>NC_137771.1:201312206-201912206 GCF_963455305.1 Plecotus auritus | reverse complement strand
CATCAAACTGTATAGATATGTCCAACACTTACAATATTTAAAAATGCTTGTCCATGTTTTTCTCTCCACCCCCAACACAATTTATATTATAGTAGAAACTATGAGAAAAGGTAAAAAAAAAAAGTTTGCTTAACTCTGAAAATAAAAATAGGGACCACTACTGGTCCTTCAAAAATTTCCTGTGTCTGGGGGATAAATTAAAAATAAAAAGATATTACTTTTTCATTCCTTGAATTGAGAATTTTAACAAAAATTTTATTCTCCTAGGCTACACAGAAAAAAAAGCTAAATTTTTGTACATTTTCACTATTTGACTAAGTTGGTTTTTGAAACTTAGATGAATATAGAACTTCTCCAGATGACCAGTGAGCTAGATAAGACCCTGTGTCAGAAACAATATATAGGCTACAGATATCTCTAAATTTGAGCTAGTCATATGACATTGATATAGGGAAACCTAAATTTGACTGCTTTTAAGATAATGTATTACTTGTTCATTTTGTTATGTGCTACTTTTCTGTCATGAAAGTTGGTCCTTGTGCTTTATTGGAGAATAAAGCTGTTTCTTGCAGACTAATTACCATTGTGGCCTGGTCTTGTCCTGTTCCAAGACAGTGGATATATAAAAACAAAGAGCTTTTGAGATGAAAAACAAAAAACAAAAAACAAAACAAAACAATGGAGAAATTAAAATGTCACATTTTAGTTGGTAACATCAGTGATAGAGTCACCATCTCCATTGCTTGTTGAAAATTATGTGACTTCTATTTCAGAAGACATAAAAATCAGATTTTAAATACAAACACCAACACCTCAATTCCTTTCCCAATATACTTACTATAGAATAAATGTATTTACTTATTATATTTGAATAATGAGCATCTGTTTAAGAGTCAAATGAGAAAGAATTAACTATGGTTACTTTCATTCCTAAACCGTTGTCTTCAATAATAGTAGAATCAACAGTACATAGCTAAAATGTTCCTGGATCAGGTGCAGGCTAGAAAAAAATTCTTCAGCAATACAAATGACTGCTGACTAACTGCTTTTCTGTACACTAACATTTGTTTAGAAGAAAAATGCTATATATAGAAACCTTTATTTTCCATTAATACATATTTAAAAATCAGTGATGCATTTCCATTGATTCAGTGACATAATTTAATTACTGTCTTCATCCAAGTGGTGGATGGATTGGGCTCAGAACAACTTATGATTTCAAATCAGCTCTGCCATCTAATGCATTAGACTGCAAGTAATTGTTATTTCCTTGAGCCTGTTTCCCAATTTTTGAAATGTTAGCATTTAGACTAGGTGTTCTATAAGGTCTCCATCTCTTTAACTCTCTAATATTCTTCTAACCAAAATTGTGGGCTGTGGCATTTTAGGGGATTGTAGTGAACCATATCCTATGGTGACTATCCAATGAGTGAGATATTTGTCTAATTCCATCCCTTTAAGTGCATGTGGAATCTATGACCTGTTTGAACTTCTTGAAAATGGCAAAGTGATTGGATATCACTTCCATGATTATATTACACTAGAGGCCTGGTGCATGAAATTCATGCATGGGGGGTGGGGTGTCCCTCAGCCCAGCCTGCACACTCTTCAATCTGGGCCCCTCGAGGGATGTCCAACTGCCCATTTAGGCCTGATCCCGGAGGTTGGGGGTCGGGCCTAAATGGACAGTTGGACATCCCTCTCACAATCCAGGACTGCTGGCTCCCAACCGTTCACCTGCCTGCCTGCCTAATTGCCTCAACTGCTTCTGCCTGCCAGCCTGATCACCCTTTAACCACTCCCCTGCCAGCCTGATTGATGCCTAACTGCTCCCCTACTGGCCCGATTGCCTCTAACTGCCCTCCCCTGCAGGCCTGGTCCCTCCCAACTGCCCTCCCCTGCTGGCATGATAGCCCACAACTGTCCTCCCCTGCAGGCCATCTTGTGGTGGCCATCTTGTGTCCACATGGTGGGGGGCCATCTTTGACCACATGGGGGCGGCCATCTTATGTGTTGGAATGATGGTCAATTTGCATATTACCTCTTTATTATATAGTATTGTATAGAACTCCATATTAGCAGGCTATAGCATGAGGTTCTCTAGTTAGCCTTGAAGAACCAAACAGCCATGGTGTGAAATGTCTACAATGAGAGTCACGTGGCAACTAATGGCAGGTGGATGTGGTCCTCAGGACCTGAGGACAGTCTTCACTCAACAGCCAGTCAGAGGCTTGGCCCTCAGTCCCATAGCTACAAGAAAATGCATTCTGCCAACAGCCTCACTGAGCTTAGGAGTCTTCACTAATCAAGTTCCAAATGAGAATGTAGCCTGGTTGACATCTTAATTACAGCCTTGTCAGATCCTGAGCACAGAACCCTGCTAAGTCATGCTCAGAATCCTGACCCACAAACAGAGATAATGTGTGCTGTTTTAGGTCTCTAAATGTGGGGCAATTTATTGCCTAGTAATAGAAAATTAATACAGGTATAGTCTCAGATTTCTCGTCTCTTTGGAAAATTGCTATATTTTAATATTAATAATTTATTGTCTTATTTGTTTGAAATGATTATTTAAACAAATTGCCATTAAACTTGAAGCAGTAAGATTATATAGGGAAAATGGCTTTGAATTCAGGAAACCATTTTCTGATGTTACCTATATGATTTTGGGAAAGTTTTCCATTCTCATTCTAAATTTCCTTATTGTAAAATTTGTAATAAAATCCCATGTCACTGAGTTATAGAAAGGATTGTGAAAATTCCTAGCATGGTGTCTTACACAAAGTAGGCTCTCAATTAATGTTGGTAAAACTTCCCTTTTTGTGGTACTAACATCACATAAAACTTGAGAAAATATAGAAAAGTTACTTTTGTTTTCTGGACAAACAGAAAAATAATAAATCTTTCTAGTGCTTTGGCAACTCTAAATTAGGAGATGGATGCAAGTTGTTAGCTATAAATGAACCTTTATAGCAAAGAGCAATGGTTGCAATTAACAAGGGATGATAACCAACACTACCTTTATCTCTTAAGGAGATGGCCATTCTTTAATATGTGTCTTAAAAAAAAAGTAAAGATAAGCCCTTAAACCTTATCTATGCCATTAAATTGTAGGGACTTTTTATCTGAGGCATTTTAGAAACTATTTTCTATCCTTCTCTTTACTTAACCAACATAATATAGCGGACTTCCACATTAACTGTGGTCTAAGATATTAAGATTAGAAACTTTGTACCATGCATTTTACAATGATATATACCTATGAATAAAAATAAAATAAATATAGTTTTTAATAAAAAATATATTATATATCTGAGGGAGGGGAAACAGGAAGCTGAAGGCTTTTGGTAGATCAAACATCAATGATTTTCCATAGACAATGTGAAGATATAGTCCACATTTTCCAGGGTAAATTCTGTTTTATACAATGTAACATTTTCAAATGTTGAAAATATATAATTCAGTGACATTCTAATTTCTGCATTTATATAACTTTTGAATAAATAAATTTTTGTCAACACATTTATATGACTTTTTCGTTTTCATAGTACCATTATTAAAAATGTGGTTGTTGCCGAAACCGGTTTGGCTCAGTGGATAGAGCGTCGGCCTGCGGACTCAAGGGTCCCGGGTTTGATTCCGGTCAAGGGCATGTACCTTGGTTGCGGGCACATCCCCAGTGGGGGGTGTGCAGGAGGCAGCTGACCGATGTTTCTCTCTCATCGATGTTTCTGACTTTCTATCCCTCTCCCTTCCTCTCTGTAAAATATCAATAAAAAAATATATTTAAAAAATAAATAAATAAATAAAAATAAAAATAAAAATGTGGTTGTCCCTATGCTATTGGTTTTCTTTCTATAGAAAGTTAAACTTTCTCTACTTGAATATATAGTTTATACTGAACTAATTGCTTTTCTTATGATGTTGAAAAAATAACCTGAAAAAAAGTTAAGTAATGACCTGTTCAGTAATCTATGGTGAAGAGAGCTTATTTATTGGGTCCTATGGGGAGTTCAAACACTTGACTCTCTTTTGAAGAAACAATTTTAATCCACAAGCTATAAGTTAAAGTTATTTTGCAATGAGCATAGGCTCTAGTGTTATACCCACTCGGATATATTCCATATGGCTTATTATATCTGTATATGCTTAAACAAAAGGTATAAATGTGTATACACACACTTATATATGTATGTATATATATTTACAAGATTCTTAGATTTTATCAAAATTATCTACATGTGTATATACTTTTCTTTTAAATTATGGTTAAGGAAATTAAGATATACATTCACTGATAAGAGACTTGGTTTTTTAGTAATTATGTTCCTTGGTCAGAGTCTAAAATGGATCTAATATGTGCAAAAGAACTTTAGTACATACTATAGATACAAACACACACAGGCACACACACAAACACATACACATGGGCCCATACACACACATGCACATAAGTATATCACTGCAGATATAACTTTATCTGATTACTATAAATTCAGTATCTATAGTGTATAATGATTAATAGCATAGATTTCAGAATTAAATTTATCAGAGAGATAATCCTGTCTCCACAGTTTGCACATTAGGCAAGTTACTTGACTTCTCTAACCTTCCTAATTAGAATGAACTGATAGTGAGAAACTCGGTATTTGTTGTCTTCGATTTCTTTAAGGTCTCAGATACATTCACTTTATACTAAGTGTTGCACTATGGATACTTAGTATATTACCAATGTATTAATCACATGGTTCATATACTGTAATTTTATAGTACGTTGTGTAAGGGTGTGTGTGTGTTTGTGTGTGTGTGTGTGTGTGTGTGTGTGTGTGTTGATAGGCAGACAGGTAGATAAAATTATGTGCTTAGGATATGAGAGCAGGAAGGGAAGGTAACTGCAACACATTTAGTACAAGAACCTCAATTCAGGGATCTAAAAATATTATAGGTAAAATAATGTTAAAGTCACAAGCAAATTTAGAGGCAGGTATGGATATAAAGGAGAAGTTTTATGAACTCCATTATACTGTGTAAAACAACATAAACTTTTAAAATAAGTATTTATACCCCAGAGTTTCATAGGCATTCTCTTTAGAGATCTCACACTTTTCATGCACAATTTCTTTGAAATATAATAAAAATGTTAAGAATGCACTAGCTAGTAAATCAGGAATAATTCCTAATTATGGCAGTCACTATAAACTTCATGTTCAAGAGAAAATATTTAATTACTTAACTGAAATCTCTGTTTGGAATTAGTTTTTCAATATGTCCAGCTTTTCCAATCCAAATGTACCCTGTACTCCACTCCCAGGTGTTTCCCATTTCAGTGAATAAAGGGAATGTCATTACTATCCATACGAATGGTGCATGGTGGGAATGTAGGAATCATCTTTCATCTCTCTCTTTCTCCCCCCCGCCACCCCCCCCCCACCCCACCAGATTCTCTTTTGCCAATTCACAAGCTAATACTCTTCATTCTATCTCCACTGCTAAGATCCTGGTGTAGGCCAATATAATTTTTGGACTAGTGAAACAGCATTCTAGCTTCTCTCTTTTGCCTTCTTAACTGCATTCTATATTTATTGGCAAGGAAACCTTCAAATATAAATCAGATTATGTCATTTCTCACTTGAAGTCTTTCACTAGCAAATCATTGTCCTTGAAGTAAAATTCAGAAATATTTCTATAATATATAAGTCCCAGAGGATGTTCTTCCTAGTCCTTCAATTTTGTGTCTTTAATCTTTTTTGGCACATTAAACCACAGACACACTGCTACTCTTTCAGTTCCTTAGAGATGTCAAGCTACATCCTTTCTTACTTTATAGCTTTCTCACTTGGCCTTCTTTTTGCCTGCAAAACTCTTCCCCCATTCTTTGCATCATTAGCTCTTCTCCATTTAAGCAGTTTCTGACTATGAATTTTTGTGAAACGTATCGAACCATGATATGCACAATTTTTTGTTCTCACAGTTCATGGTCTCTCTCTCTCTCTCTCTCTCCCTCTCTATGCTTTATTTCATAGCCAATCACAACTTCAATGTAATTTTTCTTTCTTTTTGTTTACTTGACTTTAATATATCCATCCTATTTAAAAATCCACGAAGCATAGCAGAAGGTATCTTACTTGTTTATCACTATTTTCTCTTTACTTAATATGGTGACTAGTTCATGATAGGTTTTTAATAAACACCTATTAAATTTATACATGGATTATTTTTCCATCAGAATAGGCATGTGTCCTTTTTCTGCAAAATGTCATTTAAAATATTGGGATCCTATAAAAATATATGACAATTCTAAAAGTTTTGCAGAAATTAACTTAATCCTCTAAATTTCAAAGGCTTCATAATCTATACTTTATAGAGTTTCAGAAGGGAAGTAGAACAGAATTGAATGATGGAAGAGGATTCTGTCGAGAGCTCACTGTGTTTCCAGTGTTTGATAGTTCATTTATATCTTACCTCAACTGTGGAAGTTATTAGCCCTACTAGAGACAGAAAGTGAAACTAAGTAGTTTAGAAAAATTTCTAAAGTCATTATTACTCATGAGTTGGAAAAAATGGAATTTAAAAATAATTCTACCTGACATTATGGTTCATTAATTTTCCTGATATAATATATTTCCCAGAGACCCAAGAATTAGTAAAGGAATGGATATGATTTAGGCCTAAGTCCTGTAGCTTCAAACCATTCAAACCATGTATTCTTTCCATTGCAAAACAGTTGCCTCATTTACACCAAATCTATAATTTTAATAAGTAACAGTAATGACTCATATATAAGTACTAGAGGCCCAGTGCACAAAATTTGTGCACAAGTAGCATCTTTAGCGGCTAGTGGTTGCCGGCTGCCAGCTGGGGCCTTCCTTCCCCAGCTGGGGCCTCCCTTCCCGGGCTGTTGGCTGCTGGCCAGGGCCTTCCTTTGTTCTGAACTGCCCCCTGATGATCAGCAATCAGACTCCCAGTAGGTCAAACTCCCAAGGATGTAGTTTGCATATTAGGCTTTTATATATATATATTGCATATTTATTTTTTATTTTAATGTAAAAATTAAATAGTCACAAAATTATTACCATTTTAAAAGATGTAATAGTCCTAAAGGATTCGGGACTGAGAGATGAAAAAATGACAACAAAGTAATTAAAATACATACAAAATAAATACACTCACCAAAAGTATATTCTGAAAATGGAAGAAAAAAGAACACGGTCCCTTCCCATAGTTTTATTTTATTTAAATATTTTTTATGGATTTTTTACAGAGAGGAAGGGAGAGGGATAGAGAGTTAGAAACATAGATGAGAGAGAAACATCAATCAGCTTCCTCCTGCACGCCCCCTACTGGGGATCAAGCCTGCAACCAAGGTACATGCCCTCGACAGGATTTGAACCCAGGACCTTTCAGTCCATGGCCCGACGCTCTATCTACTGAGCCAAACCAATCAGGGTCCCCATAGGTTTATTAAATAAACATTTCATCAAATAAGCTAAAACTGAAGAATGTGGATTTAATCACTAACATGCCTATATTCATTCTTTTCCATAATACGTAAAGGGTTCATCAAGATAACTTATATTTAAAAATCTTAGAGATGAAATTTTTCTCTAAGTGGAAGTGTAATAATGGTCTTTAAAGGAAATACTTAAATTAATTTTAGAATATTAAAATCCCTGTACTCATACCATTAAGGGAAATCATTTGTACATATTTGCCAAAAACACATTAGTGATTGAAGAAATATGACATGTAAAAGTAAAATCTGATAAAGCAGCAACAAATATTTGATTGAGGCACTTTTTAAAAACTTTGTGATCTTTGCCATTCTGAGAAATCTCAAATGGCCTAATAAGTTCTCAAATGTTATCTTTTTTAAATGTCCTCACTTTTGATAATTATAAATATAAGAACATTAATTATTCATTCAGATAAAAGAGAAAAATGTTTATAATGAGTAAGAATTCAGCTAAATTCAAGCTGTTATAAAGAAATATCTTACTTTCTCTAAAAAAGTGCAATTCCTCAAAGTTTATAATTTTGATTTTTCTTGATTACAAATTATGAAATTTTTATTTCTATTTATTTTGTTTCTACATGAAACAGTTATGTAAAACAACTTATCCCTGAGCTTGTTTGATAATATTCTGCTTGAAATAATATGCGTATGTCAGTTGATGAAGTTGTTTTACTTTAAGCTATATTAAAGAAGCATGCAGTGGGTATTACAAAGAGATCTTTATTGATTAAAATGAAAGAAAATGTAGTGCTTTGTTGATATCATACATATATGTTATTTGTTATATCAGTTCCTGGTATAGAAAAGAAAATGTCTAAAATAGAAAACATGATAAGGGCCCTTATACTTTGATTTTATTTTTAACATTGACATTAATGAGACACATAAGGGCCAGAAATTCTTGTGTGGTAAAGTCTTTACTAATATAACCAAAAAAAAAATCACTTAATATCTATATCACAACTGCATTAGTAGTGAAAGTGCATCATCAACATGACTTGTTTTTCAAATTTTACAAATTAAAAAAAAAATCTTGAACATGTGACCAACATACAGGCCTTGAACAGGGTGGCCTTTGCTTTCTACATTGCTGTGTAAAATGAAACAGTAATTGACTTAACTTGGAGAAAATAAATTTTGAATATCGTGGATTTGTTTTGTAAGAAAAGGAAGAATCATTGCTTCAATGACTCGATCAATGCCATTGTGGACTTTAAAAAGGATAACATTTATTTCAATATTAAAGGCCCGATACACGAAATTGGTGCACAGGGGGTGTGTGTCCCTCAGCCCAGCCTGCACCCTCTCCAATCTGGGACCCCTCAAGGGATGTCCGACTGTTCGACTGTCCCACCGGGATCGGGCCTAAACAGACAGTCGGACATCCCTCTCGACACCTAACTGCTCCCCTGCCAGCTTGATCACCCAAACTGCTCCCCTGATCGACACCTAACTGCTCCCCTGCCAGCCCAATTGCCCCTAACTGCCCTCCCCTGCTGGCCTGGTTGCCCCTAACTGTCCTCCCCTGCCGGCCTGGTTTCCCCTAACTGCCCTCCCCTGTTGTCCTGGTCTCCTCTAACTGCCCTCCCCTGCTGGCCTGGTCACCCCCAACTGTCCTCCCCTGCTGGCCATCTTGTGACAGCCATCTTTGACCACATGGGGCAGTCTTCTTGTGTGTTGGAGTGATGGTCAATTTGCATATTACCTCTTTACTATATAGGATTTTGAAGTAGTTCCTGGCATCTACTGGATTTGCCATTAACGTACAACTAGATGAAACCATTGATGTCTGACATTGCAGCTAGACTTGGGTTTTGTCATGTTATTGGCCCACTGAATCATATGAAGTAGGAAACCCTACTGTGTACAGCTATTTATACAAATACTGAAGGACATCTGTGTTTTCAAAATTGCAAAATATGTCTTTGCCTGGGGATTGGGAAAATGTCAATGGGAATTCTCTGCCAAGTTTGAGTATCTCTATTGCTTGAGAATATTTGCACATACCTGTGATTCATTGTTTTCTGTGTGGGACAAGAAGACTGAACAGATTATTCTCTGATCCTTCTTAACTAATATTTTGAACCATTCATTCTGTATCCTGCTCACATTGCTTAAGATATTTTGTTAAGCAATGTGAGCAGGATAGGTAGTTACTGGATTTCATGGTTTCTGGTAGAGCTCCCTTGATTCAATTTTCATACAGATATTTTATGAGTGAAGTAAATCTTAGCCCAGAAAATTTTACATTCAGTACTAGAATATTTCATGTTAAATGGATATCTTACATTCATAATCAATTGGAAGATATTTTTTTATTGATAGAATGAGAAATATCTTTCGATTCAAGACCTTGGAGTCACCATTGTGGGTGCTGTCATTCTGGAAGAAGGACCTGAGAGTCTTGGAAAAGTTTCCAGTGTTGAGGAAAATACTTCTGCTAGCTGTATTTGGAAAAGGCAAATACTTGCCCATTTCTGTGAAAGCAGAAATTAGAAGACATGTGGAAACACTGTAGAATTCATATGTAGCACCTTGCCCTGGCAAATTTAAAAAATAACAACAACATACAGTTGTATAATTTTTTTTATATATTGTTGGAAGATATAGAGAAAAATAAATTCAAACCTTGCCAGGGATAACTTTATTGATTTGACAAAGTAAATACAATAAAATGTGAGGGCTTTATTGGAAATTCTCAGAGAATTTTGGTGATCCTTGACAAGAGACCACATCAATCTACCAAAGCAAACTAATATTGTAACTTCTTTGCAACTGGTTAACTTGGCGAGTCTCCATTTTAACAACTGTTGGGAAAAAAAATAAATTTAATAACACATCAAAGATGAGTTGTGTTTTATCATGTTACAGACTATTTCATAAACAGCTTTGGCACATTTTTATTACAAAGTACATTATAGAGGATTATGATTTAATTTTTATTTCTCATTAATTATTTAAAAATGAAAGTTTTACAAAAAGAATATGTATGTGAAATAGACATAAATTTAGTTGATTTTTTTTTTTGTTCCTGTGAAGAATATAAACATTTTTCTGGAAATAATAATCATAAGTTTTATCTGTTTCTGAAAGCAGCTTTGACCAAAACCATCATATACTTTATGTATTATAAAATAAGTGTAATTATTTACTGAGAAGGATAGGTACCTTATTGAAAACTCCACCAGTAATTCTTCTTTAAAAATTATATAACCAAAATATTTAGAGAAGTGATGTATTCTAAAAAAAAAACAAAAGAATAAAATATTGTAGAGACTGTATATATATTAGCAATGTAAAAGTTGTACTACAGCTGATATGGTCATTATGTAATAACTAGAAAATTCATGCAAGAGTAGGCCTTCCTTCTCTTGGCTGCTAGCACTGGCTTCCCTCTGGCACCCAGGACCCGGGCTTCCCTCCCAGCCTTGGCTTTGTGCTGAAGGTCATCCGAAAGGACGTCTGGAAGGCCGTCCAGTCTAATTAGCATATTATGCTTTTATTATTATAAATACCTAACATTTGTTCATGCTTCATGGTTTATAAAGTACTCTAAGATATATTATCCTTTTTGTTACTCAGAACTATATCTGTTACACTGGGATAATTACTTCCACTTTTAAAAATGTTGGACTCTAACACTTTAGGAACAGCTTTTTGTCCAGTACCATTAATTTTTCTAGAATATTCGCTTATTTCAATTAGCCAATTTAAATTAGTCTGAGAACTACTATTTTACTGTCAAATTTTTATTGGTAGTTCATCTCATGGTAAAATTGCATAACATGTAATGAACCTAAAGCAGTCATATTTTAGTGCAAAAAATTAAAATTTAAAAGCTATCAAGACTACATTATAAAATTTCCAAAAGCCTCCTAATATTTAAATTAAAAAAGGGGGGATAGTAGAATATATATCATGTAAGGAAAAATACCCTGTAAGTAAATTACATCTAGAAAATTTTTACTTTAGAAAATTAACTTTCATTTGAAATGCTAACAGCAAGACACCCATGAAAAACACACATGGTGTCAAAACAAGCCAAAGGAAAATCGTTTGGGCAAAAAATGAAAAAGGATCCAAAGTCAAATTTATAGAAAGGATTCCTTTATTAACTTTTGTTTGAGAATATGTTTGTATATTTTCAGAAAACAACTCCAAGACCATGTGGATTCCTGCAACAGAGAGGAATTGACAGGACTGCTCCAGCCATGAAGACAGAAGAGAAACAGTCCAGAGATGGAAAATGCTGACGATGCCTTGTCATACTAGCAGTCAGCAGCAGTGCGTCGCTGCAAGTTGCCCAGGACCAAACCAGAGAGGGTCAGTCCTGCATTACCACCATTTGTCCACCATCCAGAACTGAAATATCATTGCTGACATGTACACATAAGGAACTATTTAACATTGAAATTGGGACTCAAAAGAACTGTTGGCCCAGAAAGAAACTTACTACAGACTGATTCATTTGCCTCTCAGCATAACCATTATTGCTTGTCTCATTTTTGGTTCTTATAAGTGTATTTCTAGTATCACGTGATCTCACTCATCTAGGGGAAATAATGAACAACATAAACTGATGAACAAAAACAGACCCGGAGACAGGGAAGTATCGATCAGACTGTCAAACCTCAGAGGGAAGGTAGGGGAGGGTGAGGGTAAAGGGGAGAGATCAACCAAAGGACTTGTATGCATGCATATAAGCCTAACCAGTGGTCATGGACAACAGGGGGATGGGGGCATGTGTGGGGAGGGGTGTGGGATGGGAATGGGGGGATGAGGACAAATATGTGATACCTTAATCAATAAAGAAATTTTAAAAAAAGAAATTTCCAAAAGGAAAAAAAATAAAAAAATAATAAAAAAAAATAAAAAATGTTGGACTCCAGTAATAGATATCAAAATTGTATTTATTTGTAAAGGCTGGTGGGTTTCCATTGAATTTTGTTCTCCCTTTTTTTCTTGAGAAAACAATTACACATCATTTCATAGCTTCCTCATAATCTAACTTGTCTGAGTTATAAGAATATGAGTGTAAATGATGTGTGTAAATTCCATAAAACTTACTTCACGTACTTGCTTTCCATATTTGTGTTGTCACCAGGCTGGCTGGAATGGCAATGCTCAAGTGGCTCTCTGAAACCAAAAATCCTTATGTCTTTGATTAAATTTAGATTTGGCTACTGAATCTAGAAATTATAGATCTAGGATTCCCCCCAGATAATCAGTAACCCCAGAGGCAGCAAATGACAGCCTGAACCTGGCTAATGGTCACAAGGTGTGGACTTCTAGCTGGCTAAAGAAAATCTTGACCTAATTATGCTTTAGTTTCTAAGCCATAAGGTGGAACAATCTCCTGGCTACTGTCCCATGAAACCATACAGGAAGATGCCAAAACAGATATCAGCAATGTCCTCCAGACCCAAAGAAATGATTTATTACCCTTTCTGCACATCTGACCAATCAGGTCTCAGCATGACCCTGAACCCCTAATGTCTTGTGATTTTGTCCTATATAATCTGTAACCTACATGTCCTTGGAAAGTCAAGTCTTTAAAGCAGTAGTTTCCTAGACTTTGGATTGGCCAATTCAATGTTAAACTATTATTATTTTTTAATACTGCTAACTTCTGCTCATGCATTTTTTTTCAGCCTGCGCACATAGGCAGACAGATACAAATATCGGGGCCCAGTAACATATTGGAGATAGTAGAGTTTCCATCATCCTGATCACTGTGGAGCACAGCCTGCTAATCCAGCCTCCACCTTGTATCCAGCTCAACCAATATAATACCAACTTGTACTCCTTTGTGAGCAAAGGATAAACATATATTGTATCAGGCCATCGTTGGAGCTGGTTATTAAGAACAATTCAGCATGCTCAAATACACCTAGTTGCACTCTGTAATGGAGTAATGCTAACAAAAAACCTAAAATATATGGCATTGAACTAACAGTTTTGCAGTAATAATAAGGGAGGATATTGCCAATTTGAAAATGTTAGAATACCAATTTGTGTTTACAGTTACTTGCTGCTTTTAGCAAGTTATTACAGAAAAATAAATGAGCTCAGAAAAAAATGGTTTCTTTCTACCCAGACATTAAGGTATTCAGTATATTGGAGAAGTCAAGTGCTCTGGACCATAAACAGTAGGAAATTGGATTAAAATGTGTTTAGAAAGACAAGGGAGCAAGACCTCTTAGTTAATAGAGACTCAAACTTGTTGTAAAAAACAATGAGATTAAGGGTGTTGCTTGTTAACAAGCCTGTTGTTTCAAATGGCTGTAGCATGACAACATTAAATTGGGTGGGTGAAAGAAAAAAGCAGATTTTTTTATTTTATTGAGTTTTTAACAGAGAGGAAAGGAGAGGGATAGAGAGTTAGAAACATCAATGAGAGAGAAACATCCATCAGCTGCCTCCTGCACACACCCTACTGGAGATGTGCCCACAACCGAGGTACATGCCCTTGACCAGAATACTGAGTCAAACGGGTTAGGGTGAAAAAAGCAGATTTAAGAATTATGTAGCAAAGGATTTGGGTATGGTTATTGACAGAGGAAATATCTGGGAATCAAATATCATATTTCTTAATTCTAAAATATTCTCTTTTTAATATTTTAACATCTCTGAAGTCAAGATTTATCATGAAATTGGTGAAGTTTTACAATTACTAAAATATTCTGGAAGTGAATAGTATAATACTGTTTTAGACTAGGAATATTTTTTTTTGATTTTGTTTATTTGCTTTTAGAGAGAGGAAGAGGTGGTGAATAAACACTCTGGAAGTGGGAGAAGTAGACTAGCTGTACTTAAATGCAAAGACAGTTTTAAGAATTTAGTTAAAAAAAAAGGAAAAAAGAAAGAATCTAGTATCAATGCCTTTAAATTCTTTTATAGATTTCTTCTCCAGAACTCCTAATGACAGAGGATATTATCAAGTTGAAAAACTTTACCATCCATTACTCTGTATTGAGAAGCAGTTATAAAAGTTGGTCTCTTGCATGTGAAGACAGATAAAGGACTATGTTAACCTATTTGTTATTTATATTTTCACTTTCTACATATGCACAGAAATGACAATGGTTCTCTTTTTTTGATTGAATGTATTGGGGTGACATTGGTCCACATGAATATATAAGTTTCAGGTGTGGGTTCCTATGCTACAAGATCTGTTTATTGTACCAGGTGCCCACAACCCAATGTCAAATATTCTCTTGTCACCACATACTAGGACCCCCGTATCTCCCCACCCCCTTCCCTCTGGCAGCCCTTACGCTGCTGCTTGTGTACATGAGCTTCAGTTTTATATCCCATATATGAGTGAAATCATATGGTTCTTAGCTTTTTCTGACTGACTTATTTCACTTAGCGTAATGTTTTCCAGGTCCATCCATAATGTTGTAAATGGCACTATTTCATCCTTTCTTATGGCTGAGTAGTATTCCAGACAATGGTTCTCAAAGTGTGGTTCCTGCACTAGATACCTATGTGCATCAATGGCTTCTTAATTTAATCAGTGTGAATTATAGCTCTTTATATATTTCTATACACATTTATCTACTACATTTTACATTTTGGCAAGAGGTTGAATTACTAATAGGCTGCATTTATTTTCTCTATCTAGTTTAGTCCTTTGAGAATCCTGAGAAGTTCAGCAAAGATTACATTTACAGAACTAATCAAGGCAGGCATTTGATACCTTTCTCTTAATGTATCTATGCTGGACTCCATTCAAATGGGAATTTTACTCTTAAAAGAGTTCTTTCTTATATTCTTGTTCAGCAGTCCTGAGAACAAATTAATGATTTGTACCCATCCATTGGAGATTATATGAGAAAGTAGATTGAAATCAATCATTCAGATATTGTTCTTATGCCATTAAAAGGACTAATATATCAGGATCAGAACTTTAAATAAGGAGGATGCATTGAATTGGACACTAGTTTAGAATCTGAGGGAAATCTTTTGGCTTTTGATTTATTTTTCCTTTCTAAGAAATTCACTGAAGTGTTGTATTTCTTAATGACATCAATAACATTTGCCACTTTCATCCTCAATGGAGTGGTTAATATCAGGAAAGACAATATTATTTGCCAAAGTAAGTTATGTTATAAATTTTAATGTGGAACTTACTTATATATTTAATAATTTGATAGTTATTTCATACCATGTTTATTGTATTGAACTTCTTTGTACTATATTGGAGCCTATCATACTGTAGTTACTATTCCTTTTTCATTTAGTAAAATTATTTGCAGAACAAAAAACAACACAGCTAAAATGCATTTGGTGAATATTAGCATTTATAAAGTATTCCTGGAATGAACATGTATTATTTCAAATCTGTATACATATATTTTATTAACCTTTCTTTGATTCATTAATCATTGTTTGCTCAAAAATCTAGGAGAGCTTTAGCGATTATAGAAAGCTCTAAAAAAGGAAGGGAAGTCAAAAGCAGTCCCACTGAGCAGGATTGTAGGACTCCTGGCAGACTCCAAGCTGTCTGGCCACCCCCAAAGACAAAGGATATAGAAGAAAAGTGGGATTGAAATACACTGAAGCAGAACACCAAGCTGCTATTTTACACTTGAAGAGGGACCGCAAAGAAGAAATTGAAAACCTACAAGTCATGTACATGTCAGACATGTTTTAAGACTTTTTCAACATGCTGCCCTAGAATAAGAGAAATTTTATGGTTAAATTACATAGGAAAAGTGATTAATTCTGTCATCAAATACTAGAATTGAAATGTAGCATATTTAGCTTTTATGGAATATTTTCATATAGTTTAAAGAATCAATAACCAGAGAAACTAAAAAGTAAATTAATAAAATGCTGAAAATGCTGGTCCTATTTCTGCAAGCTTCATTGTACAGCTTGAAAAATAAACATTGAAAAATAAACCCATGTCTGCATATGCTCCTGACCCTCCTTTCTCTAAGCTTTTTTTTATAGTGGCACCCTCAGAGCTCTTCAGAACTTTCCACATGACCAGAAGATGGGACAGCTGCCCCTTGAGCCTTCTGTACCAGAAGAAAATAAACTTCTTCAATGGTTAGTCAAAGCCAAGAGAATTCTGTACAAACAGACCTTGATCAAATAATTCTTATCTTCCTTTACCCTCCTCACATATTTAACTTTTCCACAATAGCCTCTCTTTGTTCGACCTAATATGAAAGCAAGTAGGTTTCACTATTGCTTTTGGTGTTCATTTCTTTTTAAGGGCTTCCAGGTCATGTAAAGCTTATATAACTATTTTTTCCTATTAATCTGTTTTATGTCAGTTTAATGCTCAGGCCTAGCCAAAGAACCTTCTAGAATAGAGGTAAATTTTTACTTCCCATATACCTTGTATCTCAAATTTTCTATAGCTCAGATAACTAGAAGAACATACTGGGGTTTACAGCCAAAAGCTATGACTAACAATGTATTAATAGTTCTCCCAATCCATTGGGCTTCTATCACATGTGAAACACTAAGTGATAGCAAGCAATTTGTGACAATTCAAGGCTGCCAGGTTAGTTATATCTTTCTGTCTGCTTCCATCAGATGTAGTAGCACTGTTCTTGATTATAATATTTTACATTTATCAACTGATCATCTGGCAATATGATAGACTTATGTTCTATTTAAGATAAACAACTTAGAAAGATTCAAGAACTACATTAACTAGTACCTGCAAATATAAGTTTTACAAATAAATATTATAATCAGGGTATGAAATTTTTCTCAAAGAAACAAAGTTGGATTATTAAATTAAGTGATTTCTATGTCTCCATTCTGTTCCTTATACCGTCTCTCTATAGCAGGGATGAGGAATGCCTGGCTTGTGGACCATATAAGGCCCACAAAATCATTTGGTCTGGCCCTGCCAAGGCATTAAGGGCAAGTTGATTAA
Organism: Plecotus auritus; assembly: GCF_963455305.1. Lineage (NCBI taxonomy): Eukaryota > Metazoa > Chordata > Mammalia > Chiroptera > Vespertilionidae > Plecotus > Plecotus auritus. The sequence goes on along the minus strand of NC_137771.1, from coordinate 201,894,789 downwards.
ATGTTTGACCAAATATAGCAGGCTACTTTTTAAGTTGATAATTTTGTATGGCCAGTGAATTATGTTATAAATATCCAAATAGCCCTTGATAGAAAAGAAGGTACCCACCCCTGCTCTATAGTATTGTTAACAGTGTGGAGAGGGCCTTATCTCTAGTTCTAGTGGGAGTAGCATTCTTGTGATATACTGAGAAAATTAATTTTCTAAGCTTTATATTGGAGGATGAGATATAGTTGAAAGCTTGGTTTCTATGGAATTAAATACATGAATTTCCAAAGTCCCATTTCCCTTTGTCCCACCATAAAAGAGGTGTAGCTGGGGTTTTAGTAGAGCTAAAATCAAAGCCAGTGTCCAGAGTTTATTTTCCATGTCTGCACAGTCTAATACATTATCAGGTTAGCTTAGCTTGTATTTCCCACTGCAGTCCATTAGTCCATTGCATGTGGGGTCCTCATGGCCACGTGGCTGTAAAGGAAAACATGGGGAAATAAAAGGAAGCCAAGAAAGGGAGAGAACTCCTTTGTTTTGGAGATTATGTATTCTCAAATTTGCATGCACTTGCAGTGGTCACACCCATTCTGACCAATAATTTCTGACAGGAAAATAACTACCCTATGCCACCCAACTTTACTGGGCATGCATCTACTTCCCTTTGTTGGATTCCTTCCCCCAGAGTGTTGCAGGGAATAGGCCCATGGTTCTCTGCGGAGTGCAAAGTTGCAGCTTCCTGGTGAAGCTGCTCTACTGACACACCTGTAATGAATGTCTAGCCTTCCTTTTGCTTCTTTCCTACCATCATTATTAAGTAGTTAATTGCCATGGTATCAGTATTTTTGTTTTTAGATATCACATTTTGTGTTGCAATGACAATTAATGATATTAAAGTGTACCTTGAAAACTCATGAAAGTGATTTTTTAAAAGAGCAATGCAAAATCTATATGAACATTTATCAGATAACTTTTTTTTTATGGAGAAAGTTCATACTTACATACTGTATTTCTTATTACCCTCCAGGTTATGTAAAACTGCATTCTTTTTATAGTAAATAATAGTATTTTTTATTTATTTTTTTATTTCTAGGGCTTAACCTATATCTAATACAGAAAATGCTTAATGATCTTGTGTTAAATAAATCAATGCAAGAATAAATAAATGAAAGTAAGGATGAATGCATGACTAAATGAGAGAAAAATATCTAACAATCTTTGGAGTTCTAGCTCATATCTCAAAAGATACTACGTATTCTGTATCCTCTAATCTTAGCACTCAAAACAACTTAAGAGCTCGCGCGTGTATGTACTCAAGCATCTTTTTATTTTTATTTTTTACATATTTATTTATTATGTTTGGAGGTTGATATCTATATAAACATGTTATCTATATATATATATAAAGAGCAGGGTCGTAACATCCAAAATTACAAAGGCGCGACCAAACGCCAGGATGTGCATGCAGCAGGCGAGGGGGCTGAACTGCTGACCTCTGGTAGAGAGAGAGAAGCAGGGCTGATCAGCAGTGGCAATGGCTGCTGGCGAAGAAGCAGGATGCTTCTCACTCCAGGCCTTGCCAGAAGCCAAGCCTCTCTCTCTCCGAGAGGTCAGCAGTTCAACCTGCTTGCCAGCAGCCTGGGGGGGCCTGCTGATCAGCCCCACCTCTATGATCAGGCCCAGAGGTAGGCCTGGAGATGCTGACTGGCATAGAAACCAACCAATCAGAACCAAATCTGGGTGAATTGCAAGGAGCCAATGGCTGAGGCTGCCTAGGAGGCAGAGCTTTTGACGCTGACTGGCATAGAAACTAACCAATCAGAAACTAATCTTGGTGAACTGCTAAGGCAGAACCTAAGATGGGGGTTGAGGAGGAGTTTTAAGGGCAAAAGTTATTTGGTGTAAGGTGTAAGAAAGTGATTCAATTTTTTAATGACCAGTTTGGCAGTATAGTGCACATGGCTAGCTATCAGTCCAGATATAGGGATTATGTATTTTTGTCTGCCAAGAGCATCTCCTCCTGATGAAAAAGGCTTTTGCCCCCCATTTAAGCAATCCTATCCTGTATAATCTATCTATACTACCAAAGGGTAATATGCTAATTAGACTGGGTGGACCAGCCATCTTCCGGATATCTGACTTCCTTCCAGACAGAGCCATGGTGGTGGGGGCTGAGGCAGAGGCAGTTAGGGGTGATCAGGCCAGCAGGGGAGGGCAGTTGAGGGTGAGATCAGGCCTGCAGCGGAGGGCAGTTGGGGGTGAGATGAAGACGGCAGGGGAGGGCAGTTAGGGGCGATCAGGCAGGCAGAGGCAGTTAGGGGTGATCAGGCCGGCAGGCAGAGGGGTTAGGGTCAATCAGGCAGACAGGCAGGGGAGTGGTTAGAAGCCAGTCATCCCGGATTGTGAGAAGGATGTCCAACTGCCAGTTTAGGCCCGATTCCCTTGGGATCGGGCCTAAACCAGCAGTTGGAAATCCTTCGAGGGGTCCCAGATTGGAGAGGGTGTAGGCCGGACTGAGAAACCCCCCTCCATGCACAAATTTTGTGCACCGGGCCTCTAGCCTATATATATAAAAGCCTAACTGACCTTTACTGCAGAACGACCGAATGACCAGAATGACTGGTCACTATGATGCTCACTGACCACCCCAATCACCTGATCGAGGCCTGCTGGACAAACTCCTGGTCCCTCCCCCCGGCTGGCAGGTGCCGATTGCCCAATGGGGAATGGGGAACTGGGGGTGGGTGGCGGCAGACGCAGGCAGTGCCAGGCCAAGACAGGTGTGGGTGGGGAGGTGGGACCACCTGCAGGCAGCCGGGGGAAGGAAGGCTCCAGTTGGCCAACCTCCTGGTCCCTGATGCTTTTGAAAAAACTCTTTTTGGAAAGGCTTTTCTTTTCCCCTCAGTGGCCCGTAATCCAAAGGTGCTAGCCATGGAGCCGCCCACCACAGAGGTGCCTAATCTCTCCCAACACCCAGTCAGATTGAGTCTGGTGCAATGGGGTGGAACACCCAAGCCAATGTCCGTAGACGAGAAGCTGATGGGGTGGGGGCGTGGATGCAGGGGCCTCGGAGCTGGACCGCCTGTCCCCCAGCATGCTCTCCACCTGGAGGCATCCAGCTGCAGACCTCTGACCCCATTAACTGGATCAGTAGTGGGGTGGAAAACAACTCAGGAGGGTGAGGAAATGAAACTTAGGGTGAGTACCACGGGTGCAGTCCCGTGACCTTCCCCTCCCAGGATAATGCTGCTCTCCCTAACCTCCCACATGCCAAGAAATAAATGTGGATTCTCAAAGAGGCAGGCCCCCGAGGAGCTCAGCTGGGGGTACGAGAGGAGTTACTAACTTCTGACACCCCCACCCATTGTTTTAAGGCTGCATTCTCTTTCCTTAATACGTGTTGCTTAAAGTACACGATAGGTTGGGTTTAGACATGCAATAAATGTTGGGAAAGCAAAGTTTTGTGCTTTAGAATAAAAGTGTCTCGAGTATTTGGGGGGTGTCTCTCTCTCTCTCTCTCTCTCTCTCTCTCTCACACACACACACACACACACACACACACACACACACACTCACTCCTTCCTCCCCTCTTCCCTGACCTGGCGAATCTTCACACAGAAAGTTAACCCTACTTCCTCAGAACCCACTCTTGCTGGAGTGGCCTCTGATTTGTTTTGTTTTTTCCTCTCACAAGGTTTTTCTCTAACCTCTAAACTGGCAGTTGGGCATCCCCATAGGGGTCCCGGATTGTGAGAGGGCGCAGGCCAGGCTGAGGGATCTCCCCCACCCCCTGTGCACGAATTTCATGCACTGGGCCTCTAATAATTTTATAAGGTTATTGTGGCTCTTATATTTGATTTCTTAAATAAAAAAAAAATTGGGAATTTACTAAATGTCAATTCTTAATAGTTTATATTACTCATTTCAAGATATATATATATATATATATATATATATATATATATATATTTAAAAGTTCTTTAAACTCTAAGGATATATTATTTTAAGTTTGGTTTTAGAAACTGATAATAATAAGAAGGTCTACTTCAGCTTGTGAAATATTAACCCATATGAAAATTAAGCTGCTATTAATGCTACTTTTAAGCTTCTTTAAACTGAAATGCAGGATGTGGCTTGTGATATCTTATCTATTAGTTTTTTATGATAAGGCTTCTTCTGGTTTTTATTTTTATTTATTTTTAAACTAGAGGCCCAGTGCATGATTAAATCATGCATGTATAGGGTCCCCTAGACCTAGCCTGCCATCAAGGTCATGTCTGCTACCCTGTGACTCCTCGCATGCTCCACAGATGCTGCTGGTGCCCCGTGATGCTCCTGGGATGTTGCTGGTGCCCCACGATGCTCTGCCAATGCTGCTGGTGCCCTGAAGGGGTTGGGGGAGGGCTGAGAGGTGCTCCATGCACTTCCTGGTGACCGGTTGTTTGGTTGTTATGGCTTTATGGCATTACGGTCACTGGCCTTTTATAATATAGATTTATTTTCAAATTTTTTAAATTACACTTTACATTCAATATTCTTTTGTATTAGTTTCATGTGTACAGCATATTTGTTGGACTATCATATACTTCAGAAAGTGTTTCCTCTGATATTTCCAGTATCCAACTGGTACCATACATAGTCATTGCAATACTAGAGGCCTGGTGCATGAAATTCGTGCGCTCAGGGAGGAGGTACCCCAGCCTGGCCTGTGCCCTGTCGCAGTATAGGAGCCCCACAATCAATGGCCCCAAAGAGGTAGGCCCTGCCCACCCATCTGGGGCTCCTTGACGATTGCCCCGATGAGGTAGGCCGGAGCTGGGGGTCCTGCCTCCGGGCTGCATGGAACTGCGAGGCAGGACCCCCAGAACCCCAAGGCAGGCCTCACCACATGGAGTTGGGAGGAGGTGAGACCCCCAGGCAGGCCTCGCTGCACGGAGCTGGGAGACCACTAGGCAGGCCTTGCTGCCTGGAGCCATTACCCCCAGGAAAGCCTTGCTGCGTGGAGCCAGGGGACCCCCAGGCAGGCCTCACTGGACGCCCAGGCAGGCCTCACTGCATGGAGCCAGGAGGAGGCGGGACCCCAAGGCAGGCCTCTCCGCATAGAGCCATGACCCCCAGGCAGGCCTCACCACATGGAGGTGGGACTCCCAGGCAGGCTCTGTGCTGTGCACGCAGCATCAAGCCCAGCCCTGCCCACCTGCACACTCCCGCTGTGTGCAGCCATCTTGTGATGGCATGAGGGCATCACAGTGTGATGACCACTTAGGCTTTTATTAGTAAGGATTATTGACTATACTTCCTATGCTGTATTTTATATCCCCAGGACTATTTGGTTCAGCTTTTTAAATTATTATATTCAGTATGGTTCATATCTATGCCTCATCTTACTTTGTAATATCTATAATAATAAAAGGGTAATATGCTAATTAGACCAGACGTCTTCTGGACAACCATCCAGATGTCGTTCCTGATAAAGCTGGGCCCGAGTGCCAGTGGCTGTGGCTGTGGCCCAGGAGAAGAAGCCACCCGCCCCATGGTCCTGGGAGCCAGCACCTGTGACTATATCCTGGGTGAAGCCTCTTGCCCACAGTCCCCTGCAGATGTGGCTGCAGCCAGCCCGGGTGAAGCCGGCCTTGGTCCCAGGTACATGAAGCCAGCCAGAGGGAGGGAAGCCCAGGTCCTGGGTAGCTGTGGCCAACTGGAGGAGGGAATCCTGGGTCCTGGGTGCGGAGCTGAGGCAGAGGTGGTTAGGGGCAATCAGGCCAGCAGGGAAGCAGTTAGGAACTATCAGACTGGCAGGGGAGCAGTTAGGGGTGATTAGGCACACAGGCAGAAATGGTTAAGGGCAATCAGGCAGGCAGGCAGGCGAGCAGTTAGGAGACAGCGGTCCTAGATTGTGAGAGGCCTGTCCAACTGCCCGTTGAGGCCCGATCTCACAGGGATAGGGCCTAAACCGGCAGTCAGACATCCCCCGTGGGGTCCCGGATTGGAGACGGTGCAGGCCAGGCTGAGGGACCCCCCCAAACCCAATGCATGAAGTTTGTGCACCAGGCCTCTAGTAACTCAATAATAATGAAATAGCCTTTCAGGGCAATGTAGGTCCATACAGTCTGAAATCCATGTGACTAATTTGTGTATTAAAATACATAATCCTATATAATAAAGAGGTAATATGCAAATTGACCCTCACACCCTCACACAAGATGGCCTCCCTGATGTGGTCAAAGATGGCCACCACAAGATGGCTGACTGGGGAGGGCAGTTGGGGGGGACCAGGCCTGTAGGGGAGGGCAGTTGGGGGCTACGGCAGGGGAAGGCAGTTGGCAGTGACCAGGCCAGCAGGAGAGGGCAGTTGGGGGGGACTAGACAAGTAGGGGAGGGCAGTTGGGAGGGACCAGACCTGCAGGGGAGAGCAGTTGGGGGTGACCAGACCTCCAGGGGAGGGCAGTTACAGGTGACCGGGCCAGCAGGGGAGGGCAGATGGGGGTTACCGGGTCAGCATGGGAGGGCCGTTGGGGGCAATCAGGCAGGCAGGGGAGCAGTTAGGTGTTGATAAGGCTGGCAGGGGAGTGGTTAGGGGATGATCAGGCTGGCAGGCAGGCGAGCAGTTGGGAGCCAGCAGTCTTGGATTGTGAGAGGGGTCCCAGACTGGAGAGAGTGCAAGCTGGGCTGAGGGTCACCCTCCCCGCCACCCTCGCCCCAGTCTATGAATTTCATGCACCGGGCCTCTAGTTTTTATATATTATGATTTGTACAACCTTAATGAAGTTTCTTTGTAGTGGTGTTTCTTTTGACTTTGCTAAATTCAAAGTGTAATGCTGATTCAGCATTAGCACATTTATGTGCCTTAGGGCATTTTCCATAAAGAATGAACACCTTTTGGCACTTTTTTGTTTCTCCAAAATATCAGTTCTGATTTTGAGGGTCATGTGGCGAGGCCCATCTGTTTAATCAAGTTTCTGCCTGATGATTCAGGTAGAATGGAAAGTTGAAAAGTAACCATAGATTTCTTTAAATATTGTAATTAGCCTCTTATATCTGCCCAGAAGCTAAGTAATGAGCACTTTTTAAAATGCAGATAATAGCAGAATGTAAGTTTTGCTTGCTTAAGCTACTTCAAAAACCCCATGGGTTGAGTGTCTTCCTTCAGCCAAATTGGATCAGATTGGTTTCAGAGTGCCTTAATATATCACTAAAAGATGTAAGCCATTTCTTTGCTTAGATGCTAGGAGCTATACTTGAATGAGATAGAGCCATTGTTCAAAGTCAATCTAAAAAGTATATGCATTTTTTAACTTAATTGTTTAGAGTGAATGAGCATTGCTTTTTTTTCCCTTAAAGAAAAGACTCAAGTAAAATTTTGTTTCTTCTTCTTCTTCTGACTGTATGTAAGTAGGGGTCCAGCTCTGGGTTTTGTCATAGATATGTCTTTTAGGCAATAACTGAGCAATATAAATATGAAAAAAAAAATCGGAGATTGCATTTGGGCCTATGGGAGGCACAAATAAGAAAAAAAAAGATTTATACAATAATCCCTTTGAGTTAATAGTACAGATTTCTAAGGAATTTTGGAGTATAAAATCAAGTCAAATTCAGGACTAATTTCAAAATCTGGGTGGTAGAAATGGATTGATTAAAGGATGGAATTTATTAATTCCTCTATGCCTATCTTGTCTAATATTCTAGTTGCTAGCTACATGTAGCTATTTAAATTAAAATTAAAGTTAAACTAAATAAAAATTCAGTTTCTCATTCATACTAGCTAACATTTCAAGTGCTTAATAACCACATTTGCTTAGTTGCTAAGATACTGGGCAGCCGAGATATAGAATATATCCATCACTACAGAAAGTTCTATTGGAACGAGCTGCTCTGGAGTAATGACACTATAGAAAATTATTCCTCAACCTTTGGTCCCAGTGGGTCAAAATCCAATCTTTAGCTGCCATCATTAAGCTGAAAATTCCTGCCCAGTTGGCTTAAAGCTACCCTTATAGAGAGGGCTATTTTTAAATCACCTTGATTCATTTTCAGTACTCCTAAACATTGGCTATTTTTTCCTATATATTTCCTACATCATTACTTAGTTTTATTTGTTTTAATTGCCCCCTAATCTATAATAAATATTTTTATTAAGAGTAAATTTGACTGCAATTCTACTTTTCAGTGACCTTCCTATGGAAAAAACAAAAAACAAAACTTAAAATTTATGATATGTATGTGACACATTTTATTTTTGAATGTTTCTTTAGGGTTACCAATTAAACTTATTTAATGTATTTTACTTGCTTTTCATACATACTGCATTTTATAACTGTTTTGTATCATTTATTTTTATCTCATTTAAAAAATAACTATTTGAAGCTAATCATTATGCCCTTTACTGTTATTTCAGTCACACCTATTTAATTTCTCTGGTTATTTTCTGTCTGACTTTCGAAATTATTTTTCTCTCTAATGTACAGGGTGAGGCAAACGTTGGTTTACAGTTGTTTGTATGAAAAGTAATATGATACTTAATAACTAATAATGCAAGAATAAATTGCCCTGGAGTTTTGATCAGTGAATAGAGCATCGGTCAGTGGACTAAAGGGTCCTGGTTCAATTCAGGTCAAAAGCATGTACCTCAGTTACAGGCCAGCCATGGCTGGGGTGTATGCAGGAGGCAACCAGACGATGTGTCTCATATTGCTCTCTCTCTCCGCCTCTCCTCCTCCCTTCCACTCTCTCTAAAAATCAATGGGACAATATCCTCAAGTGAGGATTAACAACAACAACAACAAAAGAATAAACTCTGTTTTCACATACTCACAATTGTAAAACTACCTTTCCCCCACCCTGTATTTCCTGGATTTGACAGCATTCTTCTCACCTTCTTCTGTTGGGACTATCTTCTGCTTTAAACATTTTTATTTCTCATCATAATTAAGGGAAATACCAAAAGTATTTCAAAATAGAGAATATAGTGTAATGAGTCCTTGTAGCTCTCCTACCCAGTATGGAAATTACCAACTCATGGTTAAAATTTTCATCTATGTCCCTACCCACTTATATCAGCTTTCAGGATTCTTTTGAAGTAATTAAAAGACATGCTATTATGCATGATTTTATTTATATTATATTCTCAAAAGGATAAGACTACAGAGATGAAGAACAGTTTAATGGCTTCCATGGGGTAGGGATAGCTTGAGGTTCTTTGTGGTCATAGTTAATTTTTGTGGTATTTTTCACAAATTTACATGGAATATAATTGCTTACAACTATACATGTTGCACACAAATGCAGATTAAAAATAATGAAAACTGAGGAAGGTCTATACTCTAGTTAGTCATTTTTGTTGGATGTGGACCAGGACTGAGGCAGGTCTGCTGGAGGGGTCTGGAATGGGTTCTTGCAACATTTCCAGAAAAGCATTGCTGGGAATCTCACATAGGAGGATTTAAGGTGTAGTGGCAGGCTGTGCAGGGCATAGAGAAAATAACGAGTCATAGATGGATTACTCACCAGAAATGACCCACCAGATAAAACATGTCTAATTGTGTGTGAAGCATTCTGAAAAGCCTGTTTAATATATACCATTTGTATAAAGACCTGACAGAGTTAAGGAATGAGTCTACTAGTAGATTATGCAGAGGAAGGATATGTTAGATCTGACAGGAAAAAAAACACACAAGACAACAAAACACTGACTTAGGGAGTATGGAATATCTGGTGTGATAAAAAATAACGAAGAAGGTCAGTGTGGAGGGAAAAGAGTTGATGATAATTTTATAATGTTAGTAGAATGCAAAATATTAGAGGACTTGTTTGGTCTTTGTAAAGATTATTTGTTTTACTCTGAGAGAAATGGGGAGATACTATGTAGTTTAAAGCAAAGAATAAATATGTGTTGGGGATAGACTGTAGAAAACCAATAGTGGAAATAATAATCCATGTCAGAGATGATGATAACTTGTACAGAATGATAACTAAACAGAGGTGGTGAAAGCAGTTAGATTTTAGATCTGAGAAATTTAGATTCGTAGATTTCAGATATATACATTAGATATATAATTTAGGTTTCAGATATTTAGATTTATCGTGTTAGATCTCTCACACAATTTGCTAATTTGAAAGATGCCAAATAAGCAGTTGGAAATGTGTCTGAGTTTTAGGAGAGTGATCCAAACTGGAGAAATATATTTAGGAGTTATCAGTATGAGGTTATACATGAAGTTATGAGTTTGAATGAAACCACCAGGAAAGTTGGAGCAGACTGAGATAATAAAGACCAAGGCTGACCTTAGGGGCACTCCATGGTTTAGAGTTTGAGAAATAAGGAGGGATTTAAAAAGGAGAATGAAAAGCACCAGGCAGAGATACAGCAGTAGAAATGAGTGAAGTGAGCCGCAAAGCAAGAAGACAGGATTTCATCAAGCTAGAGGGAGTGATCACTTCTGTCAAAGATTGCTAATAAGCAAATAAAAGTGGCCCAGTCGGTGTGGCTCAGTGGTTGAGCATCGAACTATGAACCAGGAGGTCACAATTCGATTCCCTGTCAGGGCATATGCACGGGTTGCAGACTCAATCCCCAGTGTGGGGTATGCAGGAAGCAGCTTATCAATGATCCTCTCTCATCATTGATGTTTCTATCTCTCCCTCTCCCTTCCTCTCTGAAATCACTAAAAATATATTTTTAAAAAAGTGAAAACTAAAGCTTTATCATTGGCAGTTATTTCCGGTATTAATAAAAGAATTGTATTTAGTGGTGCAGTCAAAGGCCTAGTGTGTTTATCAGAAATGACGCACTAGGAGGAGCAGGTCTAATTTTGAAAAGAGAAATTCATTCAAATATAGTAGAAAGATGGAATCATTGTTGGAAGAGCTTTAAGGTCAAGAAGGAAGAAATCACTGCTAATGACAAAGATCAATTAAGGAACAAAGTATTTTAAAAGGCCTGAAAGCTAGGGAGGATTTTCTGAGGTAATGTCTTTAAATTAGGTGGAGTTACTATTAGAGAATATAATTAAAAACAAAATCTTCAGCCAACCCAGGAAATCTTCCCACAAATGTTTAAGAGAAAGAAAACACTTTTACTATTGAACAAGTTTTAAACCAGAAAGAAATCTTACCCTTTTATATAGCCAAATAGATACAACCTGCTGGTCAGTTTTGATCAAGAATTGCAAGGCAAACAAAAGATTTATTTGGAATTGTGGGTTTTTTAATTTATTTATTGTAATCCAGGAGACACAGATTTGTTCGGAGGGAGAAAGAAAGGGACTGAGTTTATAAAGACAGAATAAAGAGGGTTTTCAAAAGGACTACACAACTTGTTCTGAAAAAGCTGTGGTTGGTGCTGGCAAGTGGACTTACACTGTTATACATGATTAATTGCTCATGTCTATCGTTAGGTGAAAATGTTATTGTTTAATAGAGAGTGCAGTGATGTAGAGCCAGTTCCAGGAACTGCATCAGAATGTAGTTGTTTGGCTTAGCCAAGTTCAAAAGTTCAGTTTCACATGGAGGGGGGAGAGTCAGCCTTACTTCCCAAAGGCCTTCCAGCTCCATTGCAGATGGCTCTCTTGACAATATCAACTCCATTTTGCAGTTTTTCTTTCACAAGCTCATTGAAATATGTGTTCTTGAAATAAACAATAACTAATCCTCAAGTAAAAGCACTTGACAGCACCATTTGTCACACATAGTTCATCCTACATTCACCTTATAATTGGGGTGGCTTTCTGTGTCCTCTAACTGGCTTTTTCCAAAGGAAAAATAAACTTCTCATATCTTTATGACAGGAGGAACTTGGGCAATTTAGAGTGAGGTGCCCAGTGAAGGTAGGACCCTACCCTCCATCATATCTTCCTTGATGTTTATAGTTCAAAGACATATCTTCCAGATCCTAGACAAGGATATTACTAAATCCTAAAGCAGGCACATGAGATTTATCTAGCTTTTAAAGAGATTTACATCATCATTGATGCTTCTATCTCCCTCTCCCTTCCTCTCTGAAATCAATAAAAATATATTTAAAAATAAAAATAAAAAATAAAAATATTTACATACATTTTAAGGAGACAGATAAATAAGTTACATGTGTTTTAAAGTAAATGCCCTAAGAAAAGGGAGAAGGGTTCTTTCCTTATCTTCAACAGGGAGAATTAAGCCTCTTATTTCTAACGTGTTTTTGCCCTTAGAGATAGAATGTAATGTGGAATCAAATATGAGTCCACAATTCTTATCAGAGATCTTTGTGGCCAGGTATGTTATAAGATATGGACATTTTGGATTATAGACAGGTAATGCTGTGATATATACTTCATGCATTAGGAACAACCCTGATGAAGTCTTAAGTAATACCCTACAATAAAAATATTAAGAGGTCTGTAGGAAATATATGAATATTCACACTAATTAGAATATGAAGACTCTAAATAGCTATACAACAATTTTAGTCAAGTTTTGCCAGATGAATTTATGTCAGTTCAGGTCAAGTTTTATAACCAGGTGATATACATAAGCTTATAGTTTGCACAGCCTTTTGAATTTGGTTTGTGGATAAAAGATTTGGGACTTACAAGGGGAGTGGGGAGGTGAATGAAAAAAAGAAAATATAGTTTGAGTCATAAAAAGGATTAAGAAGTCTCACAGGAAGCCCTTTAAATTTAATGGCACAGTAATCAGCATGACTATGTTTTTCTCTCCAACCACATTCATCTCTGTATTATCTCAAAGAAAGCAGACATGTTGCCATAGGGTTTTTATATGGAGTCATAAGGAAAGTATTTGGGAAACCCATGCATAAGAGGATTTGAGGCTTAGTGGCAAAGTTTATTGGAGGGAAAACAAAGGACTGCCCCCAGGTGTCCGATGTCTCACCCAGGACCAGGTGACTCAGCTCTGTCTCCTTGCTGGAAAAGGCCAGCCTCCGGGCCTTCAGGCCCATACTTGTCCTCACCAAGCCTGGGAGGACCAGGGCCCACAGATGCAGAGCTTCTCTGTGTCTCATTTTCCCATATGCACGTCTGCTGCCAAGGCTCAGGGGCAGCCTGGCTGTGGCTGGCACGTGGTGGCTGTGATGGAGAGAGACCACGCACTTGAAAGAACCTTCTCGGGCTTTTGTTAAACTTTGATTACATTAGCTAATTCTTGGGAAAGTGCAGGGTTTCTTTCAAACTAACCAATCTCTTTCCTGGCTCTTCTCAGTCTTGTGCTGGGCCCTCCCCCTAGCCTATGTCTTTTCTGGATCTTGGAGGTTTTGTGTCCCTTATCCAATCTGATCAATTTTCCAAGCTAGACACCTCCTCTTTATGGTTGCCATCTTGGCTTCTACTGCACATGCCTCAGCAGAGGCCTTTGTCCTTTATTGGTTCTTCCTCCCCTCTAATCTGGGGAAACAGAATGGTTCTTCTCTGAGGAGACAGAGAAACCACCTGCTTGGGATTAAGTGCCTTTGTCAGAGGTTGCAGCTGCCCCTGGGGTGTCTGAAGCCGTAACTTCCAGGATTAATCAGGTTTAGGTTTAGCCCTTTTTGTTCCCTTCTCTTTCTTTAATATCTAACTAGCTGCCCACTGCTAACAGAAAGACTGAACCAAGCCTAGTCATTTCTAGAAAAATTGAAAAAGAGGGCAAAGGAATTGAATATACCTGTGAGAGAAATCATTATAATGATAGGATATAGACTCTACATTAGGTAAGGAGGAAAATGAGGTTTCGAGTGAGGCCATAACATGGGGGTAGGTGGATTAAAATTCTTCAACAGGTATAAGACTAAGGGTAGTATAGGCAGTGAGATGCAAAAACAAGAGATGATGTGCAGTTTGGGATCCAAACTGAGATTATGAAGTTGCAGGTAGTGAAGACAAAATCAGTGGAATATACATGGAATTTAGTGACCCAGTCAAGATGGAGGACAAGCTTCAGGATATTGGAAAGAACACCTGCATGGAAACTGGAATTACAATAATTATAATAGAAGTAGGGTTGGAGAGAAGGACAGTAACTAGGGAGCCAAAATATTCCAGGAATGAGGAGAATTATCCTCTGCAACCAAGTGTAGCCAGCAACTTTCTATTGTCCATATTTAAATTAAATACTTTATTTTTTCTTTCCCTACATTTCTATTTGGAAAGCTAATATTCTGGTTTTAAATGGCAGATTAGTTACTTGATTTTTGCTAAAAATGATTTCTTTCTCCTGGTAAGTTATTTTTTTATTAATATTATTAAAGTAGAATAAAATGTTTGAAACTACTAAAATTCATAAATCAAATAAAACATTTAAGGGATTTTGAAATTTAAATCTATTTTCATACATAAATTTAAATTCAATTTTTTATAATATAATTTTTATAAAATTATGTAATGTACATAATTTATTAGTTCAGCACATCCCAGGCTCTTTAAAAATGGATGCCAAATATATATGTTCCTCTCAAAGTTAAAAACCAGCAAATATGGAGACTGACCAAGAAAGTTAATGACCAGGATAAATTCAATCAAATTTAGTTCTAAAAATTTGTATAAATTGTCAAGATAGGTAGTGCACTTTCCAGTACAGATATTTAATATAGAAAGACTCATTGTTTATTTCTCTTCTGAATGGTCTTAATGAAGATAAACCAAATCACATAATAAATTGCTAGATCTGTGATCTTTGGGTAAATCCATTATGAAACTATTTACTTTTCTTTCTTTTGTTAAAAATACATTTTATTGATTTTTTACAGAGAGGGAGGGAGAAGGGTAGAAAGTTAGAAACATCGATCAGCTGCCTCCTGCACACCCTCTACTGGAGATGTGCCCGCAACCAAGGTACATGCCCTTGACCAGAATCGAACCTAGGACCCTTCAGTCTGCAGGCTGACGTTCTATCCACTGAGCCAAACCGGTTAGGGCTACTTTTCTTTCTTAAGTCAAGGGTCCTCTACATACAATATTTCCTGCATTCTATTGTCTAAAATTGTGGAGTTAGGAAGTTGCATTTGCTATCACAATGCAAATATTATCATGCGCATGTTTGCATAAATGATGTTGCCAAACAATTTTATGTCTCTTTAATAATGCATTCTTAAATTTGATTTTAAGAACAGCATTTGCTTATTGATCATGATGCATTATCCACACCCAGTGAAGAACTTGGTGGTTTGCATCTTCTCAGTTAATTCTGAATAATTCAAGATATTGTGTTTATTTTCATTAACTTCCCCCTCCTCCATATATCCCTGACAGATAGTGGCATATAATTAGCTACATGTAGTTATGAGCAAGGTACTGTTTACAAATTTACAAAATTATAATGGCTCTCAGTTATACATATTTAGAATTTTCCTAAGGTATTTATTTATATTGTACTTATTATGTTTACTACAGAATTCTTTTCATAGGGATTATTTTTCATAAGGTAAAAATGTACTATTATAAAAATGTACTATTTGGTATAAACTCTATATGAAATAATTTCTGTTATAATTGGCAAAATATACATTTCTTTAGACTAATTTTTAACCAGTATATTATATTGTTGCCAGTGTTATTTTCAAAGTATAAAATGAAATTTAAAAATTATTTTGATGGGGCTTTCAATAAAAACAGTTTCAAAATAAATAAAACTGGGAACTATTTAAGCATAATTTTATGGAAATATTCTAGAAATGGTATTGTGCTTTTTAAAGTAACACACCAAGCCCCAGGTTATTGCCTTGGAATTAAGTAGGCAAGTGAAGCTAAAAATCCCCAAAGGAAAGCATAGCTGACCCATATATATAGTCAGCAGATTCAGACATAGAATAAGAGTAGTGATTTAATTCTGAGTCAAATTAGCATTTCTTAATTTCTAAAATTAAATAAACATTTAATTCAATGTGCAAAAATACATGCTATGTAATTTGTACAATTTGAAATTTAGTCCTCTCCAGATTATCTTTACCATAGTGGAATAAATAAAAATTATTTTGATGAAGCATATTAAAATAAAAATTTGAAAAATGCACTGACATTTTTGTCATGGATTGAAATAAATATTTATAAATAAGTATAAAATGCAACATTAGGAGTAAATGTAAGTTGTAAACATAATAAAACAGAATTTTGATGAAGAGCTATATTATTTCAGCTTGCATGTCATTTTATTTTATTTTTGGAGCTACTTGCAAATGTAAAAACAAAAGTGCGTAAAAATGTTCAAAATAAATTTACATTTGTGTTATGATAATAATTCATAGCTTACTTTTGTACTTATAGAATTACCTAGAGAGGTATTTTACTCACTGCTAAATTGCATAAAGTTATGATTCATTTTTTATTTATTCTCAGCTCAAACATCAGTGAAATGCCATATTATTGCAATAATAATATACTTTATTCATTGCTCTAACTTTTTCATGAAGGGTTTCAAGTTATTTTAATCAAAATAAATTTGTTTTGAATATTTTGTATGAAAAAAAAGCAGAGCAAAACGTAACAAGACTAATATCTTCAATAAAATAGAATTGCATGCTATAAGTTAGAATTACTATTAAATTTCTGCCAAAAACAAAGCATACCTATATCTATGGACCTTTCCTCCCCCTCTTTCTAACCTATTTATTAACCTATAATTGCAGTATAGTGTGTCCAAATTAAGGTAAAAAAAATATTGAGAAAAATTATCATTTCCATTAAAAACCTTGAAACTAATGCCTTTCTAATTTTGTCTGCTGACATATAGACTTACTCTCCATACTACCTAATAGACCTAGCTTGCTTGCATTTGCTTCCTTTTTTTTTTTTTTGCATAAACTGATACATCCTGAAACCTCGAGAAACTAATGTTGAGAAGACTTAAAATAATGTAAATGCATTAAGATTAGCTGGTTATTAACCTTTATTTAAACATAGATGATAAATCTTCAAGTGTTTGATGAATTATTTAAATAAATGTTAGAAAACACATGTACCCATCTTTTAAAGGTGAACCCTTTACAAATTAAAATAAAGATCAACTAATATATCTTATGTCACTATTAAAATCATCCCATTTTGCCCAGCTATATTTGCATTCATAATTTGATCATAAAAAATTTAGAGGCTTGGTTTCTACTTTTAATTTTAGAAACTGACACATGGGTAACACTTTATTTTCTGAACGTATTATTAAGAACAATGGGAGAAACAGCAAGAAATACAATTTAAATTAATGTTATAAATCCTGAGGGCTTGAAATTTGGGCTTTATGAAAATAAAAACATGAGATACAGTAATTTGCCTTAGCTAAAATAGCTTGAAGTAGGTTGAATCAAGCTTAAACAGTTGACTTCAGTTTTTTAGTGCTTTTTAAAATAATAATTTAACAATAGATGTGTTTTGGTTGTAGTGACGTTATAGAGTTGTATCTAACAAATGTAGTAAATCTCCAGCTAAATAATTTTAAGTGTAGATATATATTTAACTTCCAAATTATTTTCTGAATGGTAATTAGGTATATTTCCAGCTGTTAAATAACAGTTTGCAGCAAATATGAGAAGACTTTGTTTACATATATCTAAAGAATACATACACATATATATTTATCTATACATATCCTATATAATAAAAAATTGACCCTCATGCCCTCACAAGATGACTGCCTATGATCAGGCCGGTGGGGGGTTAGTGAGGGATGACCAAACGACTGAGCAAGCAGGCTGTGTGAGGTGACCAGGCGGGCAGGGGGGTTAGTGAGGGACAACCAAACTACTGAACAAGCAGGCTGCTTGGGACAACCAGCCTGGCAGGAGAGCCATGAAGGGGCAACCAGGCCAGCAGGGGGTGGCAGTTTGGGGCAACCAGGCCAGCTGGGGGAGCAGTTGGGGGTGACCAGGCTGGCAGGGGGGACAGGGGGGGCGATTAGGCTGGCAGGGGGGGCAGTGAGAGGCGACTAGGCTGGCGGGGGGCAGTTGGGGGTGACCAGCCCAGCAGGGGGCAGTAAGGGGTGACCAGGCTGGCGGGGGAAGCAGTTAGGAGCATCCAGGCCAGCAGGGAGGGTGTAGTTGGAGGCTACTTGGCTGGCAGCGAGGGGGGGGGGGGGGGCAGTTAGGGGCAACTAGACCAGCAGGGGGAACAGTTAGGGATGATCAGGCCAGCACGCAGAGGCAGTGAGGAGCGATCAGGCCAGCGGGGGGGCGGGGGGAGCAGTTTGGTGTGACCAGGCAGGCAGGCAGGTGAGCGATTAGGAGCCAGTGGTCCAGGATTGTGAGAAGGATGTCTGACTGCCGTTTTAGGCCTGATCCCCAGGACACCCCCCAAGGGGTCCCGGATTGGAGAGGTTGCAGGCTGGGCAGAGGGCCCCCCCTTGTTCATGAATTTTGTGCACTGGGCCTCTAGTTTAAATGTAAATATAATAGAAAGGTAAAAGTTTCCCTTAAATTAAACATGTGCATTGTCATTAAATCTATATCAAATATGCTATTCAAAAGATTCTTAAAATATAACAAAAAACCCTATAAAAATCTTATTTTTATCTAGCCATTCATTATGTTATTTAAAAAATTATGAGTATTTCATAAGAAGAATACAAATTTATTGATGCCATAAATATGTATTTATTCATATGTCTCACTTAGGCTATGAGGAATATGTGTTAGCAGAAAGAAATATAAAATAATGATTATTTCTTGCCTTTTCTTATGGGAATATATTATTATTGCTATATCGACATGCAGCCATTTATCACATGTGTGAAATATCACAATACAAAATTATTAACTTTACCCCTCAACTATCCAAATTGCATGTTTCAGCATTCTGAGATTTAAAACATATTGGGTATTTTAAAACTAAATTTAAATCTTTGGGGGAAAAGTAGTGGTGCTTACTAAGGTATTATTTCAAGCAAGCTTTACAAAATTATAATAGGATAGTCATTTGGAAGTTCAGCATGGAACTTACTTCCTATTGAGGGACCTAATTAGCAAACATTTTTGCTCACGTTGTCTGAAGGTTATGATTAGAACACATTTAAAAAACAGCAGATTCAGATCTAAGTGAACAACAAGGTACATAAGGTGACAAAAGGTCTCCCATGAAAGCACAAGGCCATAGCCATTAAGTATCTTCTATGAGAGAAAAAATCATTTAAAAATCAATGCAAAATCTTTTAGAGAGTCTGTGTTCAGTAAAACACTAATAAAACTGCCCGGAAGAATGAGAGCTTCTGAATTTTGTATGAAGTAAAATAGAAATTACATGGAAAATCCTAGTGAGGAAAAAATACTTGACTATCTAGATTGGTAACAAATATAGTTGTTCCAGTGCTTTAAAGTTGTTACTAAGCATAGCTGCAAACACGATTATTTTTAATATTAAAATTTCAATTTTGTTTTATAGTGCTAATGGACATGTTTAATAAGATAATAGAAGCTATACAATGACTTTATTTATATATTTAAAATTGTAATTTTCTAGATGACATAGTTATATCTATCTAGATGAATAAATCAATAGAACAAAATAAAGCCCAGAAATAGATTCACACATATAAATAAGGACAAATGATTTTGATAAAGCTGTGAAGTCAATTCAGAGGAAAAAGTATTATCTTTCAAACAAATCGTGCTGTAATAATTGGACATGCATAATAGACTTTGATGTATATCTTGCACTATAACAAATATTAATTTTAAAAGGGTCATAGACCCAAATGTAAAGTGTAAAGCTATAAAACTTCTAGAAGAAAACATAGAAGATAATATTTTTGGCCTTGTCTTGGACAAAAATTCCTTAGTTATGTCACTAATAGCATGATCCATATAGAAAATTTGATGATTTGACTTTATAAAAATTGAAAATGTTGCTCTTTAAAATAAAAATTGAAAAACAATTTTTAAGTCATGAATCTTGTCAGAACTTGTATCTAGAACATAGAGGTTATTTCAAAACTTCACTAATAAGAAAACTCAAGTAAAAGTGGGTAAAATATTTAAACATACAACTTATGAAAGAACTCTACAGATGGCAAAAACACTTATAAAATATATTCAACATCACCAGTCATTAGAAAAATGTAAATTAAATCACAATGGGTTAATACTAAATACCTATTCGATTGTGTGAAATTAAAAATAGTGACTATCACAAGTGTTAGCAAGGCTGTAGAGCAATTGTGATTCTCATATATTGGAGTGAAAATGTAGAATGATACTACCATTTGGAAAAAACTGGCAGTTTCTGAAAAATTTAAACATACACTCATTATATAATCCATATCACATCACACATAGGTATTTCTCCAAGATAAATTACAGCATATGTTTATACAAAGACTTGTACATAAATTGTTCATTGCAATTTTATTTGTGATAACCCCAAACTGGACACAACAAAATGTCCATCTACAGGTGAATGGGTAAGTGAAATATATATACACACACACACAATGGTAGACAAAAAAAGAATGATTTACATAAAACAAAATAGATAAATCTCAAAATAATTACACTGAGCAAAAGGAACCAGATCAAAATAAAATAGATAAACAAAAAAAATGCTACCCCCAATAGCTTTTTGAAAAATAAATAAATAAAACACAATATTGGAAAAACATAATAGCTACAATAAAAGAATGAAGAAGATAGGGAATACATACCATAGCTACATTTAAGCTGTTTCCTCAAAACACAAAACAAGCAAACCACTAATGTCTTGGCACAAAAGAAGCGTCCCCAATCATGAAATAATTGTCCTGTATTTTCTTTTCTACTTTCCACCCGAAATTGTTCTCTTGGCCTGTGGGCCCAAAAACTGTTGTCAAAGGTGGCACATGGGACAACCTGGGGGAACAAGTCATTCCCAAGAATTATTTGAGAATGGCTCTTAACTACATAAAATGTCTTTTAAAATCACCTAGGAAGCCAGTGACATAAATTGCTTTTGCAGACCTAGTTTCTCGTGCTCAATGTCCCATCAGCAAGAACACCTTGACTGAACAAACTAGAAGTAGATAAACAGTGGTTGCCACATTTGTTTTAGAGAATCAGTAATTTGAAAAAATTCATGTATTAATTCAATTACAGTCCTAATAATGTAAAAATTCAGACCACTTTCTTTAAAGATCAGACAATATAAAAACATCAGTAGAGATGTGAAGAAAAAAAGTTCAAAGGAAGTGCACTATGTTAAGAAAGCAAACCAACACATTCCCTCATGAAACAGAAGGAAACTTAAATAAATAATCTTAATTGCAAGATTTGTAATACATTTTCTGTGATCTTGGATCAGAAATGATCAGTTTCTGATGAAAGACCTATTGTGTACAATGCAATTGACAGTGAGTGACAAACTGGATATTAGTTGACAAACAAGTCAGTGTGAAACATGATTTTAGAATTTTGAGGAATACCAGAAAAAAAATTTAATATACTTAGCAAAAATAAAGCAGAGGTGGAGTAAACGATTCAGTATTCATGAAACAGCAATCCCGAGTAGGATGAGAGCAGCCAGAGAAGCAAAAATTAAAGCAATAAAACAAAAGATTACCATAGCAAGTAAGCAGGAACTTTAAGTAAATAAGGGATCCAGCAGAACCATTGATGATTTTAGAATGGCCACACTAAGCCTGGCTTGGTGTCCCAGTGGTTGAGAGTTGACCTATGAACCAGGAAGTCACAGTTAGATTCCTGGTCAGGGAACATGCCCATGTTGTGGGCTCAATCCCTAATGTGGGGCATGGAGGAGGCAGCGATTGTCTCTCATCCTTGATGTGTCTGTCTCTCTCCCCCTCTCCCTTTCTCTCTGAAATCAATAAAAATATATTAAAAATAAATAAAATGGTGACACTTTAACGTTATTTTATTAAAGTTTTCACTTTCCAAATCTTAGATAAATGACAGCATTTGGATAAGAAAAATACAATTTACCAACGAACAGAAAATAAATACATTTAAAAATCCGTTAAGAATTACAATAGACAGCCTGGCTGGTGTGGCTCAGTAGTTGAGGATTGATGCATGCACTAGAGGGCACAGGTTTGGTAATGTGTCAGAGCACATGCCCCGGGGTTTCTGGGTAGATCTCTGGCGGGGAGCATGCAAGAGGCAGTCAATTGATGTTGATGTTTCTCTTTCATCATGTTTTTCTCTCTCTCACCCTTCCTCTATCTCAAAAAATCAATAAAAACATAATAATTACAATAGACAAAATAATGTTGATTTGCATGTGAGAGTGTGAAATTGAATGAATGCCAAAAGAAAGATTTCAGGATGTTCCTCTGATTCTTCTGTGATGGACCAGTACAAATTCACTGAGATGGGTTATAGCAAGACGGGAAAAATGATGGATAGAATTATGTAAAGTGATTTAAAATGGTCCAAGTTGATTTTATGAGGCTCCTAGACTGGGGTTTTCAGATGTCAGATTATGAATTATAGTTAGGATATCAAAAAATTATCCAAACAATATTTATAGTGTAAAAAAGTTAAAATATTCACAAATTTATATTCAATCTCTTAATTAATATTAATTTTCTACTTGTTCAGTGCCAATTGTACCTTACTAATTTGATTTCTTAAAAAATATCTCATGTGCCCTAGCTAGTTTGGTTCAGTGGACAGTGTCAGCCTGTGGACTGAAAGGTCCCAGGTTTGATTCTGGTCAAGAGCACTTGTCTGGGTTGCCAGCTGGGTCCCCAGTAGGGGGCCTGCAGGAGGCAGCTGATCAATGATTCTCATCATTGATATTTCTATCTCTTTCCCTCTCCCTTCCTCTCTGAAATGAATAAAAATATATTTTTAAAAATCTCATGTAATCATAATAAGAAAATTTTATGGTAGGTGTTATTATTATTATTTTAGATGAAGAAGCTGAGGCTCCAATGGATTAATTTGTGTAATAAGACATTTATCATGCTAGAGCCTGAGTTCTGATGGCCTTTAAACTGGTCATCCTGCCATTAGTCATTGCTCCCTGATGCCACTCCACATGGAAACCTAAGTGTTGTTCCCATTGCCTTTAGGATAAGTAGGAGCTCCATTGCATGGCATGCTCTGCCCTTCAGAATTTGACCTTCCTCACAATTACAGCTTCCTTTTCACAGTGTTTTAGACCTTTCTCTCCCACAGGAACCCCGATATCAGATTTGACAGATTATATGACTTTGTCTGTAACTATATACTAGTATCTAGTAACATCTTTCTTAAATTCAGGATTTTCAAGGATCATTTCCTTATAAGAAATGCTTTCTTACTCTCTCTAGGTTCAACTAGATGTCCTATGTGTTTTATTTCCACTCTGTTCATACATGCCATTATACTTTTTCATTATTTCACTACTACAATACTTTTCACTGTGATTCTGTAGTTTTCTCTTTCTTTGTTAATAGGTCATAAAAGCCATAAAAGTATGTGCTCTTTCCAGTGTCTAGCACATTGTATGACATAATAAATACTTAATTAGTATTTGTTGAATTAGTAGATAAATAAATAAATAAGAGCATAAAAGGAGAAAATTTAGAGAAATTTGTTATGTTAGGAAGAAAATTCTAAAAGATTAAAAATTAAAGCAAATGCACATTGAAAACAAAATATTAAGTTAAACAGAAAATACAAAAGTATTTTTACAAATGGATAAATAAAAATGTATCATTAGAAAGTCATATAAATTGAAATTCTAAGATAATAAATGAACAGCAATTTATATAAAGACATATTTTACAATTAGGTATAAAGTGTTTAATAAACAATATGTAAAATTTTCAATCTCATTGGGAGTCAAAGTTTAATTTCTGTCAATTTTGCAACTATTAAAACAAATTTTATCTGTTATAATAATGTACATTAGCAAGCAAGCCTTTCCATGAACTTGTAGAGGGACTGTTTATAAGGAATGGAATTGGTACAAATAGTATGATTATTTACACCAGACCATTAAAACTCCAACAAACTTGAACCCCCAGTTTTATCTTAGTAATGAATTGTTTTTAAAAAGGCAAGCATTCATACCAAAATGATCATCACAGGGTAATTTACAAAAACAAAATTATAAATGACTTACATGTTCAATAGCAGCAGTTGTTAATTGACTATATATGCAATGAAATACTATAATATTATATTATATGTTATCTATAAAAAATTTAATGACTTCACAAATTCTCATGTGTAAAAATTTGCAAATTACAAATTAATTTAAATTAAGCAAAAAAAGAATACTAAAGATTATATCTACAAAATAGTAAGAGGGATTATGAATCTTAATTTTTTATTTTAGTTTTTTTATTTTTTCTCCATTAAGCATATTTAATAAATCAAAACAATAAGCACAACACCTAATTAAGAAAAGGAAAATACAATTATGGAAAGCAGCAACAGTTAAATAGCATGGCTATGAAACATCTTCACATTTTAAATACTGACAAGAACTTCTGTGCTTATGACTCAGAGAAATATTGCAATTATAAAATCAATCTGTTCAGAGCCCCCTACTGCCCATGTTTTTAGCATCTAGTTAATTAAACATGTATAGGAGGGAGGCATTATAAGACCATTGAAATCATCAGTCAGCCTTATAATTTTTTCCCAAATGGGCTAATAAAGACATGCCCATTTTGGAAAAAAAATAACTATAGCTATATCATTTAAATACACAAACATACAAATGTAAATCTCATTGACAAAATGAACTATCCACAAATGTTACTAATGGTCATATGATCATGAAGAAAACATGAGGAAAATGATAGGCATGCTCTGCCCATTAAGAGAAAAGTGTTCTTCTGGGTCAGTGGTCGGCAAACTCATTAGTCAACAGAGCCAAATATCAACAGTACAACGATTGAAATTTCTTTTGAGAGCCAAATTCTTTAAACTTAAACTTCTTCTAATGGCACTTCTTCTAATGGCACTTCTTCAAAATAGACTCGCCCAGACCGTGGTATTTTGTGGAAGAGCCACACTCAAGGGGCCAAAGAGGCGCATGTGGCTCGCGAGCCACAGTTTATTGACCACTGTTCTAGGTTATGTAAGGTGATCCTATTGGTTGCTCCCACAGAAGAGAATTCTGCATGAGAATACTGTATTATTCTGACAATTGATTAGCATTTTGATGTGCTCAAAATTTGTTCACATGGAAATGAAATATTAAGGCAGGCAGCAATTCAAAGTAATAGAACTATTGCACAAAAAATGTGTTTATACATTTTTAGATAATTGGTTGTCAAGAAATGCACTCAAGATTATTTCTACCCTCTCTGATTACCACAGAGGTAAGCATATAAAAAAATAGATTTGTTTGTTGGGCTAAAAACATACCTTCTTTTGATTTAGTTTGTGAAAAATTAGTCTAAAACCAGGAGCTATCTTCCTTTTTAGTAAATGATGATAAAATATTATGTCTCGAGATTACTGGAGAGTGTTGAGATTCAATTTTCTCTTTTATATAGTGGAGATGAAAAACTGAAAATATCATTAAATATATTTTCAAAGAGAACTTATTCATTATTATTCATTATTCAAAGAGAACTTGCTCTGAAATTTGTAAATGAGTCTTCTACAAAACTTTTCTCATTTATAGCATTTCATACTCTATTAATTGTTAGAATGTTACTTTAAATCTATATTATCTGAAAACACACAATCATTCTTGATTAAGCTCAAAATGTAATATTTTTTTCCTTACCTACCTACTGAAATAAAAATCTTACGTGAAGGCGATGAAGATAAATGTTCTTAAAGACAAAACAAAAACAAAACAAAAACATGCAACATTAAAAGTAAATTACAAGAAGCTGAAATGTGTGCAAACTGTGCTTGGTCCTGATTGTGAGAAGGGAATACCAGCTTACATTTGGGATGTGTATTTGCTCTTTCAGTTCACAGTCTATTTAGTAAATGACCTCTTCCAGCACAGGAAATGTTACCACAGTGGCTCATAAGTGCTAATGTGCAGCCCACTCCCAATGCCACTTCACTCCTATTGTATCAAGCTTAGAGCTCCATTGTTCATTCACTTTTCAGAATATACAAGTGCTAAATATCTTCAGCATCTTTTAGTATAAGTACAAATTTTCCTTCATCATGCAAAAGGACTTTATATGGGAATCTACTGGGAGGCAAATTGTGAAAACTTCATCGGCATAAGAATTTTTATTTTTTTTTATATATGTTTTTATTGATTTCAGAGAGGAAGGGAAAGAGAGAGAGAGAAAGACAGAAACATCAATGATGAGAGAGAATCATTGATAGGCTGCCTCCTGCAAGCTCCCAACTGGAGATCGAGCTGGCAACCCAGGCATGTGCCCTGACCAGGAATCAAATCATGACCTCCTGGGTTCATAGGTCAATGCTCAACCAGTGAGCCATGCCAGCCAAGGATTTTTTATTTTTTATAATATTCCATGTAACAAGAACATTTGGCTCTTAAATGTACATGACAAAAAATGAATTATAATATACTCGGTTAGTGTTATTGGCTTCCCTTTTCTTTTGACCTTTTAAATTTGATCTATTGACATATCCTCATTTTTCAAAATATCTGAGTCTCTAAAAGAGAGCAGACTGATGTCATCCCTATATTTTCTGAACCTCTAGTTATTGGCAATTTGAAAAGGAAACCACAAGGAGATAGTGCAATCTATTCTCTTTTTAAAAATGTATATTTTATGAGCTTGTAAGATATTCTGCTGATGACGGTAAAGTGAATATTGCTTATTACGGCCAACAATGTAAAATTTCACATAGATACTCTCTGATGGAAAAACTGCAAAAATAAAGGAGCCTAATTTGTTGTGCAATGAACTCTGAAACAACCACCTAACACATACATTTTTTTTTGTTTTCTTTAAATATGTACTTTATTTCCCCAAGTTGAGTTTTAGAATTTTATTAATTTTAGCTTACACATCCTTCTGAAAGAGAATTTTAGTGTCTTCAAACTATAAGATCTTTGAAATGATCTTTAGCAAATCACAGATTTTAAAAAATTAAAAACAAACACCAATATGTTTTATGCCTTAGTCAAAGTTGACTAGCTTTGAGTTTTAAACGTTTTTGAAGTGAAGCAGAACAAAGCCTGATTAACACCTACATAAAATAAAATGTGTTGCCAAAAACAAAAAAAACAAAACACACACACACACACACACACACAAACTAGCTTTAGTTGTCAAGAAAATACAACCTTACAAAGTGATATGCAACCCAAATAAAATTCTCAATTTTAAGGATTGTTTTTCATAATACTTAAATATATACATGGTTTGTATAATTCCTAAAGAATAAAATGCCATGTACTCATCTTATAATAAAATGCCATGTACTCATTGTTTTAAAAATTCACAATGAGATGACAGCATTTTGAAATATATGACCTAGTTTAAAATACATACCATAACTTTTTCTGAAATATCAGTGGTGGTTTCTTATATTTAATTAGAAATTGCCATATTTTGTGGCTTTACATTTTACATGTGATTTTAAAACACTTAGCAATATCATTGGTGTTCCAAAAAGGAAAATGTGGTATGTGGGAAAACCACAGCGTTATATATTATTCAGCATTTGAGGTGGACTGCTTAAAATACTACTAAGCTGGATTAAAAATATTGATTTTTTGAGCTTCAAGCAACTGCATCAAAGCATACATCATACATATTTACTTGGTTTAATTATGAGTGCTAATCTAGGCATGCTTTATCATACGGAAAAATAATTTGTGTTTTGATTCTAATTGCTTTCCCAGCCATAATGTTATTTTACATATACAGGTTGCATAATACATTATTAAAACATTCAATATCATGGTCAGCTATGGTTAATAAAATTTAGAAAATAGTCTAATAAGTCAAATTGTTGTTTTATGGATTTATTTATTATAGATTTATAACTTTATAAATAAGGGGAACTAGGCATCAAGTTAAATATCTTTGTGAAAATATAGAGTATTTCAATATATCTGAATGCATTCATTTTTAATTTATTTGTATTTTTGCCCTTTTAGAATACATATGCTATTAAAATATATCATGCAACATGGATGTTAACATGTTAATATTCATCTAATTATGTTAATTAGACATAATGATATGTTTTACTACACTAATTTGTATATACTACAAATAAAATATTTTTAAAGTTATTTGATTTCATTACTGATGAACATAGATGTTAAAATTCTCAAAAGAGTTTTAGGAAATCAGATTCAGCAATATATTAAAAAGATCATATACCATGATCAAGTGGGATTTATTCTAGGGATTCAAGGCTGTTACAGTATTCTGAAATCAATAAATATGAAACAAAAATGTTATTTGATTTTACAAATATAATTTGTACCCTCCCTCCACACACACAAAAAAAAAATATTCCAAAGGATTAATTTTGGGGACAAAATATTTTTAAAGCTAAATTATTTTTATTATTTAATTTAGAAAAAATCATGCTGATTCTGTGAGTAAAAATACTATTTAGACATTCATACTTGTTCTATTTAAATGTATAAAATTTGAAATATATTTAGCTATTATATTTTCTTGTTATTTAATCAATCAGGAGCTGACATTCTCCATACAGTATAATTAAAATACATACACATATGAATGATCTCACTTGGGTCTCAAAGATGATATATTTTTTTCCTCTCTTGAATTTTTATAAATATTTAGAATTTCCATTTAAAAATAAACTTCAAACATTGGTTGTCTGGCATCTAAACAATGAACTTTATTTGTAAGCAACAGGTAGGACAACAAGGATGCAAAATACCTGTGATTGAGAGGACATTTCACACAGTAATATTTAATTGCTTATTAGGCATTAGGCTACTTAGAAGGCAAAATTTTTTCCATAATTACATGAGCAATTCCTCACTTACTTTGATGGCCTGTATAATTTGTACAATGCACTGATATGAATGAAAATTCCTGATCTTTTCAGTAAAATAGTGACTTTTTAAAAAATTGATTCAAGGACATTGGATGAGCAGCAATTAAGAAGTTGAACTTGCTGATGTTAAAGGACAGGGAAGTTAACACTATTTTCCTGTGAGGATTTATGCAGAAATTGAGAGAATTGTGTGTACTGAAATGCTAGTAGGATGTTCTGCACATGCAGAAAGACTTTTACAGAGACAAAACTTGGAATTGAAAATTAAAAAAGAGAAGCCAGAGGCCATGCCAAAAGTTTGTTGGACCTTTTAAAATATACCCTGAATAATAACACAGAAATTAATAATGAATGTGATGGGAAAATTATCAGATGATTAGAAATTTTGTATTGTTGTTATTACTAACACTAGAGGCCCAGTGCATGAATTCGTGCACAGGTGGGGTCCAGATGACCCATCCCAATTGGGGCCCAGCAATCAGTGTGGGGGGGTTGATCAGGGGCCAGGCTGGCCGGGGGGAAGGGGTTGTAGGAGGTTTGCCAGCTGGCCCCACACCCATCAGGCCGGTTGGCTGGCCCAGTGTGCATCATAGGGACAGGTAGTTCATTCATTTCAGTCATTCCAGTCATTCTGGTCACTTGACCTTTATATATATAGATTGGCTTTTATATATATATATAGATAGATAGGACATGCTTATATACGAAATAATAGATAAAATTAAAGACAAAGGTGTCAGAGTAAAATAAAATCACAGACTTTTGAAAAAGAGAAAGGTAATGAGTTTTGTTTTATAAACTGAAATATGAATTTGTGTTTTGAGTTTTTGAGTTCACATCCTGATTTCTTTTCTTACTACTTGCTTGATTTAGAGAAAGTTCTTTTAACTCTCCTGAGATTTTTTTCATCAACTGCTAAATGAGATAATAATGCCTATGCCTTATGGGGTTTCCATCAGGATTAAATGAATATATGTATTCTTACTCTTATATATTTTGAAATATAAGTTATTGAGAGGTTTCCTGAAAACCTTATTGGTATGTGAAAAGGTTAATTTACATAGATTAGAATTCTAGTGCAAAAAAAAAAGAAATAATTATATAGTTTGATTTCATCTTATACATGTTGACAAAAAAACAGAAACACTTAAATGTGCAGTGGCAAAAATGTTATTAGAATTCAGGTTTTCTTTACTGACAGTGAGTAGACACTGGACAACACAACACTATTTTAAGACAACAAATAAGAGAAGGTTTATGCTTATTGGATTTGAAACACAGTTGAATTATTTAATAAAAACAAAGGTAATTCAGTATGACAAGAAAAGAGAACAGTTTGATTTAAAAGTCTTATACTTCTCCATAGGCAATATTTAATTGCAAACCTAAATGTAGAATTATATGAATGCTGAATTACACATAAAAAGAACAAAGCAATTATTTAAGCTATTTCCTTTTGAAGTTGACCTGAACTTTATTTTTTAAAACAAAATGTATGTCTATACCATATTTCTTGATATAGCTATAACACTGACAAACAATTGCTTCCTTATGATGACCTCAAATTCTTTGTGCTATAAATTAATCTTTTCTACCACTTAGTGGAAAATGGAATGCAGCTGCTTATCATTTTCCTCCTGATATTGATTTCTTTATATGATGACTTTGATTAATTCCTTTTGTTGGAGACTTTTCCAAGGTTTCTCCACCACAGAATGGAAGTAAAAGAGTACTTCTTTGATTTAGCACTAATTTGTGAGGTCCGCACTAGGCTAACTGCTCTAAACCCTCTCAATGTTTCCACCAGATAATTAGAACTAACAGTAAATAAAACAAATATTATTGTAAGCAAAGTCAATATTTTCCCAGTAAGCATTTCTAAGACTGCCTTAGCATACAAAGACTAAGTTTAGGTAACTCACTTTCTATTCCAAAAAACAGACCAAGAAAGAGTAACAGCACCATGAAAACTGGAAAAAATCTGAATAATGAGCTCACAAAGTGTATGATTTTGACTGAAGTAAATTCCCAATGAACTTCTCTAAATAATTTTGGTGCAAATTTTACATGCTTGAATTTATCTAAATAAATCTCTTCTAATGGGATAAGAGCTTCAACCCAACAATATTTTAAAAGGTGTTTGATAAGATAATACATTTAAAAATAAAATAATCAATATTCAATATTTTGCCAAGTTTAAAAAAACTCCTAATTTCTCATTAAGATATTTTTGATAGGTGAAAGTAAGACAATATTCATTTATCTCTTTATTCAACCACGAAAAGGATTGCCACTTGGTTAGAAACCATTTGAAACCCACTTCTATAACTGCGCTTCTTCCTTTATTGCTCTCTCCATTCTTCCTTCTTGCCTCTATATCTCTTCTTTTATCTCTATTTACCAGTCATTTGTTTAATATCTTTTGATTTATTTGTCCATAAACTTTTGCATCACCCTGTATGACATAAAATTACTTCCAGAAGCATTTCTATTAAAATTTTTCATATTTCCTCATGGTCAGACATACATATGGCCATACATATTTCTGAGTGAATGATCAAAAAATTATGAACTTGACTAGTCTTCATCTATGATTTATTGAGGCTGCCTATGTTCCCCTTTAGGCCACTAACTAATGGGCCACTATCTTATACTTCCCATCAAACCATGCTATAAAAGAAAGCAATGAATAAAGATTGCCTAACACCTGTGTTTTGTATCTCACAGGCATGTTTTCTTTCAAATTCTGAATCCCATTTTGAAGAGTGATTCTTGGTGAAGTAGGAAAAATGCTGTGCCAAAAGAGAGACAAAACCACTTGATCTCTTCTGTTAATATCATCCCCGAATATTTCTTCCTGATAGGGAAATTGAGCAAATATACAAGAGACAGGTAAATAGACTCAACACTGAGCAGCATAAACACATAATAATGCTGGGATAGAGATGGACAAAGAAATTAACAGGGAATTACTAAATTTTGAAATCTAAGAAGAAACCAGACACCAAACAGCACCATCGGATAGAAAATATTGTAGATTCAGACACATAGTGGTAAGCCTGAGTACACGGAAAAGAATTTCATATAAAGTTACTTTGAGAGAAGTACGTCTGTGCCATGGGTTTTTCCTTGCTGTACTTTATAGTAAAAACAGCACTCAGCTCCAAAATGTATTTCATAAGAAAAAATACAATAGACCAATGTATATTATGTATTATGATTTGCATTTGCATGCATTTTTTTTCAGGAAGGAAATATCTATGTACCTGTGTACATGCTTTATCTAGCTCTACACAGGATGGGGCAAAAGTAGGTTTACAATTGTTCATAAGGAAAATAATACAATAATTAATAAACAATACTTCAAGAATAAACTGTTTTGTGTAGTCACAACTATAAACCTACTTTTGCCCTACCATGTATACATATACCATTTAATGACTGCAAAATAAAGATGCCTATTTGTTTGATTGACTGACTCTGCTCATGAAAATATTAATCACAAAAATATTTAGATAATGGGTTCTGCGTTGTTTTCGCAAAACTCTGATAGAAATTATAATTTCTGTTGTGTAGTGCTGTGGACTTGCAGTTCTGTGGACTTGCAACATATATAAATACGCACAGCATATTGGGAAAAATTTAGAAATTCAGAGAAAGTTAAATGACATTCTTTTTTCTTCATCATTTAGAAAAGCTGTTAATTATAAATAAAGAATTTTTAGCCGCTCCTATATAGTTAAGTTTCTGTCATATGTTCTAGAACCACAAATTCAGCTAAGTGTATACAGGTACTTATTAAGTTAGGCAGCCCACTTAATTTCAGGAATTGTCACTGTTGTTCCTGTACTCTGTACATTTGAAATTATCCCAAGGGACTAAATATAACTGGACTGCCCTCAGTCTTTTAAGTTCCTCATTTCGGGTCTTCTTAAGTATGATATGGAATCAGAAAATAACACTTCTCCTAATAAGACAAGTTTACACTAATACAATTTTTAAATGGTTACATTTTAAATACTGATATTCTTTAACGTTTTGAAACACAAATCCATCATTTCTTAGGCTATGCTTCCATATTACTTATACAAAAAACTTATTTTATTTTAATAATATAGGCAAAAGCAAACACTTGAATCTAAAGCAAAATAATACTTACCATTTTAGTGCCTATAATGAAGAGGCTTTGCATATATCTCTTTCACACAAGAGTCATGAAAGGTGATGCAATTATTCTAACGCTGTGGGTGACCAGTGATAGGAAAATTGCTAATTATATCCAAGGTCACATAAATGGAATGAGTTATTCTGGATTTGAATGTCAGATCAATCTAGTCCTGAAGCTATAGTTAAAAAGCAAAAAAGTATTTGTCATATGTGCTTTTTAAATTGTAGTTGGAATATAATAAGTTTAATTGTGGAGAATATTGGTGAAATAATTTTGCTATATGCAATAAATATATTTAAGAACTTTAGAAAGAGGTCCAAACAATTAGCACTTTTAAAACCAACTACCTATATTTGTGCTCATAGCTCTCAGCTGAGTGGTTACATATAGGTAACTAACTGGTTAGACTTCTCAATATTAGGGACTCATATTTATTGGAAGATAAAATCACTAGGGAGTACATCATCTTTCTGGTATGTTTTTGTGACGGAATCTCCCTGTACACTTTAATGGAAATAAAAGAAGAAATAGCCGAAACCGGTTTGGCTCAGTGCCGAAACTGGTTTGGCTCAGTGGATACAGCGTCGGCCTGCAGACTGAAGGGTCCCGGTTTGATTCCGGTCAAGGGCATGTACCTTGGTTGCGGGCACATCCCCAGTGGGAGGTGTGCAGGAGGCAGCTGATCGATGTTTCTCTCTCATTGATGTTTCTAGCTCTCTATCCCTCTCCCTTCCTCTCTGTAAAATATCAATAAAATATATTTTAAAAAAAAAGTTTCAATCAGGATTTTCTTTTTTTTTGCAAACATTATTGTTTAGTTTTCCTTTTGGGCCACTAAAAAAGCATGTCACTAAATGTGTATTTAGTAAGAAAAAAATAAACTTATCTCAATAATGTTATTCTTTTACTAAAAGAAAAATCTAGAATTTATTCCTGAAATTCTATATAATGATTAATTTAGAAAAGATATTATTTTGACATACTTGGAAGTTAGAAGAACCTCCACATCAAGCTGCTTGTCCTCGGGGAAGGAGTGCCATAATGAGGAAGGCCAGGTAAAGTCCTTGAAACTTCCCCCTTTCTGGCTAAGAGAGAAAAACACACAATATTTTATCTCCAAGTGGGGAAATGCAGCAATAAGCACTACCCTTAAAATCTACAGTTTGTAAAGGTGGTATTGCCTATCATAACTCTGCTTCACTGGTCTGACACATGCAATAACTGGAAGGAACCTAGAGAATGTCTATAAACTACTGCTAGTTCATCAATGTAGAAGCCCTGATCACAACTGTGATGGCTGGTGCTGTTACTAGAAAGTATAATAAGGACTCAGGTATAGGTCTATGATCATTGATTTAGTCAATATGTTAATTTCTATACTGATAAGAAAGCTGACCCCAAATAGTTCACATTTATATGGAACATACAATAATATTCACTGACAGTTTTGCTCTATGAATATGGATAACTCTTCTCTCCTGTGATATGATTGAAATGGATCTGGACTTTCTGTACATTCTGTGGAACATTAAATTGGCCTACGATGTTGGGAACTTCACAATAATTGGGCAGAACAAGTAAGCCTGCTCATTGAGTTTTCTAAAAGGCTCAACAATTCTTCCTCTCTTCCCTAGCAATTTTTACTAACAATCTCAAATTAACCAAGTTATATGAGGTAGTCTCTTTAATACAGAGATAATCTTTTGTCCAGTCTCACAGAATTCAAATAATAACTCATGTGAGAAAAAATGATAGAAAAATTGGAATGTTGAATGAAACTAAAGAGCTTTACTGTAAAGCTCATGATCTATTAATGTTATAACAGGGTATGACATTTTGTAATAAGAAAATTTACAGTTGTTCTCAATAAGTGTGCAAAAGCTTTTGACATGTTTAACTAACTGTCATATTTCAAGCACTTCCCGACATTATGAAATGTGATGTGTTATTTTAAAGCAAGATTGTGATCTGGTAAATAATTATTAAAATTGCATATGTCCATATGTCACAATTGTGTGTGAGAAGTTATGTGTTTAAGTTAATATTAGTGAATATTGGTCGAGAAAGTTCCAGCCTGATTTTCTGTGTATTATAGGATATGCACATATGTATATGTGTGTGTGTATGTATATATATATATATATATATATATATATATATATATATATGCAGGTTGTCTCAAAAATATATACACACATTGAATAATTATTAATTCTAATGGGTTAAATCTGAAAAGAAACATCAATTGAGCTATCAGAAAAAAATGTGTATAATTTTTAAGACAACCTGAATATATAACAAATTGCACATGATTCTACTGATTTTTGTAATAAAGTATGATTTATTACTGAAGAAAAATTAAGTGTGCTTAGTCTTTCTATATAGAGTTATACAGATTATAATATAACATTAAAATGAATAGCTTTTTAATATTAGAAAATATTTGTGATGTCTTTTAAATAAAGATTTTTACCTTTGATTTATAAAAAACTTTTGTTTCATTGATCACATGACAAGTGCTCACATAGGTGATGTATCAATATCAACTCATCCCATTCTCATAAATTCCCTTGAAGTAGATACCATCATTATCTACACTCAATCTGTGAAGAAACTGAGGCACGGAGAAGTTAAGTGACTTGCCTGATAATACCTTGCCAATGGGCAGCTGAGAGAGGGTTTGAACTCAGAAAGTTTAATTTCACTATTTGTCCTCTGGCAAAATGAATTCATTTATCTGTTTGTTCTCCATTCCAAGTTCTCATTAAAACATGACCAAAAAATAACATTAAATTATTAAAGGAAGTGGAAAAGAGAGTTTATGACAATAATTTTAAAGTATTTGTAGATGTTAGATGTCTGATGTGATCAAGGGATAAAATAACAACTGTAGATAGAACATACAAAATAATTTTCTTTTCTTTCATGAGAAAACAGAAGAGACCCCTTTTTAATAAATGTTAACAGCAGATATAAGAAAAGATTTGAACCAGAGTTCTGTCTATGTGCACTTCACTCAAAGAATGTGGAGAATTTAAAATTTGTTTAATATGGAATTGGTCAGGAATGTAATTAAGATTCATAGAAAAAAGAAAAAGTTCTTTTCACATCAATTATAATTTACATATAAATGTATTGCTATTTTAATATTTCTGAAAAAGACTACATTTATTTTTATCTCTATCAGGAAAAATATTTTCCTATACATTTAATGCTCCTCATAGTCATTCACTGAGTATGATGAGAAGAAAAATCTTACCAATGACATACAGTAATATGATATGAGTATATGAAGCTTCAGGAGTACTACAGAAAAAACTGTTTGGGATATAGCAATAAAAGTTAATAGCTACCTCTTTTTTTTCTCTTTTAAATCAAAGGCAATTCAATTACTTTGTATAGTAATGATCTCCATGGAAAAAGGTTCTTTCTAAATTACTAATTATATTTTCAAATGTCTTTGAATTGACTCATCTACTTGCATTAAATTATATACTTAGATTTGACTTTGGTCTCTCCTCCACTAGTATTTGAACTTAAATAGAAGATATTTTACAGAACTATTCCTTTAATTCAACCTATTAGCTTTACATTTATGAAATGGATCACAAAAGCAATCCCACCTCACTCTACTTTTTTTTTTTACTTAATTATTTCTTCACATTCAATTATTCTGTTATCACTATCTTTCCAATAACATCTAGAGGAGTGTCACATTTTTCAAATTCTTTACCGGTAAAAAATATAAGATATAATATCATATTGTGAATTTCAAATGTATTGTAGTTCACTTACATGAATTCATGTTCAAAACTTGTATTTTGAAATCGGAATTTTTAGGGGTGAAATAATCAGGTTTAAGGAATTTTTAAAATTAAGGGGGTCCATAGAAAAAGCACAGGCTGAAAAGCTGCAAAAGGTTACATTTCCATAAGACTGGGGTGTTGGGAGAGGCAGCAGTTACATTTCCACAAGATAAGGGAACTGGGAGTAGTAAAAGGTCTATATATTCAAAATAAGGAAGTAGGACCTCATGTGTCCCATGTGAAGTTTGACCTTTGAGCTCAGAAGTCACTATAGTGACTAAATCAAAGGGGAATAGTGGCCAATCAGAGAGGATATCAAGGGACTAAAACTGCAGCCTTTATAAACTAGGGGGGGGAAGGAACTCCATGAGACTCTTTACCCCCTCCCCATGTGGGAGTCTGTGCTGTGAGATTCTTTCCCCTTCCCCACGTGGGAGTCTGTACTTGTTCTTTTTATTTATTTATTTATTTATTTATTTATTTATTTATTTATTTATTTTTTATTGTTTAAAGTATTAAAAATAGTAGTACATATGTCTCCTTTTTTTTTTCCCCATTGACCTCCCCCCCGGCCTCCCCTACCCCCCAGTACATGCCTTTACCTGCCCCCCCCCCCCCCGCAGTGTCTTGTATCCATTGGTTATGCTTATAAGCATGCGTACAAGTCCTTTGGTTGATCTCTTACAGCCCCCTCCCACCCCCCGCAACCTCCCCTGCCTTCCCGCTGTAGTTTGACAGTCTGTTCAATGCTTCTTTGCCTCTGTATTTATTTTTTCCCCATTTCTTTCCTTTAAAAAATCTTGCCTCTGCAGACTAGAAATAAACATATAATAACAAAAAATGTTTGAGTCCCAGTTTCAATGTCCAATAGTTCTGAGTCCCCATTTCAATGTCAAAACAGTTCCTTATGTGTACATGTCAGCAATGATATCTGGATGGTGGACACATGGTGGCAATGCAGGTCCGACCCTCTCTGGTTTGGTCCTGGGCAATCTGCTGCGATGCACAGCTGCTGACTGCTAGCTAGCGTGGCAAGGCGTCGTCAGCGTCTTCCATCTCTGGACTGTTTCTCCTCTTGTCTTCATGGTTAGAGCAGAGCTGTCAATTCCTCTCTGTTGCAGGAATCCACATGGTCTTGGAGTTGTTTTCTGAAAATATACAAACATATTCCCGACCAAAAGTTAATAAAGGAGTCTTTTCTATATAATTGATTTGGGATCCTTTTTATTTTTGCCCAACGATTTTCCTTTGTCTTATTTAGACACCATGTGTGTTTTTCATGGGTGTCTTGCTGTTAGCATTACAAATGAAAATTAATTTTGTAAAGTAGAAATTTTCTAGATGTAATTTACTTACAGGATATTTTTCCTTACATGATATTACCCTACTATCCCCCCCCCTTTTTTTTTATTAATGGAGGTTTTTGTAAATTTTATAATGCAGTCTTGATAACTTTAAATTTTAATTTTTTGCACAAAAATATGACTGCTTTAGTTTCATTGTATGTTCAGGAATTTTACCATGAGATGAACTACCAATAGAAATTTTAGTTACCACTTTAGGAGCAGCTTTTTGTCCAGTACAATTAAATTTTCTTGAATATTCACTTATTTCAATTAGCCTATTTAAATTAACCTGAAAACTTGATTATTATTTTACTATCAAATTTAATACTCTACCAACAATCTTAGTTTATCCTGTAAATATTAGTGGAAAGGATTATTTGCATTCTTGAGTAGGCCCTGAGCATTCCTGGTGCTAGGCTGGATTTAGATATAGGGCAGCTGCTGTCGGCCAAGTCTCTGTCTGTTACCTGGGTCCCAATCTGAGCGGGGCCAAGTCACTGTCGGTCACCTGTGTCCCGATATGAGCTGGGCGTGGGAAGCAAAGCAGCATGGGGGCAGGAGATCTCCCTCAGACGGGGTGAGGGTTCAGGCCCCTGCAAGGTTGGGGGGGTGAGGGTCTGTGCCCCACCTCTGTTGACCACCAAGTTCTCTCCTGATGGCCCCTCTGCGACAGTGCCTGCCTTAGGTTGTTCCTTCCCTGAGGAATCTTACCCATCTCTGGCTAACTAGTCATCCTCCAGGGCCAAGCAGGGTGATGTGAGGTGAGGTTCTGTCTCCTTGGTAGCCTATGCCCCCGTGGCCTCCACGCCCAGCACCTGCCTTGGGATCCCCTGGTCTGCTGGCAGGGCCCCAGCACTGATCACATATCTCGGGGAACTCAGATGTCTTCTCCAGGGCGGGCCCAGCTCACACGATTGGGTGAGAAAAAGATCCATGGTACCAGCCAACACGAGGCTTCAAGCTCAGCATGAACAGAAAGCTCAGGCAACAGCTGAGGGCAATTGGATTGTGAGAAGAGGGTCCCTCTTGGCACAAAAGGCAAGAGGGGCCAATATAGAATGCTCAAGTGCCTTCCCAGCGCCTTAATTCATTCTGAAAGGGATTAAATCCTTTCATGTCCTTTTTTTTAAAAAAATTGCTGCCAAACATTCAAAGAATTAGTTTGTAAGTTTGTTTGGGATACTTGTTCTTCAATAAATTTCCACCTCTACTATACCATCTTCCATCCCTGGTTTCATTCTTCGACTCCGACTAACAAAGAGCCAGGGAAAACCATCCTGCCGAGGAGAATACCGCGTGGCATGTTCTAGTCCGAAAATCCCATATCAATTTTTAAAAAGGACAGAGATAAGTGTTTTAATAAAATACTTCACATAGCTCTGTCAATCTAAATGGTATTATGGTACAAATATAATTCTCTAGTTAAAATCTACTTTTTATATTTCATCTTAGTATTTTAAAAGCAGTATTGACTTATTTTGCATTATTTCCAAAAAATCTGAGAGGGATTAGAGACTATTTGCTCTAACAAATGAGCAAGGGAAAAGCAGTGACATGTCTTTTTGAGGTTTAAAGAGTACGTGCTTAATAATGTCTCTCACTGTTTTGAGGGTGGTGAAGGAGAATGAATTGGAATAATTGTCTTAATGGATTTAAGGGTGTCTCAAAAATATATACACACATCTCGGGGTCTCCCCTAAACATTGTGCCTAGAACCCCTCCATGTTTCATTTCACTCTGCCAATTGAAATATAGTCTATATACTTTAAAAATGCATTGGTGAGAAACCATTTCATAATATATCCATATATCAAACCATCACATTGTACACCTTAAATGTATGCATTTTTAATTGCCAATTATACCTTAATAAAGCTGAAAGGGAAAAGATAAATCAATCACTAAACTAAACTTTCCTGACATTCAATAAGTGGTGACTAGAGAGATTAAAAGGAATCTGTAGAGTAATTTCTAACTAATTCACCCCACATATTTATCATTTAATTACAACTTTCAAAATCATGTCTTCAGTTTCCTTAGATTTTTTTTCTTTGTTGTCCTCCCTTTTATTGATTTATTTTTTTTAGCTAGTCAAATTTAGCAGAGGGGGAAGTTGTTCTTTATTTTAGATTTGGATAATCCTTGAAAAATAAGGTATATTTCTGAATGAATCACTGTGGCTTCTTTATATAGTTATGTCATGAATAATGTCATCTGATTACCAAAAGTTTTCTTAGTAATAATGACAAATCACTCTTCTTTTATGAGGCTTAAATAAATATATTAACTGTAAAAAGTACATAAAAGTAGTTTCTATAATCCTATATAATAAAAGGCTAATATGCAAATTGTCCCCTCAACCAGGAGTTCAACCAC
Source organism: Plecotus auritus (assembly GCF_963455305.1). Lineage (NCBI taxonomy): Eukaryota > Metazoa > Chordata > Mammalia > Chiroptera > Vespertilionidae > Plecotus > Plecotus auritus. Next base: position 201,854,292 of record NC_137771.1, on the reverse strand, counting down.
CCATGGCCCCACCCCCCATCGGCCACAGCCCCTCCCACTGGCCAGCCCAGCCCGATCAGATCAGCCCTGATCTGGGCAGGCTGGCCAGACCCCACCCATGCACGAATTTGTGCACTGGGCCCCTAGTATTTATAATAAAGTCCTCTGAATTAAGTTCAAAGATATGATCAATGTTTTCAAAATCTTACTGGGTCCCAAATTTTTGTTGATAAAATAATCAAAGGCCTATTATTAAGAATTTTCTAGTAATTATTTGAGTTATTCTCTGGAAGACATGAGAAATCATTGTGAAATTTCTTGCTGAACTAAGAAAAAAGTTTCCTATAGCATGTAAACGCTTTAGCAGTTAGGTGAAAATAAACAGATAATGTAACACTGTATTTTTAAAAATAACTATTCAAATTATTTCACTTTGTATTAAATTTGAAAACCTAGCACTTGGTAAAGAATTAAACAAAAGATACTACTAATGCAAAATTGACCTTGTCGTTAACCATCTGTAAAGTCACAGTTTTCAGAACTTCATATTGTGCAACATTTCTATAAGTTTCTAAATGAGATTTACTAAAATATATCAATACTTTGCTTTTTAGTGATAAGAAAAGGGGTAATGAAGCACATTTTTATACTTAACCAAACAATAAATTGTCTTTTTAAAAAGCACTAAATACTGTACTAAACTTTCATAACCAACCCATTTACTATCTCAGTTTTATGGGCTATTAGCTTAGACATAGTTGGCATAATTTTTTTTTTTTGTATCTTATTAAGACTTAGATATTAGGGGAAATAGGCAAAGATTAAGATTTCCTGATGTTTCCAAAATTGTTTTATTTCTTGCTCTTCTCTGGGTTCACTGATGGTCATGACTAAAGTCAATAATGAGCATATTTCTGAAAAATTAGGATCCAAGTTTGTTTCACAGCAAACTTCAGTGTATGCATGTTTCTCTGTAAAATAAAAAATCTGAGGTCAATTAACTTCACCATTTTATTGTGTTACATTAACTACTTTGCAGAAATCTATCCCAATTTAGTGAAATCGAACTTTTACAAAGAAAAGTAAAGGCAATAAAGTTGCAATTGGCACTATAGCATTCATCTTTCTTTTTTGTAGAATGGTATTTTGCATGGTTCCATTATTGCAGTATATGTCCCGTGCCACCCAGAATAAAGTAGGTATTTTTAACATAATGGTTTTCTTTTCTTTTAATTCCTTTTTTATCTTTTCTCCTATCTTCTTTTCCTTTCTCCTCCTCTTCTTTGCTTCTTTTAACAAGAGATATTTTCTGAACTTTCAAAGCACATCATATGCTTCCACATTGTCAGCCTTGTGTAGTGTCAAATGTGTCACCTCAATTCAAAACTTGAGTTGATATCCAATCTCAGGAAAAAAACAAACATTCATAAATATGCAAAACTGCCTGGAATTAACACAAAAACAGCAATGTCTGACCTGTTAGTTACATGACTGACATTCACCTAAGACTAGCTGACAAACATAGCTTTTATATTTATTTCCCCCCAATTGAACATTATTCAAATTATCTGCTTATGATTAGCTAAAAACTTTTATATTTGGCAAGCCATAATCACACTCAATAATTGAAATCTAGAATACTATTGATTTATTTTGACTTTCAAGAAAAGGTGATTTTCCTCCACAATCACTCAGTAAAGTATGGAGATTAAAATTTCACTCACTTGAAGTCCATGGTAATCTCCAGTTATCCTCATTTGTCATGTAAGTAACTATATTTCATATCCATTTTTCAATAATCAAGGTTTATGTGTAATTTCAAATTGGAATGATGTTTTTACATGTTCATACATGTGTCTGCTCTTGCTTCATCTTCTCCCATAGAACATTTACCTAAGAAGAAGGTTTATCTTCTTTCTTCATCAAAAAGCAACATGGGAAACTAAAGTATACTAATAGTAGAGTTCATGGAAAAAATAAGCATTAAAGACATTTGTTACTGTGTTTTCATTTTTTCCAGCTATAACAGTTATTAGAAATGTTGCAAGTTATGGTGTCTTAGCTGTTTGTTCTTTCCATAAGAGTGATAGCAATATCAATTTCACATCATTGTTAATAGGAACAAACGTAATGCCATCTAAAAATGTCTGGCACAGAGGGAAAGTTCCAGAAATATTAACCTTCTGCACATGTCTTTCTCCTTTAGGATGCAGGTAGGATGGTCACTATCTTTAAACAATAGGAAAAATACATGCTTATTATTGAATTCCCTCTCTCCTTATATCTGAGAAGAACCAAAGTCTTCAGTTTCTTTCAGAGATACCAATCCTCTTCCTGCTCCTCCTTCTTCTCCTACTCTTTCTTCTTCTTATTTTGAATATATATGAGTTATGCACTTAGTTATTTGATTTACATATATAGCTGGGAAGAACTCTCACTACCAATCATTTCTCCTGGATTCTGCTACCTACTCACACTAAGGAAATAGAAGTTATATTTTGCAACACAACTCAATAAAATTTGTTAGGAGGCTAATATCAGTCAGATTATTACTGTTTGCTTCATCTTTAGACTAAACTTTTTGAAGTCTTTCATTCTATTCTTACTAAGGTTCAGATGACACTGCCTAAAAATATATTTTGAAATAATAAGGAAGTAAGAAAACTCCAGAGTTGTTCTTCCTTCTCACTATTGTTTTGGCTATTTGTAGATCTTTGAGATTACATATGAACTTTAGAATTGTCCAAGCTTTTAATCACTAAGATGCATTTCCTTGAAGGTTTAAGACATGGAATCTGTGTGGTTGTAGTAAATATAGTATGATCAGGATAAGTCTCTAATCTATTATTTAAACTTGCCTAAGACTATCTAGCTTGGAAATTCAATCTAAAGTTTGGTGACAATTTTACAGTGATGTAAATTTTGCTAATTCTACCTTAAGGTTTTTTTTGCTTGTTTCCTTCTTATGAATGCACTTCTATCTTTATACTTCTTCCTGCTGAATTGTATATGCCTTTTTTTACAGAAGCTTAACATTTTTTTCTATTTGACAAATATGAAATATTATTATATCTGTCAATTATTTTCAAAATATTAGAAGTAATGTAAGTATTTAGATTGAGATCCCATGTCCTATATAAGATAAGGCTAATATGCAAATTGACCAAACAGCAGAACGACCGGTCTCTATGACACGCACTGACCACCAGGGGCAGATGCTCAATGCAGGAACTGTCCCCTGGTGGTCAATGTGCTCCCATAGGGGGAGCGCCGTTCAGCCAGAAGCCGGGCTCATGGCTGGCTAGTACAGCAGCAGTGGTGGGAGCCTCTCCCGCCTCTGTGGCAGCGCTAAGGATGTCTTATGGGGAGTGGGCCTAAGCCATCAGTCAGACATCCCCTGAGGGCTCCCAGACTGAAAGAGGGAGCAGTCTGGACCGTGGGACCCCCCCGCCCACTCTGAGTGCATGAATTTCATGCCCCGGGCCTCTAGTACATTTATATTAGTCTTACAAGTCTCTTCCCCTTCTTCTCTTTCCTCTCCTCCTCCTCCTCCTCCTCCTCCTCCCCCACTTTCTCTTCCTTTTCTTTCCTCTTCTTTCTCTCTCTCTCTTCAAATGGATCAATGTAAAGAAAGCATTCAGTAGTGCTGATCTGTTCTGAAACATTCTTCTATTAAGTGTCTGTGTGCATCTAAAGATGTCAATATTTCCTCTTTTAGAGCTTGCACATCAAATACTTCTTGAAAAATTAAAGTAAGTAAAACAATGACTTTCCTTCATCATAGAGAAAACAAAGGGCCTACAAATAACTTTTTTTAATTTTCTGGTAGCCTGCCACAGATGAAGTTTACACTAATTAGAAATCATCTGGAGGCATGAGAGCAGATTGAGCCTTCGGCTGGAAGTACTTCCTGACAGGTGGTTCACCACAAAGCAACATTACAATTACCTAACACACTGTTTGATTTGTGTAAACCTCATTACTACTCACATTATTTAATGAACTATAAGCATTCCTTCACCTCCCTACAGATTGCACTGCCCCATTTCCATTTCAATTCAGAAATGAAGATTGCATGGTTTAAACCCATTTGCTTTCTAAGGCAAACATTACCTTGAATTCAAATTTCTGAATTTGAATAGTAGTTTTAAAACATCTATCTAAAACTAATCAGTGAAACAGGCAGGCTAAACTTTGTTCATAACATTTAGATATTGCTAAGATTAAGCTTTTTGTGCTATATTTCCCACATGAATAAAAGAGAAAACCTGATTTTTTTCCCCAAGATATAAGAATGTGTATGTTCAGTGTATGTTCCCATGTGTAGTGAGTTGGAAAAGTGAAGTAATTATTCACATAATTCAAGCATCAAACTACAAAATTGCCTCAATTCTTAGGTTTCTTTTTCTGTGTGTGTGTCCACAGAGTCTGAAAGTCCATTTGAATGAAACCAAAATATTGTATGTTCTTTAAAAAAAAATAAACATCTTTATATCTATTTTAGTCTAATATTTAATATTTTAAATGTCTCATTAATTTACTGCTCCGAACCCATTAGTTTCCTAGAGAAGGTATTTTGATTAAAAGAACCTGATAAAAATAAATATAGTGTTTTATAATTTGTCCTATTAAAATTCTTTTCTAAGTTGCCTATATGTGCCTAACATTGTGTTACATCCTTACAATAAACAAACACATGACTTTTTATTGCCCGGAGTTAAAATTCAATCAGTTTTTAAGTTGGACACAATTTGACCTAAATCTACTTTTTAGCCCTTTATCACTGAAACCAAAATGTGGGGTTTGAGTTTGTTGTCTTGCAAAACCCAAGAATGGATTCAAGGATAAAAATGATTAATTAGCAGGAGCAAAGTTTATTGAGAGAAGCCAGTCCTGAAAAAGGTGCAGCTGGGGTTCCAGGAGCAGGCCAGCATCCAAAGCTTCCTTTTCATGTTACAGTGGGGTGTAGTGCAGTATCCAAGCTAATTACAGACTATTAGCCCATGTGTAGTCCCACATAGCCATAAACTATGTGGGCGCAGGAAAGTGCATCCCCTATCACAGTCAGGAACCCACTGCATGCCAGAGAGAAAGAGAGAGAGAGAGAGAGAGAGAGAGAGAGAGAGAGAGAGAGAGAGAGAGAGAGAGAGAAGAGAGGAAGCATGAGATTTTTAATCTAGGGGCATATACATGCCTTGCTAGCTCCTGATTGATACTTTCAAAGAATTCTGCCTTAATAACATTCTTGGGATTGGTCATATGTCTTGTCTTGTGATTGGTTATCTGCAAGCTGTCTGTCTTAGCAACATCCATACAATTTTAAAATTTGTCTCCTGCCTGTGCCTTCCTTCCTGCTCAGCTGGGTTGTCTTAGTAACTCTGTCCAGGTTCTACTATCTTCCACCATGGTCCCACCCCGTCTACCTAGCTCCCTTCTCTCTCCTCATCACTGTTTATCCACTTCCAGAAGCTTTCATTCTTGTCAAATGGGTTACTTAAGAGAACTCCCTATACACTCCCCTATTCTAATAATGCCCTTCTAAAGGCATTCTTTAATCTTTTCTTCCAATACTCACTCATCAGCAAGTAAGCAACTGAGTCCATTTCTGCCTGACTTCAAAGCCTGACCCTTCCACGCCATCTCTCTATCATGTATTTCTATTATCAGAAGAATGAGCAGAATGGAATGTGAGGAATCTATATATATAAAAGCCTAAGTGACCATTACGACTGACAACCGTATGAACGGCCTGTAGCTATGACGTGCACTGACCACCAGGGGGCAGATGCTCAATGCAGGAGCTGCCCCCTGGTGGTCAGTGTGCTCCCACAGCCAACCTCCCGTGGTCCCTCCCCTGGCCAGCCAGCCCCTATCGGCATGATTGGGACTGGGGGAGACAGCCCTGATCGGTCCCAATTGCTGGCCAGGCTGAGGGACCCCACCCATGCACAAATTTTGCACCAGGTCTCTAGTTATACTAGTACAATAACTCTGTGGCAGATTTTTTAAAAATACGATTTTTCCTACTTCTTTTATGAAGTGATAGAATTAATTTCCTGTTCTTTGAATCTCTCCTGACTTTAGTGTCTTGCATGGTACATAGAATATGTATGACAAAAGTGACAATGTGTTACTTCCAACTTGGTTACAAGATTCCCCAAAGCCTGATGTTCTAGGAAGCTCTGAGATACCACTTAAGAAGTCTTGCTAGGCTACCTGGACATTGGTGTGTTGTTGACGCAATATATAAGTGAGCTGAACAGCAGCCCCAGTACAAATCTGAGCCTTTCAGCCATACCTACTAAGGAGCCAGACATGTAAATGAAGCTATTTTGCACATTTCAGACCAGACCTCTGCCAACTGAAAACAACTAACTGATTTCAGTCAATTTCACATGGAGCAGAAGAATCAACCAGCTGATTCCTGTCTGAATTCTTGACCTTCAAATTGGAAGTTATAATAAAATGTGTGATGGTGTTATATTATCACACAGAAATTTATAGGCAAAGCAAACTCTTAAGGCCTTTACTCAGTGATACATATCTATTTTCTCTCATGATTAATTGGCCAGAAAAATGCCAAATGGGCAGAGAATTAATAACTCTAATGCTCATGATTACAACAAATACCACCTTTTTAAATGAAGTAAGCTCTCCCTCTCCTAAATCTATAGACATTATCTAATTGGCAACTAATTGTGTGTTTCTGTTGGTATATTTTCTATTGTTTTGAATTGTTATTTTAATATTTTAAAACTATTTTCTTTTAATAATTTGTTGCAGAATTTAAGCTAATTTTTGAAACCTAAAGCTACCAGAAAAAGTGAAAAAGAAGAGACAACTCAAAGTAGTAGTGTAAGGCAGTAATGACCATTGTAGGTGAATGTAATAGTGAGTAGATTTAGAATGAAACATAAAAATTAGAAAAATAGAGGAAAATTATTAGAGAGGGGGTGGATAGACAAAAGGGTGAACAAAATAGTATTAGAATTAGAAAATTAGATAGATTTTGGGGTATATTTGACACAATATTCATTTTTATAAATATTAGAAGATTCTAATGAAAATTGATTTGGGCATAGCTTTCTCTAGCAAATATGCATAATTTCATTGAGTCTAAAGATGCCAGAACTGGAGACACCTACTAGGATATGTTTCACAAATCATATGTTCTAGATGAAGGAAGCCATATGTCACCCCAAAATATGCCTCTTTGACATAAAATGTATCTTGAGCTGAAGGCAATTAAGAAACACTGGGGGTCTGAGAGGCAACCAAGTACAAGTCTACAGGGTTCTTTTCATTTGCATAAAGACACACTTAGTCTCTGGATTATTCCTGGACAGCTCACATCAAAGTGCCCAGTGGTGTCTTTCATTTCCATTTAGTCATAGCCAAGCAGTCAGGCTTCCTCATTCCACTTTCACAAAACAAAATTTCCCCCACATCGTTACATATTTTTTAAGGGCATGATTAAAATTTTTTTCTTCTATTGGTTTTTAGAGAGAGAACAAGGGAGAGGGAGAGAAAAGGTTGCTATTTATGGAAATGTAATAGCTAAAACTGAACTGACATGAACTAAACTGAAAGTATTCCATAAACCCCATAAGTTGTCTCATTTTTTATAGAAAAATTCCATTTCCTTTCATGTGTGAAATAAAGGTTTCTTTTTCAATTGCATTTTAAAATATAATAATGAAAACTTATGTAAAATGAATCAGAATTCCAGAGCATTGGAGTAATATACTCTTTAAATTTTCTAATATGGCCAAATGATTTTAATAGACATATAATTTTCAGGTAGGACTTAGGAAACATTGTGTATATTAAATTTGCACCAGGTAAGGTTTTACACTTCCATTTATCTTCTTTTTTTCTTTTCTGTACAACCCCTATTTACTATTATCTCCTCTAAATTCCAACCTTAATAATTGGTGAGAAAATACTAAAAGCAGCTTGTCAGTTATCCCTTTATCACCTGATTACTGGGGGGTAATCTGAAGGGAAGAAAAGTAGGCAGGTGACTTAGGTAACTACTTGCTAACATGGTCTTTTGGGAAAATAGATAACAAACATCCCCTACAAGGAGGACCTATTCCTAAAAACTGTTCTCAATAGATGCCACTGGTAAAGGATTGTTTATGATAAGCAAATACAGACTATGAGGCAAGGTTCCCTGAAGAATGTTCAAGCTCTATACAACCCTTTGGTCTATTTGATATCAGAGAGTACTTGTCTGATATAAGAAAGATGGTCAGGGAGGGTGGGTTGCAGGGGTGGGGGTGCTTTCACTGTATCAAACCTCTCTGCTTTGTCTCAACCTCTTGATTCCCAAGATCCTTGATACCTCGAATACATGAGTCTGATATAGCAACTTAACTCATTGTAATAAATCAGCGGATCATAATATTATGCACTTTCCCATAATAGTACAATTATCCTAAGGATACACATTTGGATAAATGACAGATACTTTATTTTTTTATTGTTAATATTTTTATTGATTTCAGAGAGGAAGGGAGAAGGGAGAGAGAGACAGAAACATCAATGATGTGAGAGAATGATCAATTGGCTGCCTTCTGCACGCCCTCTATTGGGGATGGAGCCCACAACCCAGGCATGTGCCCTTGACTGGAATCGAACCTAGCACCCTTCAGTCCGCAGGCCAACACTCTATTCACTGAGCCAAACCGGCTAGGGCAGATACTTTAAATACATAAATTATTTCTAATTCTAGAATGTCATTCCTTTGCAACACCAGCATAATAGATAAATTAAGTAAAAATTAAAAAGCTTGTGGGTTTTTTTGTTTCATTTTAATAGGAAGTTTTGAGTTACCAGCTCTTCTGAATATTGATTTTACTGTTCCCTCTGGTTTGTGATTCCACATTGTTTTCCTTTCCAATTTTCTTGACTTCATCATCACTATGGGACCTTTTTGCTTTTTAATAGAACTTGTGTATGTGGTTTTAAATATTTTTGTGATGCACAATATCTAAAATCCCTATAGGATGGGGTCACATATAATATTTTTTTATACTAAGCACAATGCTAGGTCAATAATATATTCATATTAGATATTTGAATAAAAAAGTAGTTTTAAAAGTACATTCTAAGTACCCTTCACATTATTTAAAATAATAATTTCACATAGTCTAGGTCAGTGGTCGGCAAACTCATTAGTCAACAGAGCCAAATATCAACAGTACAATGCTTGAAATTTCTTTAGAGAGCCAAATTTTTTAAACTTCAACTTCTTCTAACGCCACTTCTTCAAAATAGACTCGCCTAGGCCGTGGTATTTTGTGGAAGAGCCACACTCAAGGGGCCAAAGAGCCGCATGTGGCTTGCGAGCCACAGTTTGCTGACCATGGGTCTAGGTACATGTGAGTAGGGCAATCATTTCTGTGCGAAGTAGTGTGAATAATCCAACACCAAAAAAAAAAAAAAATGTATAGAGAATGTAACTTTTCCATGTATATTTATATAGATTATAATTTAATTGTTTGAAAATTATTCACAGAATGCCTGGCCTGTGTGGTTCAGTAGTTGAGCATCAACCTATGAATCAGGAGGTCACAGTTCAATTCCTGGTCAGGGCATATGCCTGGGTTGTAGGCTCAATCCCCAGGGTGGGGTATGCAAGAGGCAGCCAATCAATGATTTTTTCTCATCATTGATGTTTCTATTTCTCTCCTCCTCTCCTTTCCTCTCTGAAATCAATAAAAAGATATTAAAAAATAAAAGAAAAATATGCACGACATAATCAATCAGGCAATTGACTTCTTAGTGAGTTGATGAAAACTGATTTGTACTGAAAGTTATTTTTCAAAAACACAAAAATCATGTAAAGGAGAGGTAACTGAACTTAAAATTGTAAATGTTTCTATTTTTTGTTGTAAGGAAGGAATCTATTCAAATGTCATAGTAATCATCCAGGAATAAAAAGAATACAAGATTGTAAGCAATCAGTACAAGCAGACTTTTTCTGAACAGGGTATATTAATATGAATTACAATTTATAATAAATGCCTAGGAACCCTTCATTAGATTGGAAGGAGAAATAATATAGATATAGACAAGATTATTCTAATATAGTATTATATTACAATGTAGATGCTAAATTTTGAAAGATATTTAAAGTTGGAACCAATAAAAGATGTAGAAAAAATATATAATCAATACTAAAGGAAAGAGCCAATTTATTTAATTTTCTACTATAGTTTACAGATTAAAATGTATATTAATATGTAGCAAAAACAAGTGATTTTCAGAATATGTTATTATTAACAACAATCGCTTCACTCTTTTATACCTACAGGTATCCTATCTAATAACGGCAGACTATGAAAATTGACTGTAACTCCGTGACAAAGATGGTGGTGCCCACAGCCAATAAGGAGGGAATATGCAAATTGATGAGACAAGGCAAGAGGCGGCAGGTGGCTCTGGTCGCAGCGAAGGTGGGAAGGCGGCTCTGGACCAGAGCGAAGGTGGTGCCGGCAGCCAGGGGAAGGAAGACCTATTCTTGCATGAATCTTTGTGTATCGGGCCTCTAATATGATATAATCATGATTAATATTCAAGGTGGTTTTCTTGAGGCAATTTATTAAGATTAATCTAAAAAGAGACTAAATTACATTTCCTATTGTGGTCAGAGAGTTGACATACCATATAGAAATGTTTTCATCAATTTTTTAAATAAAATGCATTTATACAGGCCGATATATTTTCATTAACTTATAATTTCAAAGATTTAAATCTAAAGGGAAAATTTCAATATGGCTTAAGATAATATAAAATGTAAAGTAAAAATGTAGAAATTACTTAACTGGCATATTTAAAATAAAGTCTAGAATAAAATTTCTCATTAGTTTTTAACATTTTAAAATTATAACATTTTACAATACTGAAATCTGATATACAACCAGTGGCAGAACATGAGGGGACCTACATTGCCTTCCAGAGTTGGGTGGCTTTATAACATGTAAAGAGAAATTCTTAAGCACTCCTTCCTTCAAAAGGGGAAGCCTAATTCCTCTCCTTTTTGAATGTGGCTCAGATATAGTAATTAGCATTTAATGAGTAGGATATGGCAAAGTAAAGCTACTTTTAAGGTTAGTTCATAATATGTATATCTTCTACCTGGCTCTGATGGATGACTGCCAAGCACTCAATGGAGAGATCCACACTGCAAGGAAATGATGACTCCACCAACAACCTGCACCACCTGGTTAATCATGTGAGTGAGCCACCTTGGTAGAAAATCCTCTGGTCCCAGTAAAGATTTCAGATAACTCTAGCTCTTGTATATACTTTGACTGCAATGTCATGGGAGGCTTTAAACCAGAACCACTGAGCTAGACCCTCTTAAATTTCTGCCCCACAGTAATGGTAAACATTACATACCTATATCTATCATCTATCATCTACCTCTATATCTATATCTCTATCATCTATCTCTATATCTCTCTATCTCTATCTCTATCACTATCTCTAACCATCTACATCTATATCTAGCTCTATCATCTATCTATCTATCTATCATCTATATATCTATCATTATCATCATCTATTTATCTATCTACTCTTATTTAATCAGTAGTATATTGGTGAATGTTTAAAACAAATTCCCAATGCTTTGGGAGAAAAATATCTGAATCTTAATATTTGCTGATACCCATTATGTCAATATTTCCATGATGATTTAAAGCTACCAACCAAAGTGATATCACTAAACACAGGCTTTGGAAGAAATACTCATACATACACCAATCACATAGCATTGCTACCACACAGACATCACAAATTTAAATAAACTTAAGATCATAGAAAATAGCAAAAATTAAGTTAAGAAAATTAGAAAATGTGTTTAAAATATATTTCCCTTTGTTTTTAATGCACTTTGCTTAATTATAAGTGTATGTACTTTAATTTTAATGTTGGTTTAAAAAAGAGTTCATGAAATTCCTAAAAAAAAATAACAAATGACATTTCTCATTTTTAAAATAGTGTAGTTAATGCATGTTTATTTCTATGAGAGTAGCTAATTGATTATATTTTGTGAGGCTTATGTTTCTGCATTCTACAGCTTTTGATTTATAATCCAATTATACCACATTATAACTATGGTATCAGTAGGCACCTAGTGAGTATTTTTTATGAGCTATTTCATACTGTGGATTTATAATTAACATAAAACAACATTGCTACTTAAAATTTGAAGTACTTAACATGAATTCATCAATTAATATTTATAGTGCATGCATGATTTTGAATGTAATCTTGATGTATTTTATTTAAGGAACAAAAAAAAAAATAGGCTTTTTTGCCTTAGCACAATAATATGAATTACTTTAATCTCCATGGGATTCCAATTCCAAGAATAACAAGTGAACTAAAATAATAATTTTATTTGTATAATATCATAATATATTTCTGATAACTATATCTAGTTTGCATTATTAATACAATGACTGCTTTATTTTCATTTTCTTGACAAGCTCTAATCAGAAAGTTTTGGAAATTATCTATGTGTTCAAATCAGCAATTCTTTCTGATGTTATCATATATAGATATAGCAGTATACAACATTATAATTTAGAGTTTTTACTTCAAAGCTTGTTGGAATACAGGGAATTACATATATTTTGTTTCTCTTTTCTAGTCATTGAAGATTATTGTATGTCATGATATAATCTTCCAAGTACTCAAACTTTTCTTTTGGAAGAAAGTCAACTTAGACTTAAAAATGATAGAGCAAAACATATTATAGCCCCTTCCTATTATACATGAGGAAGGTAAGACGGGTGTTCACCTGTGGTAGGCTGAAAAATATCTCCCAAAGTTGTTCATTCCCTAAATCCCAGAACCTGTGAATATGCTACCAAACATGACAAAAGGAACTTTCAGATGCAATTAAATGAAGGACTTTGAAATGATGAGGTTATTCTGGATTAGGTGAGTGGTTTTAATCACAAAGGTTTTTATTAGAGGAACACAGGAGAGTTGGGAAAGCCAAGGTGATTAGAGAAATAGAAGGAGTAAGTAGGCTAAAGGACAGAAACAGAAGTCAGAGAAAGAGATCTGAAGATGTTACTATTGACCTTGAGGACTGAGGAAGGGACAAAAAAGGAAAGCAGGTGGACTCTAAGATCTAGAAAAAGCAAGAAAACTGCATCCGGAAAGAATGCAGTCTTGATGACACCTTTATTTTTGAACTTCAGACACCTAGAGTAATACGATAATAAATTTATGTTGTTTTGAGTCACTAAATTTGTGTTGATTTGTTATAGCATTATCAGGAATTAAATACCTCACCTACATGACTTTTCAACTATCCTATGCACAGACACTCTGACCTGGGACTCTGCCCAATGAAAATTTTTATTCTACAACACTGTTACTTTATAATTCAAAAATTTAACCCCAATCCTAAAACAGATCTTAACACACATGGAAAGGTCACTGTGTCTAGAAATCAATTTATTAACTATATCAATTAGTAAAAGTCAATACATAGATCCTATTAAAGGTGGGGAGCTATGACATGGAATTAAAGTCTTCATTGAGGATTAATTTATTTTGAAAGAAGGTAGACCAATTTATTTGAAGTACAGATACATGATATATATGAACTAATGAGTAAGAATCCTATAACTAAGCTAAAAAAGCCTAGTCATTCAAACTCAACTACACATTAAATTTATGAGTGGAAAAACTTTATCTTGCCTATTTAATTACTATTTATTCCATAAAAAGTATATGATTTTCCTACAATACTTGACCCATAATTATCTGTCGAATACATTCCATCTAAATATTAAAAGATAAGAGAATACTTGAATATAAAGATGTGCTCTGAGTAATGTCAATCTTTTTTAGCAGAAAATATTGTTGATACTTCCAATAATCTTTCTTTAATGCAAAAAAATTCACAGTATGAATATGCTAAATGTTTCCTGATATAGATTGCTATTATCATCAATGGACCATTAGGTTCATTTTATGAACCATTAAGTTAGCCAATGTTCCAAATATAGTGGAATGAGAGCCTTATGAAATTCCCGAAGGGGAATTGATAATTTTAAAAGAAGTGATCACTGAGAAACAGAAAGCTGGGATCACACCCAAATGTATGCAAAAAAAAAGCCAAAGATGAGTCAAAGAATAATCTGAGTTAGATTATAATGTAATATAGCAGGGGGCATTAAATCTGGAAAGAGCTAACTAAAGGAATGAAAATCATCAAGCTAATTTTAAGACCAAATTAAAGTGATTATTAAATGGGATATAGCTGGTTTAATTTAAAGGGATCTTTGATGGCAGATAAATTGCAGGGATTCAGAGAGCATTACATGATATTTTATGTGCATTTTGTTGGTATATGATATTTGCAAAGTAATCAGTGATTCTAAAATAGCTTGTGATGCAACTGGGTGGCTCAGTTGGTTGGAGCATCGTCCCCTATACCAGTGGTCGGCAAACTGCGGCTCGCGAGCCACATGCGGCTCTTTGGCCCCTTGACTGTGGTTCTTCCACAAAATACCACATGCGGGCGCTCATGTACAGTGCGATTGAAACTTCATGGCCCATGCGCAGAAGTCGGTTTTCGGCTCTCAAAAGAAATTTCAATCATTGTACTGTTGATATTTGGCTTTGTTGACTAATGAGTTTGCCGACCACTGCCCTATACCAAAAGGATGATGGTTCAATTCCCAATCAGGGCACATACCCAGGTTGAGGTTTCGATCTGGGTGAGTGCAGGAGGCAACTGATAGATCTCTCTCTCTCTCTCTCTCTCTTTCTCTCTCTCTCATCAGTGTACATATCCTCAGTAAAAAATTATTTTTTTTCTTAAAAAATAAAATAGCTTGTGGTTAAAACCACCACCAACCTTGCATGCATGCATATAAGCATAACCAGTGAACACAGACACTAGGGAGGTGAGGGCACTAGCAGGGGGTGTGAAGGGCAATAGGGGGATAAGGACACATATGTAATACCTTAATCAATAAAGAAAAACATAGCCTGTGAATAATAGGTGTAGGTCAACTTTTATGGCTGAAACCTTTTTGCAAGGAGATCATTTTTTAAAATTACAATGACCTATTCCCACAATCATAAAAGTACAGGTGTCTTAATTTTAACAAAAGTACCAAAAATAGATGTCTTACACTAAATTGGTAGGTTCATAAATTATTATATCTTTAAAATACCTCATATGTTTGTATCTTCCCATTTATATTTTAGGTATCATAACTTACATTTCTTAACATCTTACATATCTGCTTTTGAAAATATGAAGAAATATTTGAAAGTAAATATCTGGGCAATGTAGCTATGATATTTTTGAAGTTCCATAATATATGTTAAAGATTAACAGATATTTTACATTATGTAACATGTATAAATTTACATATACATATACATTATTTTAATTATGAAAAATTAGAGAGAAATGTATGATAAAGATGCATATATGAATCAACCATCTTTAACAGTTATCAACTCATGGTTAATCTTGTTATAGTTACACTCTCTTGCTACACCTCTGGATTATTTGAAGCAATCCTAAGCATCATATAGTTTATCTGTAAATATTTTCTTGGCATGTTTCTAAAAGATGTCTTTTGTTGCTGTTTATCTCATCTCTTTTATGTCTATAATTTGTTTTATTCTATGTTTTTCTTCTATTAATTTGTTATTGTGTACTTTTTAATATTCTTTTAGTATTTATTGAATGTATCATTGATTTATTGCCATCTGATAAAAATTCATAGTTTTACCAATTCTGAGAGAGTTGTAGAACATTAGCTCTTTTAAAATTTGTTTCCCCTTAATCATATGTTTCCTCTTTTTGGCATGCATTGTTTTTTTCTAATATTTGAATTCTATAAAGTGTTATAATTCTTGTTTTGTTCAACTGGTATTTTTCTATTGACCCACATAATTAACTTCTGTGATGGTCTTTATTTCTCCCACTAGAGGCCTGGTGCATGAATTAGTGCACAGGTAGGGTCCCTCTGGGTGGCCTGCAGGTATCGAGCCAAAACCTGCAGTCCAATGCCACCTGCAGCTCCTACATGCCACTCCTGCTCATCCCAGTCCCACTGTGCCTGCCATGGGCTTGCGCCCAATCAGTCCTGATCTATTGGGAGAGGCTCACACTGCTGCAGCCATGAGCCCTGCATCTGGCACCCTCCCTAGGGGAGTAGCTGAAACCAGCTCTCTGACATCCCCCGAGGGGTCTGTTATTGCAAGAGGGAGCAGGCAAGGTTGAGGGACCTCACTGGTGCACAATTGGGCCAGAGAGGGACCACGAGATGGCTCCAGGGTGTGTCCAGCCCATCTTGCTCAGTCCCGATTGGCTGGACCCCAGCAGCAAGCTAACCTACCAGTTGGAGCATCTGCCCCTGGTGGTCAGTGCACGTCATAGCAACTGGTCCACCAGTTGACTATATGCCCCCTGTGGTCAGTGCCTGTCATAGTGAGCAGTTGAGTAGCCTTAGCATATCATTAGCATATTATGCTTTGATTGGTTGTTCCAATGTTCTGCTGTTCAGTCTATTTGCATATTATCCTTTTATTATCTATATATTAAAAACCCTAATATGCAAATAGACTGAATGGTGCAACAACCAAACAACTGATCGCTATGACGTGCGCTGACCACCAGGGGGCACGCGCAGAACATGGCTGGCATGGCAGCAGGCGGCAGAGCGTGGAACATGGTGGGCGTTGGCCGTGGCAGGATGGTGGAGCAGGTGAGCAGCGGCACCAGATGAAGGCGGGCGCTGGTTGCTGTCATTGGAGAGAGCCTCTGGTGGTTACTGCAAATTCTTTGCTCCCGGCGCCACAGTCCTGCCTGGCTCTCATACCTGCTGCCAGCGCCTGCCCCGCTCGCACCTGCTACTGGCACTGGAGCTGCTGCTCGCACCTGCTGCCGGTGTCCGGCGCCAGCTCCAATTGCTCAGAGCCGTCAGTGGGTGTGAGCAGTGGCTACTGGCCCAGATCACCCCTCAAGGCTTCTCTACCTCCCCCTACTTCTGAGGGGCGATCAGGGCAGCAGCCGCTGCTCACACCCATTGACGGCACCGGCCCCACTTGTACCTGCTGCTGGGGCCGGCCCCAATTGCTCTGTGCTGTCAGCGAGGGCGAGCGGGGCCAGTGCCATCAGCGTGTGAGAGCGGCGGCAGTGGGAGTGGTGCTGCAGGCAGACGGGGGACCAGGGGCTGTGGCGGGAGGGGCCAGACAGAAACATGACTATAAAGTTACCAAAAGAACTGTGCTAACTTTTTAAAGTGCAGGCCGGCTGGCTTTAAATTTCCTTGATCATTGCTTGCTTAGAAAATCTTTACTTAATGTTATCTTTTAAGTGATGTTTTCACTGGGTAAATATTTCTATACTTGTTTTTATTTCCTTTCATCACTTTAAAGATGTTTTTCCTTGCCTTCTGGCTTTCAGTGTTTCTGTTGAGTAGTCATTGATCATATTGTTGACACTTTGAAGGGAGTTCACTTTTTTGTTCTGATTGCCTTAATATTTTTTCTAAGATGACTACCATGTTTATTTTATATGTGTAGGTGTGGCTTTCTTTGGTTCTGAGGTTTGCTAACATCTTGAATCTGAAGGTTAATACATCTTGTCAGTTCTGAAGATGATTAGCCATTGTTACTTCAAATATCATTTTGGCCATGTTATCTTTTTTATCTCTTTTAGAGATTCCACTAACACACAAATTGGATCTTTTTAATAATCCATATGTCTCTTCTTTCATTTATTAAAATATTTTCTGTATTTTACTTGGAGTATTTTTTTATTCACCTATCTTCAAGTTCACTGATCTTATATTTGCTATTAAATCATCCAATGAGTTCTTAATTTCATTTTTTTACTTCTAGATTGTTCATTTTATTTGTTTTTATAGGTTCCAATTATCTTTTTAAAACCCTTATTCTGTCTCTTCATTTTCTTTAATAATTTTTATAGTTATTTTAAAGATTGTGTCTGCTAATTCCAATAATTGGCTCATCTATATAGGCTATATATATTGTCTGCTTTTTCTCTTCATCATCAGCCATTTTTTTTTCTCTTTGCATTCCTTATCATTTTTAATTGTTATTATATGTTAAAAATTATTTGCAAAAAAATATCCAAATAATCATATCTTTTACCAGACATGGGTATCTTATCTCATTAAATAATATAATCAGATGTTGAGGTTACTCATGCTAGATTGATAACACTCAGTCCATCTTAATTTCAACCTTCCTTTTAAGGCATGAGCCTCCCAGTATAATGGGGCTCTCTCCTTTGCCCTGAAATATAGTTGAAGATCAAGCTCTGTCCTTCAGAGATTCCAAATTAGGCTCTCCTTCTTTCTGTTCCAAGAAGTTCAAAACTGGGCAATATCTATTCTTTCAACAGGTCTTTTGTTTTTCTAAGTACTATAAAATATGGAAGATCTATTCTGCCTTTTATAAATGTTCAACCTATTTCCTCAGTTTCCTATACAGCAACAAAACTCAACAAATGTTTAATGGAAAATATGGACTATGAGCTTTTTTTCTCTCTTGAGTTTCTAATTGTGCCCATCAGCCTCACATAACCACTAAATTTTAGGTTATTTTCTTTTTTCTCCTAAGAGATGTTTTGTCTTTAAAACAGCCGTGGGCAAACTATGGCCCGCGGGCCGGATCCGGCTGTTCTATCCGGTTCTCTTGCTCTCCCCTCCGCTCCTTTACTTTGAATTTATATTAGTTCACACAAACACTCCATCCATGCTTTTGTTCCGGCCCTCCGGTCCAGTTTAAGAACCCATTGTGGCCCTCGAGTCAAAAAGTTTGCCCACCCCTGCTTTAAAATCTCAGTCTTTAGTCTATTCCAAGAATTCCTTAACCCAGAGGCGAGGATTAGCTTCTCTTAAAAAAGTTCTCTTCTGTCTAGAATATTTGCTTTTCTAGTTGTCTAGGCATCACAATTCTCTGATACCATTACAATACTATCTTTTAATTAAGGGGTTTTCTCAGATTGAATCATATTAAATCTCCAATATTTTTAGGCTAGAAACAAATTGCCACAAGAACCTGAGCTAGCCATAGCCTATCACATGTTAGTGATAAGCAGTCTTGACATAAAAGTATTTTTATAATATATATTTATATTTGTAAATTTGCAAAATACAAAACAATTTTATATTTTAATTCCAATAAAATGATTGTTTTTATACACCAAATAGTTAATTCATGCCTTTTATTATTCTCAGTTTGTGTTACATCTCAAATATACAATAATTCGAAAAACAGACATGCTTCTTACCTTGATGAATTTAAACCTTTAATCAGGGAGACCTCTTTGTCCACAGATTCACATAATGCATAGTTTTAAAAAAAGTAGTTTGAGGAAAAATTCTGTTGAGCTATGAAAATATTTATAAAATGAATCTGATATAGTCTGAGGAGTTTAGATAAGGCTTCTATGAAGAAGTGGCTTTTAACTTCAGAGTGGAAGTATGCATTAAGTAAGATAAAGCTAGGATTTAACATGTAGAGAAATGCAGTTTAAAAATGGAAGTATATTTACCAAAGAATGAGGAACAATGATTCATAATCCTGTAATAAAATAAGGCACATAAGGTTATGGGAACACTTTGAATGCCATTTAATCTGGCTTTGGTGCGCCAGAGTATGCTCCCATAGAGTTGTTCATCTAAGCTCACACAGGAAAGTAAGTTGATGCCAGCCATGAAAGATAGGGAAACCTGTTATTTTAGACAGAGGGACTTACAGAGAAAAACATGACAAGTCCTTTAAGATGTTTGGAAATAAATTAGACAAAGACAACAACACTATTCAAAGATTTTTTTTTTTTTTAATCAGGAAATTCACATAATCAGCTTAAGATTTTACAGAGATACTTCTGAACTCAATGTGGTGAAACATTTGGAGAGGGAGGGCCTATAATCATGATGAGGTTACTACCCTATCTAATAAAGAGGAAATATGCTAATTGACCATCACACCCTCAAAGATGGCAGTGCCCACAGCCACAAGATGGGGGCGCCTAGTCCCCTCAGCCCTGCCGGGGCGCCTGCCTCCAGAGTCCTCCAGTCCCCTCAGGTCCCAGCTGCCCAGGGTCAGCCCAAGGTGCAGGCAAACCTTGAATGTAGGCTGCCCAGCCGCCCAGGCTGCCTGAGGCTCAGGTAACCAGGGCAAGCCGAGGCTTGTGCTGCCGGCAGTGGCAGCAGCAGAGGTGTGATGGGGGTGTCACCTTCCCCTGATCACCGGGTTGCCTCCTGCCCCTGAGGGCTCCCAGACTGTGAGAGGGGGCAGGTCGGTCTGAGGGACCCCCCTCCAGTGCATAAATTTTCATGCACCAGGCCTCTAGTTCTAGGAATAGAAGAAAGTAATCAAAATTCCAGAGAATATTGTGCATAGTGGTTATTTTGAGGAATTTTAGAAGAGTGATGACTCAGGGCTTTTTATTTGATTTTATCTGGGGTTTAAGAGAGAAGAAGAATATATGAAGTAGCTTGTCATCTGAGGGAGGTGGATTGAAATATGATATTGATAACATCAATTTTTAATGAGAGTGAAATTTAAAGTAGAGCCTATGTGGGCATTTTGGTTGCAGTTGTGCTGAAATAAAGGTCATTACATTTAGAAGGGTAAAACAACTAAGAGGTTAGGATATATAAGATTAATCAAAGTGGATGCTAAAGTCACTCAAGTGCATAGGAATTAGAAAGATGTACTAGGGAGAATGACATTGAGAAGTTTAGAGGGTGTGAAACTTTCAATATCAGATGAAAGGGTTGTAGATGGGAGGAATGCATGAATTACCCTTTCCTCAGAAGATTACATCAGACATCACTTCACCATGTTAATTCTATTTCTATTTATTTATGGCTTATTTGTATTTTTGCTTACATATGCGGTCATTTTGTTATGATATGGTTATAAATACAGAAAATGTGCTGGAATGAAAGGAAATCACCAGAGCAAAGGAAAACATAAGAGAAAGGAAAACACAATTAGCTATAGTAGCAATATGATATTAACCTAAAGAGTGAGCTTTCACTTACCTAAATGTTGGAAATTGCTTTGTGAACCAGCATTCAGTACAACCATGAAAGAAAAGAATAAGGCTCTTTCATTGTACCTGGGGGAAGTAAGTGGATAGATGCCAGCTCTGACAAAAACGTTCCTTCTTGCACCTATGAGATCTTCATATATTTATTTTTTACTAAAGAAGTGAGAAAAAAATGTTGATTTTAGTTAAATGATGCTACATTCAAGAAAATTGGACTTTAAAAATGGCATAGAAAAGCAATGGAGGATAAACAGGGCATTTCAACAATATTTAAAAGCCATCCTAACCTATAAGTACCTGTTAGGAAAAGATACACTATTGGAAAGTTATTTTACCTTGTTCAAAGTAAAAATAAAAAATAAAAGTTGCATTTACCAGAGAAAAATTATTCCCTAAAAGAGTGTTTCTGAAAATAAAGAATGTAAGGATTTGGTATTTTTTTGCTTATCTGATCTTGTAAAAATGATATTTAGATATCCAACCCAGGAAAAAATATTTCTCAGTGTATAAGAGGCTCAGAAAACAGTGACTTCCACAGCAGCAATAGTTAGCAGTTATAAGTGATATCCATCACAAATCAAATACATCCCTTTCATCTTCAGTCTGAAAAGCAGGAGCCCAGGTGCCACTTATGTGCATGTATGCTATCTAAAGGACAAGAAGTGAATCATTCAAAATCCTCTTCACGGTTATGAGACTGGCAAACCCTGCTTTAGCTAGCTCACAAAAAATAAAAACAAAGGTTTTTCATACTCAGGTGATGTGTAAATGTAGATTGTGTAAAATGTTTTATTTTGTCAGGACAAATCAGAACCAGGGGATCATATATATTTCTTCTTTGGCTCCTATATAACTAGATTTTTTTTAACCTGTGGGCCGAGAATATAAATCAGAAAAGGAAAATATACAAATGTTATCTGATGTTTTGTTTCCCCCTGAAAGTAAATCTCTCTGTCATTTTATGTATATACTAGAGGCCCGGTGCATGGGATTTGTGCACTGGTGGGGGGCGTGGCCTGTGGGGATCAGCCCACTGTGGGAGCGTCACTTATCCTGGTCAAGCCGAGTGGCGCTCTCACTGTGGGAGCGCACTGACCACCAGGGGACAGCTCCTGCATTGAGTGTCTGCCCCCTGGTGGTCAGTGCATGTCATAGCGACTGGTCGACTGGTCGTTCTGGGCATTCCACCGTTCGGTCACTGGGCTTTTATTATATATTATATTACGCATGAAGTTTCATCTGTGTCTTACACATGTCATTACCTTCTGTCTATCCATAAAATATCTGTCTACCCCTTCCCCCCAATCTGATTATTCCCCAATTACCTTCAAGAGCTAGGTTCATAGCCACAGATTTTGTGTTCTAGATCTAGACAAGGGTCTAGTTGATATTAGCAACTAGCATTAGTAGTTGTCGAAATTTTGGTCTGCACAGGTTGGGAAAGACAGGTTGTAGGGTATAAGTCAGGCAAAGCCAGACATGGAACATTTCCAAAACATGAGAAAAGTACATAATGGCTACACAAAGTCTCTGGTCCCCTAAGTCAGACATTGCTAAACTCTTGATTACTCTGGCCCACTCTGTGAAAAGTACATGAAATTTACAAACTCTCAGTTTAAGCTGAAGAATTCTACTTTCTGGTTTCAACCAGTGTTTCACAAACTTTGTCCATTGATCTGTAATTAAGTTTTCACTGGTTTGCAAGATAAAAATTATGGAAAATAAGTATTAATGTGATTAGTTTTTTTTATATGGAAACATTTATTCAAAGACTGTCATGTGTTTAGAGATTATGTCCTGCCTACATTTGTGGTGATAACAAATGATAATTTGAATTTACTTGTTTTGCTTGTTTTTCTGTAAAATTAAATATCAGAAATTATATGTTAGTTTACTGATCTTTTTACTGATGTTTAGTCTATAAAAATTAAAGGAATTTATTGCCACTCAGTTACACTATAGATACAATTCTCTTATTGATAAAGGTGCATCAAAGAATTTAGTAACTGTAAAAAAAACTTACATTCTCAGATGATTTTTAATCGTCGTTCTTTCATTTATTCCCTCTGAAACATTATTAAGACTTACCATATACCTGACACTATTCTAGGCATATCTATTTAATAAGAGCCCAGTGGTCATAATGCCATAATGACCAAAGACCGGTCACCAGGAGGCTGCATGCGTGGCAAAGCGCACATGGGTGGGCAGGGTTGCAAGCACAGCGGGGTGGCAGGTGGGTGGGCGGGGCCGTACGATTTCAAGCGCTGGGCTTCTAGTATATATATATATAAGCCAAACAAGTTTCCTTCTCTAAGCTTAAATTCTACTTCAGGGACAATAAACAAATAAATTGATTCATTAATTTATACACATACATAAGTCATACATAAACACAGTGTATGGTATGCAGAAAATTAAAATACAATTATATGATATTCACTGAATAGGTGTTTATATTCAATGTTCAAGGAAAACCTTTCTGAAAGGTAACATTTAGGCTAAGATTTGATTGACAGGTAGGTCCCAGCTTTATTAAAAGCATCTTTTCTTTCAAGAAGATGGAAAAGCAGCTGGAAAAAAAGGGGGCATAAAGGTGTATTCTAAGTAGAATGACTGAAGCCCCCTGTAGTTGTGGTGCAGTGCAGAGTGCTGATTCAAAAAAAGACAGAAGGTTGGTTTGCTTAAAAAAAAAAGCAAGGCTAAGGAGGAGTAGGATATGGTCAGAGAGAGAGCAATAATTGTAGAATCAGTTCCAAAACACAGATTCCTCAAATTTAATCTTTCATTCAATAATAGCTCATCTGTATGCATTAATTCATTTGAATCTCACAATAAGATTTATCGTATTTAGTTTATAAACCTCCATTTTATAGACAGTGAACTGATGCTCAGTAATTTGTGTTCCATCACGCAGATAACAAATAGTAGTATTTGAGTGCATGTAATCTAACTCTAAACTCTTACGTAGCATGTTCCACTTATGATATGTTGCTTGCAGTTACTTCATGACCACACCATAAAAAGATGGATGTTTTAACTTACAAAATTTGAATTATATTTGAAGGTAATTTATTTGTTAAAAATACTGTACAATTGACTTGAAGACTAAAATGTGTTTGCCAGAGTAGTGCTAAGGACTGGAATTTTGTGTTATAGTCTCTACGTTGTCTGTTATGATGAAGTTGTGCAATGCTGTTCTCTCAAAGGACATTTGTCAATGAATGAAGACACTTTCACAAACTGGGAGCGGTAGGGGAGTAGCCAGAGATGGTGTTCAACATCCTACAATATACAAGACAGATCCCATAATAAAGAATTGTCTTGCCTTAAATGTCAATAGTGCCAGAACTGAGAAACTATACTTTATAGACACGAATAATAAAATATATTCTATGACCATTAATTTCTTGAAAACCTAGGTGGTGCCTGCTTATGGTAAATACCTCTCTCTCCTCTCCCTTTTGATTGCCTAGTGTTTGAATACCTTTACTGTGTTTGAGAAAACTCCTACCTATGATTCTTAGTGAAAGCTGAATAAGCCCCCCGTAAGCTTAAAAATATCGGCTATTACATTTTCCTTGCAACTAGTACATAGTCATGTGGCATCGGCTCAACAACAACAACAATAGACTAACCCACCCAGACCTTGAATTAGTAAGTGGGGATGCAAGCAAATGGAGATGGCCATAATTATTCTCTGCAGCAGCTACTGGAATGTCAACTTCCTGGAAAAATGTAGCAGTGGCGATAGGGCTAGTTGTATTGGCAGTTCAAACTGCTATTTGGTGCTTGGCAGCTGCAAGGTTTTCATCACCAAACCTGCCCTGCAGTGTGATTTAGGAGGTGGTTTCTGGAAGCACAACCTGACTGAACGAGCAGTCGACTGGTTGCTATGGTGGCCCATCCAGCAATTATGAGAATTTACCAGTATCTGCTAATAAACTTTTATGCTATTTTTTTCAGCCAGAATGGGAATCAGTTTATTTCTAACAACAACAAAAAAACATCTTGTTAAAAAGCTACTTTTTGCTCTTGCTTTATGGGTATCTTGATATTTATATTTTGTGACTATATCTTGAGAAGATATATATCAATGTATATATTTAATTTGATTTTCCTTTTATCTTTTTACTTTTTATAATTATATACAAAAGCATATAAAATATGGGTAGAGTTCTCTTTTTTTAGTAGCAAACCAAACCCATATACCATCATCCAGCTTCAGAAAAAAAAAGTACCAGAAATTATGTGTTCTCTGTATGCCTCTAAACATTTGACCCATCTCTCTCCACACAAAGAAAGCAACCCCACTGAATATATAGGCCCGTGCATGAATTTGTGCATGGGTGGGGGCCGGCCAGCCTGGCCAGGGGGAGGGGACATGGATGGTTGGCCGGCCTGCCTGCTGGTCAAACTCCTGGCTGAGGGGACAATTTGTATATTAGTCTTTTATTATATAGGATATACACTGAGTGGCCAGATTATTATGCGTTCAGAGATCATAATAATCTGGCCACTCAGTGTATATATACTGTATATATATATGTGTGTGTGTGTGTGTATGTGTATATATATATTATATAATTACTAGAGGCCCAATGCATGAAATTCATGCAAGGGTAGGCCTTCCTTCCCCCAGCTGCCAGCACCGACTTCCCTCCAGCACCTGGGACCCAGGTTTCCCTCCAGCTGTCAGCTCCTGGAACCTGGGCTTCCCTCCGACTACCAGCACCCAGGCTTTCCCTAGCTGCTGGCAGCCAGGCCCACTCCCCTCCCACCCCTACCTTGGCCTGGTGCTGCCATGTCTGCTGCAATCCCCCCTACCCCCTTGATTGATTGCCCCAACGGCTGGTGGCTGGGCCTCCCTCTGCAGGGAAATCATGGGGCAATGGCAAGGCCCCCCGACCAATTGCATCACATCCATCTTGGCTGGCCTGGTGCCAGTGTGTGTCATAGCATGGTCATCTGGACAGTCATTCTGCTGTTCAGCCATTTGGTCGATTTGCATATTATGCTTTTATTATCTGTATATATAAAAGTCTAAGTGACCGATCGAGCAGTCATATGATGCACACTGACCACAAGGGGGCAGCCGCTCAACTAAGAAGTTGCCCCCTGGTGGTCAGAGCGCTCCCACAGCCAACCTCCCGTGGCCCCAATTGGCCCACATTGCAGGCCAGGCCAAGGGACCCCACTCATGCACAGATTTGTGCACCGGGCCTCTAGTTATAGATATGTATACATATAAGAATATTCTGTATATGTGTATATATATATCTTGATATATGTTTATATATTCTTATATATTCAATAAATCTAATGTATATATTCTGATTCTTAGCATATCTGAAAAACGTATGCATGACTTTTGAAAGTTAACAGGGAGTTAAAGCTTCCTGTCATTAATAAAAAAAATGAATTTGGATGATACAATTATGTTCCCTTTTGAAAACTAAAATCCACTTGAGTGTTGAAATGCAGAATTCTCAATCACAATCTAGAAATCTACAATTCCTCAAGTACAATCTAGAAACTGTAAATCAGAATCTTTGTCATTGGGAACTGGAATTTTAAAGACATATCGATCTTTTCCAGTGGTATATTTTCAATTCACAGCTCTCTCCCCTCTTCCCTCTCTTCTCTCTCCTTTTGCCACCTTCCTCTCAGCCTTGTTTAAACATGCTTAAGGTTCTCCCAAATTGTGAAAGACCCCATTAGTGTTTTTTTTTAAATATCAAGATCATACAAAAACCAAATTTATTTAAATTTTTTTTCTTTTTTAAAAAAATATATTTTATTGATTTTTTACAGAGAGGAAGGGAGAGGGATAGAGAGTTAGAAACATCGATGAGAGAGAAACATCGATCAGCTGCCTCCTTCACACCTCCTACTGGGGATGTGCCCGCAACCAAGGTACATGCCCTTGACTGGAATTGACCTGGGACCCTTCAGTCCGCAGGCTGATGCTCTATCCACTGAGCCAAACCAGTTAGGGCTAAATTTTTTTTCATGATTATCTCACATTAATTACTCACCATATAAGAATCAGCCCTCATTTCTCACAACTCCTTACAGTATTTCATCAGTGTTTTATAGTTTTTAGCATACAAATATTTCATCTCCTTGGGTAAATTTATTCCTAGGTATTTTAATTTACTTATTGTTTTTAAATATATTTTTATTGATTTCAGAAAAAGAAAGGTAGAGGGAGAAAGAAATAGAAACTTCAATGATAAGAGAGAATCACTGATCAGCTGCCTCCTGCCTGACCCTTACTGGGGACTGAGCCTGCAACCAGGGTGTGTACCCTGACCAGAATTGAACCATGACCTCCTAGGTCAATGTTCAACCACTGAGCTATGCCAGCAGGGCAGTATTTTATTTTATTGATTTTTTGATGCTATTGTAAATAGGATTGTTTTCTTAATTTCTTTTTCTGGTAGAACAATTGTACTAGTATATAAACATAATTGATTTTTGCTTATTGATTTTGTATCCATCAACTTCACTGAATTCATTTATTAGTTCTAATAGTGTGCTGGTGAAGTCCTTAGGATTTTCTATATATAAGATCATGTCTTATAGATAATCGTGTCTCTGCAAACAAAGGCAATTTTACTTCTTTTTTACTGATTTTGTAGACCTTTTAATTTTTCTTGCCTAAATTATTTGTGAATTAAAATAATTTCAATAAAGTGCACCCTTCTCCTTCTTTCTGGAATACTCTTACTTTTCAAAATGAATCCTTAACCTTTATACAACCTTTAAACAGTCTCCTTAATTGCTTTTCTATTTATCTGTAGACATCATCTATGTACTGATAACTTCCATGTTTATACTACCATCCTAGTGACTTTCTTCCTGAGATCCAGTAGCTTAATAACTCCATCCCAGTGTCAAATAAACATTTGAAGCTCAGCATGTCTTAAACTGAAATCATTTTCTTCCTACCTAAGCCAGTGCTTCATTTTTTTTGTTGTTTCTTGTTTGAATGCATGAACTTCTACCTAATAATAATGTTAGCAATAAGTCTCAAATCCACTCTCCCCATCTTTTAATTTTTAGAATCCATGCTCCTAAATGGATTTACAGTCCATCTGCAATATTATAGTCTCTAAATAAAACTTCCTATCTAAAATAATGCTTCTCTTAAATCCATATTCCATACAGCCATGACAGTTATCTTTCCAAAACAAAAATATGAGATTTCTATGGTTTTTTACTTGCACTCCATCATTTGGTCACTGTGGAAATGCCATGTCATATCTAGCCAACATCTCCTCGTATAGTCCACTTAAGTGTATATATAACCCTTGACCTAACTTTATTCTGTCTAGTAGGTGCACCCTTCTCCTTCTTTCTGGAATATATTCCTGGTTTTCAAAAGTAGTCCTTATCCTTTATTACTAGCTATATGATATTTCAACTAATTCTTTTAAATATCTTAATATCAGCATCATCAATATTAGCATCGCTACACTTAAAGCCTGTATTCATAACAAATTAAGCACGCTATACACATTATATTATTATGCTAATGTTAGAGTTGACAAAATTGAAGGTTAAAAGATTATATAAATTACCTAATATTACAAAATTTTTATGTAGTAAAAACAACATAAAATTCAAACTTTTTCTGATTGTACAACCTATCATACTAACTTGATTTACCATATCATTTCCATACTTTTCATATAATCTAAAATTATATATACCACATAATCTTGTACTTATTTGTTTACATGAATATCATTAGTATATTGTCCATCCAAGATTGGATATTTCCTTACAGTGTGTTATTGTAAGATATTTGTGAATATATCTCTGAATATACCTATATCTATATATGTAATATCTGCTGAATTATCTGACTCTCTATATAGCTATCTATATATATAAAAAGCCCGTGGCTGTGGCTCTTACACTGTAACGGCCAAACAACTGGTCACCAGGAGGTGCATTGATGGGTCTCGCTGGTGCGGTGGGTCTGGGGTCCCACCTCGCGTGGTGGATCTGGGGTCTGGGGTCTTGTGCAACCGATCACCTGCTGGGCCAGCCCCTCCCCTCCCCCTGCTGGTGGTGCAGCAGAGCCTGTGCCAGGCAGAGGCAGGAGAGGCATGTCCTGTACCCCACCAGGTTCTCAGACCCCACGTGCCAGCGTCCAGGCCACAGATGCCAGTGCTTTGTTATCTGCCATCACTCTGCGGCCCTGGCACTGCCCGCTGCTCAGACACCCGAGCCAAGGACTCGCTGCAGGGCGGACCCAGATGCTGCTTCCCGCCCCCAAGGGTCCAGCGGCCTCAGCAGCGCCTGAGCCCAAGACCCACCCCTGGGAGGGCAGGTCTGGGCTAGGGATCCACAGCCCCTCCCCTGCAACATCCCACCCAGCAGTCCGGGAGGGGGAAGCCTCCCTCCCTCCTAGGCCCTGTCTCAGCGCAGAGGCTGGGGTGTGTCCCCGCCCCCAGCACCCTCCAAAAGCCGGGGAAGGAGTGTCTGCCTGCCCAGCGGGGACCAGCGCCTCAGGCTCCTCACCCTCGCCAGCCTGCGCATGGCCTCCCAGGGGCTGCCACTCCTCTCAGCCCTCTGGCTGCCAGCCCGGGAGGAGAGGAGAGCGGAGGGAGAGCTTTCGTGCAGGCCGGCTGAACCTGGTGGACTCGCACCGCAGCTACCCGGTGCCTCCCTGCTCTGCCCCTGCCGGTGGGACACCGCCCCATGCACGTTCATGCGGGTTGCCACCATCTAGGTAAGGTCGGCGCCCAGCTGACTGCCAAGACCTCAGGCAGTAGACTCCCCGTGGACGCCATGACAAAGAGGTCATGGAGGGTCAAGACACTGCCTCTGGTTGAAGCAGGTGCTGTGGGAGCAAAAGGACCAAAATAAATAGTTATGTCCAACAGCCATCCAACTCCACACGCGGTGTGAGAACTGGTCATTGTTAGACCGACTTGAGTCCTGGTGTGCCCCGTTTTAAGCAGGCCCCCAAATGGACTTACCATGTTGATAATTCACTTTACTACAGAAAGAATGCACAAAGATTCTTGAAATAAGCAAAATATTTTGCACCTCATAGTATGAAACATTTAAACATCATTAAAAATAATCTCTATGAGTAAAGGGAGTTGATATTAGCAAAATCTAATATACCCAATTCAAAATGTCATTCAGAAATGCATCTACAATGTGAAATCAAAGTATGGGACCTAGGGTTTGGAAAAAGCAACTTTACTCCACTCTACCTGCTCATCCACTCAGCCATATGCTTTGCAGAAAAGTCTCAATAAATAGATGGAGCAGAAGGAAAAGTAATGCCTCATGGCACTGAAATTTATCTGTTTCTTCAACAAATATTTATAAAAGTTGTGTTAACTTTGTGCCTGTATTATAGAAACACAGTACAGCTCTGTCCCTATCTTCAAAGCGCTTTAAGTCCCTGTGAGTTCCTGGTAAGGTAAACCCATAAACAGCCAAAGAAGGAGCAGGTTCCAATACAACTCTTATTATAAAAATTACTGAGTAAAAAACTGTTCTCACTCTCCCTCTGGAACAAGAATTAAAAGGAGCAAATAAATATAATGAATGAATCCGAACTCCTTTAGGGACCCCAACCTCCAGGGACTAACAGGTTTTGTGAGGCCTATAGTTTACTGAACCTGAAGGACTAATTTTAGGAGGGAGGATTTTTTAATAAGGTTCAAAAATGACTTTAGTTAGAATAAGAAAATAAATTACAAATAACTGTAGGCTTGGGGAAGCTTTTCCTTTCTCTTTTAAATCATTTCAGGCAGGTTATCCAAAATCTGCTGGTTGCAACTTGCTTGCTCTCTCCCCCAGAACAAATCCAGCCCTCACAGGGGCTCTGAAGCTTCCTTAGCTTTACCATAAAAATAAAAAATAAATTTAAAAAAATTTTCAACAACACTTCTTTCTGGACTAAATCCTTTCTTTTTAATTTTTTAAAATTTTATCAAAGTAGTAAATACATAGTTCATAATGTATCTTTTTTTTCCCTAATAGGTGTATAGTGTAGTGGTATAGCATTGTTGTTTTTACTCTATTGTTGACACTATTATAGATGACTCCCATTTTTCCCCCTTTACCCTCCTTCACCCAGCCCCCCCAACTCTAGCCATCACCACACTTTTGTCTCTGTCCATCCCCCTCCCCTCTGACCTCTGCCAGTCCCTCCCATCCTATATAATAAAAGGCTAATATGCAAATCGACCAAATGGCGGAACAACCAGTTGCTATGACACACACTGACCACCAGGGAGTAGACGCTCAATGCAGGAGCTGGCCCCTGGTGGTCAGTGCGCTCCCAGAGGGGGAGTGCCACTCAGCCAGAAGTCCTGAGCTGGTCTCACAGTTGACAAGCACAGCAGTGCTAAGGAAAAATTAAGTTGAAACATTTCAGTGTTTGGTGGTGCCTGAGTTCATGATGATAAAAATATAATTAGGTAAGTTTTTCTGAAAGGCCAATGGATGTCATATGTATAGAACCTTAATTTATATGTTTTGACTTATATTTCTTCTTAAATTTATTGCAACAAAATAATTAGAATTATAAGCAAAAGTTTATATGCACAAATGTGAAACTCAGCATTACTCATGTTAGAAGTCAGAAAAACATTAAATTTTCAGCAATGTGGATATATACAAATATCATTGTATATCTTAATAAAGAAATACTATATGGCTTTAAATGATCATTGAACATCATGATAATATGCTCATGATACAGAACTGAACAATTAAGCATATTACAAAAATATATTATTTTATGTTTATTATATTTTATTTGTATTCATATGTCAAATTTAATAGTAAGTTACTATACTTGATTTAGAAATTTTGTTTTCATCTTTATATTGCTCTAATTTTTATAAAATATAGTATTTTTATTTTCATTAGTAGAATGTTTTTAGAAATTATCTTTTCAAAGTACATTTATCTTTAAAAATGCTCAGAGTTTAATAAATAGAATAAAAAGAACTGCATAAAATGTTACAACTATTCTAATGAACATTGTAAAAATAACATAAAAGCTTAAAAATGAAAACTTTAAACATATTCAATAAATGCCACAATGCTAAGTTAATATGATGGCGTTTTCATATGTTTTTCTAGTTTCCCAATGTTTTATATGTTGTTATCACCTAAATAAAAATGTTAATAGTGAATTTTATATTAAACTTCATAAAAAATTTCAAAGATATGTGTCCTAGTTAGTTCAGGGTGCTATAACAAATTACTGTAGACTGTGTGGTTTAAACAACAAACATTCATATTTCAAAGATCTGGAGGCTGGGAATTCCAAGATCAAGGGGTCAGCAAACTTGGTGTCTGCTTAAAGCCTTCTTTCTGGTTTACATTTAGCCACCTTCTCATTGTATCCTGACATGGCAGAGAGCTCAGGGATCTCCTTGGGGTCCTTTTAATAGGGGGCACTAATTTTATTCATGAGGGTGTAGCCTCATAACCTAAATACCTTTCAAAAAGGTGCCAGCTTCTAATACCATTGCATTGGGAATCTGAATTTAAACATAGGAATTTTGCAATGGCACAAATCTTTAGTACACAACAACGTGCAAAATAATAATAAAAAAATCAAAAATATTTAATGTTACACATGATTTAAAAATTTCAAGATATTAATTGCTTTTATGAATAATTATACAATAATGTTTTTTAAATTATGTTATTTTTATTATTGGCATTATTACAGATGTCCCTCATTCCTACCTCCCTTTTACCCACTTCCACCAGACCCTGCCCTCCCCTCTCTCTGGCACTCACCACATTGTTGTTTGTGTCCCAAGCTTAGTAATTCATGTAGTCACAGGAGGAGGCTAATGTGTACTCTTAAAAAAAGAAAAAAAAAAAAAAGATAACTGACAATTGTGAATGGCTAGCGGACTTGCAGGTTGTCACTACCATACAATGCTCATGGGCCACATTTTATATAAGTGCCTTTGGTGCCTACACACTGATAATACTTTCATATAGAATGTTTATTTCTCCAATCATTTCTAAGTTGCTAGTTTAATATATTGAAAACTCTTTCCTATGTAGAAAATAATTCTACAGTGTAAGATAACATTAATATTTCAGAGTTCACAAAACTAGTCATTTCCTCAGGTATCCACAATAGCTGGGTATGACAAATATAGTTTACCTGAAACTGAATTTTATCTCCCAGAATCAGTTATGTGGGGACAGCACCTGTTACTGTTCTGTTCATCTTTCTCAATATTCAACTGAACTTAATTGAAATTTTAAAATAGTGGGCAGTTCATATTACTAACTTTAAAAGACTATTAGAATCTAATTATTTAAAAAAAGATTATAATTATAATCTAACATTTCTTTTATGAGTACCATGACTCTTTTTATTGAAGTTGGAACAGAAAGAAAAAAAAATGCCTGCAGCTGGCTATAGTGTTAGAAAATAAATGAAGAAAATATAAAGTGGAGGATAATAAAAATTAGCTACATAAACATTAGAATAACTATAGTTACCAGGAATAATTTTAAAAATCAGCATCTCCATATCAACTGTATTTGGCACTCATGGCTTCTTTATGATTTGGGAATAATATTTTTATAATATTGGAAATGTTCACGACCTAGCATACTACAGCTGCAACTACCCTTCAAATTTTTACACTGATTATGCTTCCTAATTACAACTGGGATGCAAACACAGATTTGATATTAAGCTACAATGAAATGGAAGAAATTAAAACAGAGCTATACTTTGGAAGTAGTATATTCTTTGGGAGACTGCAAATTTTATGCCAGCGTTAGCCAATTAAAAACACCAGTCTAGTTCTTGAATAAAGCATTAAAGCAAAAGGTTACTTTCACACTTGAGTGGTATATATCAAAACAAGCATTTTCCTAATGGGCATCCTTGTGGCAAATTAAATGAAAAGCTAGACTATACAATAAAAAGATGATAATTTGCACAGTTCATGCATTTTTAGAAACCTTTTCTGTCTCCTTGGTAGGCTGTCTAATTTCAGCAATACATATTTCACTAATTTACTCATGTATATTTATCAGGCATTTGTGTTTCTAGTGAAAGTGTTCTCTCCAGACTAACTTTATCCTTTCAGGAATGAGCCTTCTAGAGTGTGACATATACAACACCGTGCAATTTAAAAATCTAATATATTCTTATATACAGTATGGATCCAATATTGCTTCCTCAGGACACAGTATTATTTACAAATGAGGGAAAACAAACCACTCTTGCATCAGGTCCTGAAAATATATGCTGGGTAAAAGTAATTTGTCTGCGCCAAAAGTAATTCCGGACCTGAAAGGCAATTGGATAAAGCAGTGGTCGGCAAACTCATTAGTCAACAGAGCCAAATATCAACAGTACGATTGAAATTTCTTTTGAGACAGTTTAGCTGCACAGCAGCCCCCTAAATTTGCCCCCCAAAATCCTTCCTCTGCCCCATCATGCACAGGGAGTTCTGAGTGAGAACAAAAAAGGTTCTGCTGCTAAAGCGAGTTTGACTGACACTTACCTAAGACTTGAGATCCTTCTGGAGAGGCTGTCCGGACACCCTGGGGCTGGGCCGGCGCTGAATGGGGAGCAGGGTTTTCCTTGGATTCTGACTCGCTTGCACTTGGATCTTGCTGACGTCACTTCTGTTCTGAGGAGCTGGGCCTCTGGGCCAGGCAGCGAGGCCACCCAAGGGGTGCAGAGTGCCCACCTGGCATCCTTCTCCAGCAGAAATCTCTTGTCCAAGAGGTGAAAAGCTAGCGATTTTGCAACATAAATTCAAAGTAAACAACAAAACTCATGAAAAAGAGAGAGGACGACGGCCAAGAGAAGACACTGAGTTGGGCCTTGAGGGCTCTCCGGTGCTGGACTGGAATTGGCCTTTTTCTTAGCTCCACGTTGCTGTTTCTGCCTGTGATGCCGGAGCTCACAGACTCCTCCCTCCGTGTCCTCCTTATCCACAGAGCTGTCACAGACGGTGGCCTTACTGCGTCCTACCCTGAACACCCAGCATCCCCACCCCCAAATCCTACAGGCTGTAGCAGAGGATATCTCTACACCAAGATTCTGCTTTAATCATCATTTACATTGCTTTCTTTCCTGAAGGCCACTCTCCTATACTTTCCCTAACCCACAAACGCGTTAACATTGTCTTAAGGTGAAATGGCTGTAAAATCAGTACTTAACTAATAAATTTATCTGTATTCCTCTTTCCCTTCTCAAAAAAAAAGAAATTTCTTTTGAGAGCCAAATTTTTTAAACTTAAACTTCTTCTAACGCCACTCCTTCAACATAAACTTGCCCAGGCCGTGGTATTTTGTGGAAGAGCCACATTCAAGGGGTCAAAGAGCTGCATGTGGCTCGCGAGCCACAGTTTGCCAACCACTGGGATAGAAGGTTAGCATAGAATTTGAGATGAGCAAATGTGGGGTAGAATGATCCAGTAAGACTTTTGCACTTGTTCTTTACTGCTTCAGTAACACACTGGGCTTTTAGCTCCATACCTTTGCGATACGGTTTTGTATCTGAATGCCTGTTTTGCTAATTCCCAGTATCTAGATTACATTCACCTTTTAAAGTCTAAATCAAGATGCATGTCTTTGTTGAAATTTTCTCCGCCACATCAAAAATAAATACTTACTTTCATACTATTTTTCCTACTACACCAGTTAATTAAGTGATATTTAGGAATGAGCACACACATTGCAGTTGGATGGCAACCTGAATTTTATCTTTGCTATTTACCAGCTGTCATTATCTCACCTGAAAAATAAATAATAATGATACATTAGGAGATAATGAAGATCAAATATTTTAAAGCAGAACTATGTAAAACACAGCTTTTATATTTTAAAATATATTTTTATTTTATCATGTGCTTTGCTTTTTTACATAATTGCTTTATCCCTATGTGTTTTCCAAGATGCACAAATATTGATTTACATTTTGGAGATTTTGGCATTGTGTGTGTGTGTGTGTGTGTGTGTGTGTGTTTGTGTGCGCGCCCTGACTGGGGATCAGAACAGCAACCTGTTGATGCATGAGATGATACCCAACCAACTGAGCCACACTAGCCAGGACAATTTTGGTACATTTATTCTATCATCTATCTATCTATCTATCTATCTATCTATCTATCATCTATCTATCTATCTATCTATCATCTATCTATGTATCTATCTATCATCTATCTACCTATCATCTATCTATGTATCTATCATCTATCTATGTATCTATCTATCATCTATCTATCTATCATCTGTTTATCTATCATCTATCTATCTATCATCTATCTATCTATCATCTATCTATCTATCTATCTATCTATCTATCATCTATCATCTATCTATCATCTATCTATCTTTCTATCTTTCTATCTATCTATCTATCATCTATCTATCATCTATCTATCTATCTATCTATCATCTATTGTCTATCTATCTATCTATCTATCATCTATCATCTATCTATCTATCATCTATCTATCATCTATCTATCATCTATCATCTATCTATCATCTATCATCTATCTATCTATCTATCATCTATCTATCTATCATCTATCTATCTATCATCTATCATCTATCTATCATCTATCGTCTATCTATCTATCTGTCATCTATCATCTATCTATCTACCATCTATCCTCTTGAGACCTGAATGGATAAAATACACAGGACATTATAGAGATCAGTGCAAAGGGAAAATAACTGAATAATTGAACTTACTTTGATAGGTTAAAATATTTAATATACAAAGAGAGTAGATCTTAAAAGTTCACATCATAAGAGAAACAATTGTAACTATATGTGAAGATGAATATTAACTAAACATATTGTAGTGATCACTTTGCAATAGATACATATATCAAATCATTATGTTATAAATCTAAAACTAATATAATGTTATATGTCGATTATACTTCAATAGAAAATTTAAAATCAAACTGCATTGTGAAAGAAAACTATCAAATAGAGCACTAAAACTTTATTTGTTTAAGAAAGAAAAGTGTAGAGTTGAATTGATAAGTAAATACTTGAAATTATGCACAGAGAAACAATGAGTTAACTGCTTCCAAGTTAGAACAACTAGCAGAAGGTTAGAAAACAGCAGATATAAATATATGGTTTCTGAAATCTGAAGAATTTAGTGAACAAAGAATAAACATCAAGAATAGCTGAAATAGCCCTGGCCAAATGGCTCAGTTGGTTGGAGTGTCACCTGTGTATCAAAAGATTTTGGGTTCTATTCTTCGTCAGGGCACATACTTAGATTGCAAGTTTGATCTTTAGTCAGGGCATAGACAGGAGGCATCTGATTAATGTTTCTCTCATTCTCTCTCTTTCTATCTAAAATCAGTTAAAACACACACACATATCCTCAGGTGAGAATTAATAATAATCATGAAGAAGAAGATGATGATGATGATGATAATAATAATAATAATAATAATAATATAAAAATAGCTGAAATAAGAAGAGGTAGCCTAATAATTATGAATTAGCAAATGCTGAAAGTTCTTTTTATACTAAAATATTGTCTTTGTGAGTTTGCCATAGTCTCCTCTTTCTGTCCTAGAATCTTATGTTTATAGGTTATCAATTATCTTCAGAAACCCATAGTTAAAAGTAAGGTTAATATATATTTAGAAACAACCTAATATGGCAACAATCAGAGAAACAAAAAAGCAAATTCCCAAAGTGGACAACTTGAAAGACTTTTTCTAGGCACCATAAGTGAACATTAAAATGAAAAATAACTAGTTACTGCTCTGAAAGTTGTAATTTGTAAACAAAACAAATAAATAAACAATACCAGTAGTTGTCAGAGCAGAGAGGCCCTGGGAGAGGAGTGAAAAAGGTGAAGGGATTAAGAAGAAAATTTGTAGTTACAGAATAGTCATGAGGACAACATAGGGAATGTAGTCAATAACATCATCATAACTATGCGTGGGGCAAGGTGGGTACTGGAAACACCAGGGGGGCCACTCCATAAAGGACATGATTTTCTAACCACTATGTGGTACACCTGAAATTAATACAGAATAATACTGGATATAAACTGTAATTGAATATATACATATGTATGCGTATATATATATATATATATATATATCACAATAATATAAGGTATACTGTGTTCAATGTGAAATTATTATTTAGGATACTAGTTATATATTCTCATTCCCAGAAGTTCACCTCTTATAAATATTTTCTTTTTTTAAAAATATATTTTATTGATTTTTCACAGAGAGGAAGGGAGACGGACAGAGAGATGGAAACATCGATGAGAGAGAAGCATCAATCAGCTGCCTTCTGCACGCCCCCCACTGGGGATGTGCCCGCAACCAAGGTACATGCCCTTGACTGGAATCGAACCCAGGACCCTTCAGTCCCCAGGCTGACGCTCTATCCACTGAGAAAAACCGGCCAGGGCTTATAAATATTTTCAATCCACCACTCGGGCTGCTCAAATCAGCCACAGTTTAACTTCTGCCTCTTAAATGCATTTGACTGCATTTAAGCCGGATGAAGTTAACTTGTACTCAGCCCTCAGGATGCAGTCATGAATGTATGCTGCTAGAATTGTTCTGACTTAGGGCCTCCTTTTTACTATTTAACTTTTTACTTTTTAAATTTTTCCAAATTTTACTCTCACTTCTAGAAAATAAAACTTCCTATACCACAGCTCCTATTTGGGTTCCCTATCTACAACCCGGTTCCTCTGGTATTTGCAACTTCCTCTAAACAATTTTCCCAACTATAGACTAGACCATGATCCATAGACCCAGATAAGAGCAAGTAAATATCTCTGATGCAATTGCTCAATCTTTCTGTATGAATCTCTTAATGTTTTTGCTCTTGAGTTCTGAATTCCATGCTATGATTTTTGTAGAGATACCCAGTTTCTCACATTTGGACCTCCTGACATTGCCTGCTACACTAAACATACCAACAATTCCTTGTTATTTTTCCTACTAGATCTTCCTCTGATTTTCTAACTCATTCCTAGCCTTAGTGTGTGACTCTATTTTGGCTCCTGTTTCTCTCTAAGAGAGTCCCGTCCCTCACCTAGAAATTTTTTATCTGTGTACATTAAGATGTACCAAAACAATATTGTGAAATGAATAATTATTATCATGTCCCAAATCTCACCAGGCTACGGATGTGTGTTCATAAGAAGCATATGTGGATCCAAGACGTGACCATAGAAGAGAATAAGGTTAGTCTCTCCCAAGGCACACAGAGTCCCTAGCAGGGGCAGCCAAAACACTCAACTGGGTTATCAAATTGGTCACATTATGGCTGAAAGCAGAATAAACAAAAACAAAAACACACCTGTGCAAAATTATTGAATTTACAACTGTGGTAGTCAAAATAATAATCTTCAAATATGTCCCTATTTCTATCTAAAAAAGCAACTTTGAATATGTTATGTTACCTGGCAAGGGAGAATGAATGTTTTTGACAGTATTAGTTTGCTAATCAGATAACTTTACAATAAGGAGAGTACCTTGGATTATCCAACTGGGCATAATGTAATTACAAGGGTCCTTTAGATGTGGAAGGGGAGGCAGAGGGTCAGAGTCACAGTGATGTGATGTGAGAAAGTCTCAATTGGCCATTGGTGGCTTTGAAGTTGGAGGAAGTGGCCATGTGCCAAGAAATGCTGGCCACCGCTAGACTCTGGGAAAGGCAATGGTATAGAATCTACCCCAGAGAGAGGAGCAGGAAAAAGGAAAAAAGAGAAGGAAGGTATCCAAAAGGAACATAGCCCTGCTGACACCTTGATTTTAGCCCAGTGAGACCGGTGTCAAAATTCTAACCCCCAGAAGTACAATACATTTGTGGCATTTTTATTTATTTAAAAAAATTTTTTATTGATTTTTCACAGAGAGGAAGGGAGAGGGATAGAGAGTTAGAAACATCAATGATGAGAGAGAAACATCGATCAGCTGCCTCCTGCACACCTCCTACTGGGGATGTGCCCGCAACCAAGGTACATGCCCTTGACCAGAATCGAAACTGGGACCTTTCAGTCCACAGGCCGACACTCTATCCACTGAGCCAAACTGGTTAGGGCCATTTGTGGCATTTTTAAATCTTCTTTTTTAAAATTAAATTTATTAGGGTGACATTAGTTAATAGGCTCATATAGGTTTCAGGTGTACATGGGTTGTTTTAAACTGCTAAATTTATGGTAATTTTTCACAGCAGCAATCAAAAACTAATACAACAGCAACTCAACATTCCTCACAAACTTCCTCAATTAAGGACTTGTAATTCTGTAGCATATGAGGATGCTTCCTTTAATAATCATGGGAGTTTGAGTAATAATACTGAGGCTTATTAAGTTGGGATGAATTTCTAGGGTTAAAATGGAGATCCCAAAATTTCAAGAATCATTTTCAAGTCTCAAAATGCCTAAAGCAAACCTGTTTTGAGTATGTTCATTAGTATGCAGCTAATGAACATACTCAAAACAGGTTTCCAAATAGCTCTTTTATATTTAAGTCTCCTCCCTCTTCTTTAACTTGAACTTACACTCATAATCTATAAAGTTTAAATGCTATTCATGAATTTGTTCTTGTGTTGGTGGCAAAAATTGCTGTAGGGCATCATAATCCAAAACAGACTCATATCTGACACAACTAGAGAGTTGGAGGAAATCAATACTCACCGCTAAGCCTGCTGGGTTTACATTTTTACATTTTCCCTCGACCACAAAACATCTCAAGTAAAGGGAAAATTAATCTGCTTTCCTTTTCTCCACCTTGTTTGTTTTATTATCCCCAGAACATTCTCTGGTTACATTTCTGAAAGACTCACTCTCTTTTAGTAACTTGAACAAATTAGATGGAGAAAGGGAAACTTAAATTCTTCTGGAGAACTTTAAAGACTCAAGCTACACATTTCCACTTACGTTCTGATTGATGGCATGCCCATAATACCATCCAGTGAGGCTGTTAGCAAATTTCACCTTGAGAGATTTATGAGTTGACTGCTGCATATGAGGTACTAGGGATCTTCCCCAAATTAGGAGGCACTTCATTTATGTCTTGGTCAGGACCTTTGCTGACTCCTAAAAAAAGGACATTGATTTATACTCTGTATTTTGTAAAGTCTCACTAGAGCAATATCAATGGAGTGAATTTAAAAATATAACAAAAATTGTCCAACTATCTTTGGACAAATATAATTATAATGTTTCTGAAGAAGATTGAACCTATGAAGAAAATGAATGGTAAGTGGCATGGATTCCAGTTAGTACAGTGATCAGAATACTCTGGAATATTCTGATGCTTTTTGAGAAATGTTAACTTTAATTAGAACAACAGCTCAGAACAAGTAGAATTAGAACATTAAAATGTTTAAGCACCATTTTACATAAAGACATTTCAAAATATTTTTATTACTCTCTTTGAAGTTTTTATTAGCTGGTGGAGAGCTTTATTTCTTAATTGAATATATGTTAATGTCTTCACAAATCTAAAAGTCATTTTTGTACAGAAACATATAACTATTATGCTAAAGCTAAAATTTTAATGGGTTTTGGTTCAGGAAATCTTCACCCCATCACTGTCACCTTGATCACCAATTTATATTGCTTGAATTATATTATTCCATGGTACAATCCTTATTTCAGTAATCAAGAAGTTAAGAGTATCCTTTTAAATTTATTAGAATAATATTAAGTATATAATATCACTAGGAGATAATTTCTCATAGATTATGTGTGTGTGCATATATATGTGTGTATGTGTGTGTGAATGAGAGAGAAAAGAGAGGAAAAAAAGGAAATTTTACAACTACTAGCTTATATGTAACAATTAGTCAATATTCTAGCCAATTAGAAGTTTACAAATCACCAATGATTGGTGTTAGAACTGATTTTTCAGTTAACTGAACTGAATAATTTGGGTTTTCCCTTGGTGATAATTAAATTATAATAATTAGCATATATCATTTGTTTGCACTACGATATCGAATTAAGTACTCTACAGGCACTCCTGCTTCAGCTCCTCCATCTGGGTTTTCAGTGCTGTGAAAATAATCTATATCATTTACTGCTCACAACAATATCATGCAATAGTTATGATGATTATCTATATTTAGCTAAGAAAACCAAATCTTAAAGAAATGAAACAAACCCTAAGGTAAGCATATCATCCAAGCCAGCACATGTTTGAGAGACAAAGGGAAGCCATTAACAATTATTTATCTGACTCTATTGACATACATCAGAATATCCCAGGTAAATCGAGATATATGGTCACCCTAAACATATAGTAAGTAGCAGAAATAAGAGTCAACCCTAAGGAAACCAAGTTATTTTCAAACACATGTTTAACTGCATTGTGAACCTGCACAATCCATACAGAGTAAAATTTTAAGTGTTGCACAATTGGTTTAGCATTCTGTGCCAAAGTCCTAGTCAAAATTCAACATTTCTCCTTGCCACCCATATGTCTCCATTCACTTTCGTTTACCCAATACCAAAACCAACCTGTATATCTCTGAAAAAGTGACATGGTATTTCACTTGCATATCTTTGTGATGTTTTTCCTTCATCTTCAAATGCCTTATTTCTACCAATATGCACACCATTCTTTTTAAAAATATTTTTATGGTTGAGAGTCCTACAGATGTCCCCCTTTTTTCTTCCCTTGCCCCCCTCACTTGGTTCCCGCCCTGCCACAGGCCTTCACCACACTATTGTCTGTGTCCATGGGCAATGCATGTATGCCTGTAAATTCTTTGATTAATCTCTTCCCCCATTCCCCTTCCCTCTGAGCTGTTCCCTCAGTCTGTTCTATGTTTCCATGCCTCTGCCATATATATATATATATATATATATATATATATATATTTACTGAGTGGCTAGATTATTATGATCTCTGAATGCATAATAATCTGGCCACTCAATATATATATATATATATATATATATATATATATATATATATATATATATATATTTTAGAGGCCCAGTGCATGAAATTGTGCATGAGTGGGGCCCAGCCAGCCTGGCCAGGGGGAGGGGACATAGGTGGTTGGCCGGCCTGCCTGCTGATCGAATTTCTGGTCGAGGGGACAATTTGCATATTAGCCTTTTTATTATATAGGATATACACTGAGTGGCCAGATTATTATGCGTTCAGAGATCATAATAATCTGGCCACTCAGTGTGTGTGTGTGTGTGTGTGTGTGTGTGTGTGTGTGTGTGTGTGTGTATACTTCAGAGAGGAAGGGAGAGAGATAGAAACATCCATCATGAGAGAGAATCATGGATTGGCTGCCTCTGCAGACACCTTACTGGGGATCGAGCCTGCAACCCCAGCATTTTTCTTGACCTGGAATGGAACCCTGACCTCCTTGTTCAAAAGTCAAAGCTCAACTACTGGGCCACACCAGCTGGACCTGGTTCTATTTTATTCACCAGTTTTTTAATTAGATTCCACATATACATGAGATCATGTGATATTTGTCTTTCTCTGATGGTATTATTTTGCTTAGCATAATCACCTCCAGGTCCCTCCATGCTGTCTCAAAAGGTAAGAGATCCTTCTTTTTTATAGCTGCATAGTATTTAATTTGTAAATGTGCCACAGTTTTGTTTTTTTATTGATTCATCTACTTATGGGAACGTGGGCTCTTTTAGATCTTAGCTATTGTAAATAAAGCTGCTATGAACATAGGGGCGTTAATGCTTAAATAAACAATTCCTTCCTCCAAGGTAAGCATTTCTAGATTCATCTCTGGAAATTTTAAAACATGTTATTTGTATTGTTATTATGACAATTACTACAATATTCATCATATATAAATTTCTAAATCCTCATCTGAAGATTTTTTTAAAATTAATTTCAGAGAAAGAGGAAGAGAGAGGGAGAGAGAGGAACATCGGCGTGAAGGAGAAACACTGGTTGCCTCCACACACACCTCGACCTAGGGAAACTGAAACCTGGGTATGTGCCATGACCGGGAGTCAAACCTGAAACTTTTCAGTATATGGGACAACACTCCAGCCAACAAAGCCACAAAGTCCAGGGCATATTTATGTACACTTTATCTCTCCTAAATAAAATCTCAACTCTGACACATCAGTGAAAGGTTACAATATAAATAATAATATGCATATGCAAGAGTCATCTTCTTAAAATTGTGTTTCTCTTCCAAATTAGCAAATTACACCAAAGAAGAGGGTAACGGTGAAAATGTGCAACATTTACTGCTTATAATCTAGATGGGCACAGTAGAACAACTAATATGGACTACATGTAATATTTCTGGCAAATATTTTATATAAATATATTACAAATTTCAATATGATTTTAGGTATTTTGTTCACTCAGTGAGTTTCTCATTTTAAAACTCTATTAAATTATTTAATTTTGTGTAGTAAGTACTTATTTTTTGAAATGTATTAAGCTGTGCAAGCATGTTTTTTTTTTAATCAGAAACTTTCTACCATGCATATTTTCATCTCATCAATATTTTGTAAGTATCATGGAGGAAAATCACTTCAATAAGCTTTTGCTTGAAAACATACTCATTTACATTTACACTGACTGGTATTTGAAATTGAAAGGTAATATTGGAAGTTATTTAGATGTCATTATAACTACATATAAGTTTCTTCTCAATGCCACTGACAGAGAAACTAATTTGTTCCACATGGATGATGTTAGAGCCTATATAAAGCGGAATGATAGCTGTCCATGTCATGTGCTATATTTCAGGACCTTTAAAATAATCACCTGTCCTAAATAATCTACCTCACTATATTTCCACAGTGCCCAAATTTCTTTCAATTAATGTCACTCATTAAGGGTGTTTCTGAGAAAATGGACTTTTAATGCATTACCTTACAGGGTAA
This sequence comes from Plecotus auritus, assembly GCF_963455305.1. Classification (NCBI taxonomy): domain Eukaryota; kingdom Metazoa; phylum Chordata; class Mammalia; order Chiroptera; family Vespertilionidae; genus Plecotus; species Plecotus auritus. The sequence continues at coordinate 201,809,324 of NC_137771.1, read as the reverse complement.
GCTCATTGGTGCAGATTCATCTTTATTTTAACAGTGCTTCGGCAAACAGGAGGAACAAGACAATGACTGAGTACATTTTGACTGAAAAGTAAGCAGAAAAAAATATTCTAAACTGAAGAATCTTCATCAATGACATAAATTCCCAATCACCCATGTTTTCATAAACCCAGATAACCCTGTCCTACCAGCGAAGGTTTGAAAGATTCAGTGAATTTGGAATACATCCTAAATAATCTTATGGTGAGTCATAACTGAAGCCATTGGCAAATTACTGTGTTGTTCTATACCTTAGGGGAGAACCTCCAGACCCAGAGAAAGCCCATGAGCTCCAGGAGGTTCAGAGGCAAGATATAGGTAGGAAGGAACAAGACAATTTTGACTCACTCACATATTCAATCACATCTGAGTGTCCTGGGTAGGACATTTCACTCCGAGTATCTCTGTTGACTTTTATATGTTAATTCTAAGTACCTCTGTTGAATTCTAGGAAATAGTTTTTCAGATTCACCCAAAGCAGGGCATCTAGGCTGCTTGAAACTATATAAAGAATAAGTCATCAGACTTTCTGTCTTATGAGAACTTGCTTTGATTTTTAGCAATGCATGTCTAGTAGGTAATAAAGTACTGTGAAAAGCTCATTTCATGACCTCTGTAGAGGAGATGTGATCTTCCCAGCAATGGGTTTCAGGAGGAATTCCTATAAAGTGACCACGTGTGGATTTAATGACTAAAGTTGCTGGACCCTGGTAAGAAAAACATTACAGTGTTGTCACTGTGGGTCTTGATGCTAAGAAACCTGCTGATCAAGATAAAAAAGAAAGGTAACTGAAAGGTACATAATATTGCAAATAAGCAGAGAAAAATAGACTCCTGTTCATTCTGGAGGCATAATTATATTTTCTTACATAACAAAAGTTTCTAGGACTTTTCAAAATAGTCAATTGTAACTCAGTTATACATTATACTCTTATATATGTTTTATTACTCCATATTTTCTTGTCCATGAAAGGTATTATTTCCCATTATATTCCCTTTCAAAATTATTAGTGTCTTATATGCATATAGATATATGTATATGCATCCTTCAAAATCATATTAAAAAAGTTCCTCACATGATAATTCCTATAAGAAATCTTTTCAAATGAACCTAAAAACATTAATCTCTCCTACATATCTATAGTATAAGATTTTTACTCTATGAAGTAACCATTTAGTCTCTCGTAGTATTCTACACTCCCAATGGTTTGAGACCACAATTCCAATGGTTTCCATCATATGTTGCATAGGCAATATTTATAGTGATATTTTGTTGAAAGTAATCTTTTAAAATTTTACATATTATTTTGGAAACATAGACATGAGATCTCAAATCACTAATCATTTAAAGAACACATTTAAAATGAGGCATATTTTGAAGGAATATACACTCATATATTAAAAATTTAGCTAATAAGTTAACTTGCTTTTTAAGTTACTAGAAATACACATCATCCTGCACTCTAATCTCAATATAAATCCTAGCACTGCACTAACAATCTTTTCTTTTTTTATTTTTGCTCAATCCTCTAAGTTTTCTCTCTTAAGTCTTCAATTTCTTTCTCTTTCCCTCTTTTACTCTATCTCTCTCTCACACACAAATGCACGTACATACAGACACACAATTTTTTTCTTATGTTTTCTTTTCCATTTTTATTCACAAATTCCTTCCCTCCACAACTTTATTCTTCTTTGATCAACTTGTCATATACAGAAGTAAAAGGTAAATACTTTGCTGGAGAAGGAAATTGGTTTCTGGAATCAGAACCTCTCTTCCTATAGCCATTGACATTTAATGGTAAAGGAGAGATTTTTTTTAAATATATTTTTATTGATTTTAGAGAGGAAGGAAGAGGGGGAGAGAGATAGAAACATCATGATGAGAGAGAATCATGGATTGGCTGCCTCCTGCAAGTTCCCCACTGGGAATCGAGCCCCCAACCCGGGCAAGTGCCCTTGACCGGAATTGAACCTGGGACCTTTCAGTTCGCAGGCTGACCCTCTATCCACTGAGCCAAACCGGCTAGGGAAAGGAGAGAATTTTTAAGTCCTTGTTAGGATGTACCCTATTTTATTCAATTATATGCCCTGGGGCCTAGCAAAATCATTGTTAGACTTAGCACTCAGGTGGTTTCTTGAATGAATAAAAATGAGAAGAGAGCATTGCCACAGTATTAAACTATTCTTTAAGCAATTCTTCTCTTTTTACAGGGAAAGTTGGAGAAAATAAATGCATAAAAATTCACAAATTTTAAGTGTATAATTAATTTTAAAAAATGTAGTATAACCACTACCATAATCATGAGATGGAACATTTTCATCATTCCAAAAAGTTCCTTCATGCTCTTTTACAGCCAGTCTCATTCCCTCACCACTGGCCTGGTAACCACTGAACTGCTCTCTGTCACTGGAGTTTTGCAATAATATAGCACATGGTCTTTTTGTATAGCTTCTTGAGGCAGCAGTGCTGTTCCCAGAAGTGGTATGGCATTAAATATACAATGTGTGTAATTTATATAAACTACACATCTTTTGGAAACCAGTACAGATTTTATATCAAAAAAATCCCTTCCACATGAAAATTTAAAAAACAATCTTTCAATTAAAAAACAAAAGCAAAACTTGAGTAAATGGGGAAATACAATGGGACATTAAAGAATTTCTTTTAAGAAAAAGATAATGTAAACACTACATAGTAGCCTCCAAGGCATGCGTTAAAGCAGTGACCATGAAGAAAAGTGTAGACTTAAAGAGAAACAGAAGGAATATGATACGCATATATAGAGATGGGGAGAGGGGGAGGATATTTATTTTAAGGATTTGGCTCATGCAATTGTGTAGGTTACTACATCTAAAATATGCAAGGCAAATCAGCAGACTGAAGATCAAGAAAAGAGTTGACAATGTAAGTAAGTCCCAAGGGAGTCAACTGGCAGAATTTCCTCTTCCTCCAGAGAGGTCATTTATTTTTTTCTATTAGAACTTCAACTGATAGGATGAGGCCTAACCACATTATGAAAGATAATCTGTTTTACTCAAAATCTATTGATTTAAAATTTAATGTCATCAAAAACACCTCCAAAGAAACATCTAGAATCATGTCTGACCAGTATCTGTATACCATCACATAATCAAGTTGACACGTAAAATTAATCATCTCCCTTTATATGAATAAAACACAAGCGCGCGCGCACACACACACACACACACACACACCAAAAACAAAAACCCACAATAATTTAATCCCCAACAGAACAAATGATGGGGAACATAAGACATTGCGGTGGGGGGGGCGCCTAGAAATCTGAGTTTGTGCCAGTAACCTGCCTTCCAACACACTCTCTAGCTAGCCAATAATTAACTCCATTTGTGAAAGAATGTAGGAGACTAGCAGCCTGACTCTGCACCTAGTTAATCAGTATCCCTAATGCACATTCCTGTTAGCCTATAGTCTAGTCACTGCCCTGTCATAGGCACATTCCTGTTAGCCTATAGTCTAGTCTAGATAATTTCTTAATTATCTGGTCTTGCAAGACTGGTTTACCTAAATACTTCCATTTTACAGAGGCCGTAAGCCATGAATAATACACAACCCCCAGAGGGGGTTATCAGCACTGGCACCAGGCCAGGCCTTTAGCTGTGGTCTCACAGCCTCCATCCCGTGAAAGGTCCAGAAGTCTGATACATATATGGGGGACAAAGAAACCAAAGGGTATAAAGAGAAAGCTTCCTCCATATGGGCTTGTTCAGGATTTGGAAACAGGCTCCACTGAGTCACGGTGCTAGAACATCTGGAAATAAATGTTTTTTCCTGTAACTCTGAGTACTCCTGTGTATTTTACAATTGCCTGGTAAATTCTGTAACACAAAGAGTAAGCTAAGAAAATCATGAGGGAGAAATGATAAAGATAAAAGCAAAAAATTATAGAAATAGAGAAAATAAAACCAATAGGCATGATTAATAAATCTGGATAAATCAGAAATCAGTGTGTTATTTTTGTTTTTCGTTTCTTTAGTAAATTAACAAATTAGACAAACCACAGGTAATATTTTCAAACCATCATAATATCTGAAAATAGTTTATACTGATATATTCCATGTTATACTTGTAAAAGAGATGTTTTAACTTTGGAAATTGGGCTTGCATTATTATTATTTTATTTATTTTTCAGTTTTATTGAGGTTTATGAAACTTACAAATTGAAACACAACTTGATAATTTTATAATGTATCCATTGTGGAGAAAATCTCCACATTCAAGCTGCTTAACATATCCATCACCTCACATAGTTACCATGTTTTTTATTGTTGTATTTTATTGTTTGTTTTGTATGTATGTGCAGGGGGAAAACACTTAAGATCTACCTTCTTAACAAGTATACAATACAGAATTGTTAACTAGAGTCACACCATTGTACATTAGGTCTCAAAACTTATGTATCTCATGTAATAAATTTTGTAAGCCCTGATCAACTTCTCCCCAATTCCTCCTCTCCCCAGTTCCTGGTAATTCTGCTTTCTGGATCATGAAGTATTTGTCTTTCTACATTTGGCTTCTTTCACTTACCATAATGCTTTTCAGGTTTATCCATGTTTGTCAAAAATGACAGTGCTGTCTTCTTTATTAAGACTGAATAATATTTCATTACATTCATATATACCACATTTTCTTTATCTATTCATCTGTCAATGGACATTTAGTTGGATTCCATATAATTGTGATTGTGAATAATGCTGAAATGAACATGTGAAGGCAGATATCTCTTCACGATACTGATTTCTTTTGGATGTACACCCAGATGATGGATTTTTTGATCATAAAGTAGTTTTATTGTTAATTGTTTGTGGAAACCTTTATACTGTTTTTTATATGGCTATACCAAATAACCTGATTTAAAATGAACAAAGGACATAAATATAAAATTTTCAAAAGAAGATGTATAAATAGCATATGAAAAGGTGCTCAACTTCACTAATCATCAAGGAAATGCAAATCAAAACCCCAATGAGATATCACCTCACACCTGTTAGAGTGTTTTTTGTTTGTTTGTTTTTTTTTTTTTTTTAGAAAGACAAAAGGTAAGTCCTAATGAGGATGTCGAGAAAAAGGATGCCTTCTAATAAATTGGTACAGCATTATTACAAATTCTTAAAAAAGTGAAACTAACTAAATGCAAAAATTATTTTATTGCAATGATAATTAAAACTTATTTCACACTTTAGGTGCTCAAAATACAATTAGAATTAGGTGTTCTAAATACAATTAGAAATCAAAATGTTTAATGTATTTTTATAATAGAATGCAATATTCTGGATCAAAACTAAAATACTACTTGATATGGAACAAATTTTAAGTAAATGTATGAGGTTATTAAATACCTAGTACCAAAATATAAGAAAGGTAGTCTTGAAGAATTTAAAGGTTTTCCTTTTAATTAAATTTTCTGGTTTTTAAAAAATATTTTTATTGATTTTAGAAAGGAAGAAACGGGGAGAGAGATATATAAACATCAATGATGAGAGAAAACCATTGATCAGCTGCTTCCTGCATGCCCCCCACTGAAGACCGAGCCCACAACCCAGGCATATGCCCTTGACTGGAATCGAACCTGAAACTCTTTAGTCTGCAGAATGATGCTCTATCCACTGAGCCAAACCAGCTAGGGCCAATTTTCTGTTTTGTTTTAAAACTTTAAAAAATATATAAAATTAATGTTAGCACTAATTACATATATAAAGAAAATCAGGTGGAAGCTATCACTAAATCACATGGTTTTCTGCCACATTGGTGGATGAAGAGAATAATGTCAATAGAAATCAAGTTTACAAACAGGTGAGTACTACAAAGCATCAGTGCTGACTAATCTAAGATGCCTGATATTAAATCAATATGGTTGTCACCATTCATTTTTTAAATATTACATCATTGTCACCTAGGCCCCATATGGTGTATCAGATGACAAGGTAAAAGAGTCCATCAGTATAAAAGTCAAAACTGCCACCATTAAATCAACTCCATTACAGAAGAAATGAGAAATAAAAATATGATTTTAGTATAGCAAACCAGATGTTCTTTCATGAGTTCATGAAGTTAAGAACCACATAAACCTGAAATGTAATTAAATGTATCATCAGGCCTTATAGAATCTAAGCTTGGTTTGATTTAAGGAGTTGTTTTCAAAATTTTGACTCAGAGTATGTGTCTATCCTTTGTTCTGAAAATCAAGTTAGTTCTGCTGATAGTGATATAATAAATCATAGTAAAAACCTGATTTACAAACAATCTAAATAAAAAGCTACCACAAGTGTTTTGAAGGAAAGTCTAAAATGAACTGATATTATCTTGTTTCCTGAAATACCGCAAATAAATATGTTTAAAAAAATAATTCTAAAGTACATCTAAAAAAGTATAATTAGGGAAAGAGTTATTATTGGCAAGTTACACATAGTGATATCAATATGAATAAATATTCATAATGAACTGAACTTTGTACAAATTGATCTTAGAATAATCTTTACTTTTAATGAGTATTCTAATACTATTTATTCCCTAACACAAGATATTGAAAACTGACTGAAAAATTAAACTCTTTTTTTTTTTGCCCATGGGTAAAACATCAAGAAATAGGATATTACAATAATGTAAAAATTTTTATTTTGAAGAACCATATCTAACTAAATACTTAGTTTTAAACAAACTTTAGCCTATTCTTGGCTAGAAGGTGTCAAAGGTGTTAACTTTAACATATTGATATTTTGTGGTGTATTCATTGGCAAAATATGTGTATTTGTAAGGACATAGGAAAATACATTCATAAAAATATTACAGTAGCTACATACTCAGTAGTGCACAAATGCAAAATTAAAACATAGGATCTTCTATCAAATGGATTTGGATGGATTCTGCCTTTTGAAGTTCCTGTTTTGTGATCTCAAACAAAATGCATAACTTTTTAGTTTTGTTCATCTAGAAAATGGAGATAACATCACCTATCCCACAGGTTTTTCTTGAAGGGATTAAATGAAACATTCTGTAAATTGTAAAATTGAGAAATACATAGTATAAAGTTCACTGTAAGGTGCCTGGCATATATTAGCAGCTATTATTATTGAGCTTCTAAAGCTACTTCTGGTTTACAAAAATTTTCTTTCTTTGGAGACTTTAGGCCCTGATCATTTTTTAAAGAAGTTTAGGGACTGAAGGGGCTCACTTTTCAAATAGTGTTCAAGGGCATAGTGAGTTTTTGAAAAACTGATTGACAATTGAATATGTTTAAAAAGTCTCTGTAAGTCAGATACTTGAACTATTTTCTTTATATATGAAACAATGCAATCTTATAATGAATAATAAAAGCGATTATGATAATAGATATGTATAGTGACTTGCACACTTTTTACTGAATCTTTCCATTGACAGTAATGTTCAAAAAACTGATCAAATACAACTAAATGATTATTATGTATATGATACTACTATATTGACTAATATACTGTCTCCATCTTGAGATTTGCAAAACATTAAATAACTATCATTTTCTTATGCATCAAATTGAAATATATTTTGTGATGGTACTGGAAGATGGGTGGTGTTTAACAAAATATTGTTAAAGCCAGGAACAGAACAAAATAAAAAAAAAAATCACAAAACATAGGGTTACCACACAGAGAGAGTTAATTTATTGATATAAACTGCAGATATGATGAGTAGAATCTTTGCATTGTGGTATATGACTTTTATAGGAACTTTATGCTTTATTCCTAGAGAGGGCACTAGCAAAAAGACACTTGCTTCTCCAGAGTGGAAAATCTATATTTTCTTTTTCATTATGTAACTCTGTTCTTCCTGGAACTGGGACTTCATTCTTTTCTCCCACAATGATAACAACATTTCTGTTTCTTGAATTTTTGTTTTTAATTCCTGATGCTCTAATATTCCCTAGAAGGTTTTTCTTGACTATGAGATGCTGATAACAGTACCACAAATAGTTTTCACTATTACTTTCAGAAATACTAGAGGCCTGGTGCATGAAATTCATGCACTTGGGGGGTGTCCCTCAGCCCAACCTGCACCCTCTCCAATCTGGGACCCCTTAAGAGATGTCCGACTGCCTAAATGGGCAGTCGGACATCCCTCTCACAATCCAGGACTGCTGGCTCCCAACTGCTTGCCTGCCTGCCTTCCTGATTGCCCCTAACTGCTTCTGCCTGTCAGCCCGATCACCCCCTAACCACTCCCCTGCCAGCCTGATTGATGCCTAACTGCTCCCCTGCCAGGCCGATCGTCCCCAACTGCCCTCCCCTGACAGCCTGGTCACCCCAAATGCCCTCCCCTGCATATTCCCTCTTTATTAGATAGGGTTTTTTCTTTAGCATATTGGACAGCCCTAACTGGTTTGGCACAGTAATGGAGCGTCGGCCTGTGGACTCAAGAGTCTCAGGTTCGATTCCCGTCAAGGGCATGTACCTTGGTTGGGGGCACATACCCAGTGGGGAGTGTGCAGGAGGCAGCTGATCGATGTTTCTCTCTCATAGATGTTTCTAGCTCTCTATCCCTTTCCCTTCCTCTCTGTAAAAAAATCAATAAAATATATTTTTTTAAAAACATATTGGACCGTGTACCTGCTGTGGTCTTGACAAACCAGTAAAAATGTAAACCCAAAGTGTCATAAAATAAACTCCTTAAACAGGAATTTCATGAGACCTTGGAAAGGTGATATCATGTGGTTGTTTCTTCCTTTTTTCCTTCCCTTTCTTTTTCTTGATGTTTCATCTTTTGTCCTTTCTTTCTTTTCTCCTTTTATTCCTTTTCTGTCCTCTCTTTCTCTTAACTTTTCCATTGGTAGAATCGTCAGTACTTGAATCTGTCTTGCTTCCAGAAGACGAAGAAGAGGGAAACACACGGTCATCTGAAGAAAAAGATGATCTATGTGGGGATTGGTGGTGTTTCTGGTTTTGCTCTTTTCCCAGTTTGTTTGTCATTTCTGCCGGCCCCGGCATCTTCAGGACTTGTGTGTGGGCACTTCTTATTCATGTCCACAAAACCTCCCTGCCTTGGTGAAAACCGTAGGGGAAAAGGCCTTCCTGGGTGGGCTCAAGCCCTGCCCTAGGTGCTGAGGAACCAGGGCGGGGAGCACCTGCCACCGCCTTTGCAGAGCCAACCTCTGGACCACGGGGTACTCTCCAGTAATGTAACTGCAATGTCCCCGTTTGCCTTCAGAAATTAGTTGTAAGTTACTTGCGATGTGAAACCCTACCTCAGACATTTCCTTTGCAGTTTGTAAAGATTTTAAACAAAACCCATTTACCTCCCTAACCTGGTCAGAAGTTTCTACCCAATGGGAGAGGTTTGCTGGGCAGCATCACCCAGATACCACCCCCCCACCTCCAATCACTCAGCTGGGGGCAAGGGACGTTCCAAGGCAGACTCCCCTAGGCTACCAGTGGGACAGGATCACTCGCTGGGTCGCGGGCATGTCTGAGGCTGAGACCCTGAGGCTATAGGTGTGTTGTGGGGGGGATCACTCCATGGGGCATAGGCACTTTTGAGGCTGAGACCTCAGGCTGCCACTGGGAGGGGATCACTCCATGGGGGTACAGGCGCTTCCAAGGCTGAGACCCGAGGCTGCAGGTGTGTGTGTGGAGGATCACTCCATGGGGATTGAATTTGTTTTTGTTTTTTATAAAGGGTCAGGAGGGCCTCTGGGCAGCATTCCGCCAGGTCCCTCATGCTGCCGGCTCTCAGCGGCAGCCCTCCCTGGGGACTCCGGCGGGGCTGAGAGGACTGGGCACTGCCACCTTGTGGCTGTGGGTGCCACCATGTTTGTTGCGGAGTGACAGTTTATTTGCATATTATTCTTTTATTAGATAGGCTGTTTTGGATATTAAAAATTCATAAAATTATAGGAACATACACATGCCATATTTTTAGATATATAGAAATGCTATCAAGCATTACATTGAGTATACTGTATATTATTAAGGTGGTAATTATATAATTCACTAGAGGCCTGGTGCACAAAATTCATGCACGGGAGGGGGGTCCCCTGCACCCTCTCCAATCCGGGACCCCTTGGGGGATTTCTGAGTGCCTGTTTAGGCCCAATACCCAGGATCGGGCCTAAACAGGCAGTAGGACATCCCTCTCACAATCCTGGACCTCTGGCTCCTAATCGCTCACCTGCCTGCCAGCCTGTTCGCCCCCCAACTGCCCCCTCCCTGCCAGCCTGATCACCCCTCATTGCCCCTGCATGCTGGCCTGATTGCCAGGTCACCCCTTACTGCCTCCCAGCCAGCCTGGTCACCCCCAACTGCCCCCCCTGCCAGCCTGGTCACCCCCATCTGCACCCCCCCCCCGTTGGCCTGGTTGCCCCTAACTGCCCCCCTGCCATCCTGGTCACTGCCCCCCATGATGGCCTGGTCACCCCTAACTGCCCCCCTGATGATCTGATCACTCCAACTGCCCCCCTTCTGGCCTGGTCACCCCCAACTGCCCCCCTTGCTGGCCTGGTCATTCCTCACTAACCACCCCACTGGCCTGGTTGCCCCACTCAGCCTGCTCTTCAGTTGTTTAGTCATCACTCACTAACCCCCCTGCTGGCCTGGTCACTCCACACAGCATGCTTGTTCAGTCACTTGGTTGTCCCTCACTAACCCCCCTGGCCAGCCTGGTTGTAGGCAGCCATCTTGTGATGGCATGATGGTCAATTTGCATATTACTTCTTTATTATATAGGATTTTATTAGTTGTTACATTGCTAAAAATGCCAACACTAGTTGGCACTTTTAATTGGAAAAAAAATTAAATGATTCTGAAATTTATGAATTTCTCTATGAAATATAAATATTGTCATGTCGTTAATGGTTTATTCCTAGGAATTATCATCATTTAATGATAGTTTTGTATTTACCTGAATGACTTCTTTAGGTTCAAAAATAGTACACACCAAAGCAAATTTACTATCTGAGAAGTAACTAAAATTGAGGCACATCAAATTTAAATTAGATATTTTTCAAAATTGAAGCCCTACATAATTAATATATAAGATTATTCAGGAAAATAATAGGCTTTTTTAAACTAAAGACTTATGTCCTAAGCGTACATATGACTCATTTGTAAAGTAAATGTTTTAAGTTCAGGAAGCTTTTATACATTTGTAAACTGATTAGATTTCAAACTGAAGTATGAATTAATTGTTTTAGCCAAAATTATTGCCAACAAATTCTATGTAGAGAAAAATGAAAATATCAACTAGATACCCCTCAGATTTTGTAATTAAAAGTTATATGAAATAGGATTCCCAGAGAAGAAATACTACTATAAGCTTGGTCAATGTATATCTCTAATAATAAAAATGTAATATGCTAATTAGACCAGACAGCCAAACGACCTTCTGTATGTCCTTCCGGACGACTTTCCAGATGAAGCCTCGGCTGCGAGGGCCAAGCCCCTTGCATGAATTTCATGCATCATGCCTCTAGTGATTATATAAAAAGAAAAATATATCATGAAGAATCACAATAAAACAGTAGTTAAATGTGTGTTAGTAATGATACAGATGCTTCATGCTAATAAGTAAACATGTATTATACTTATAATAGAAGTGTTTTATGATAGAGGTATGATAGAGGTACTTTTTATTATAATCTCTTCCTTGAGAAAACCTTTTAACCAAATAATAACTCTGGAAACATATGTTTAGATTCATAAGTGCCACTTTTTTTGGTTTGAGCATTTTATAAGGTATGCAAAATGATAGTTGACATTATACAAATGTACATGGAAGAAAAGTAGAATAAATCTATAAAGAAAAAGATGTATTTTAGTAAATGATGCAGTTAATATATTTCATTGCTAATATCACTACAACTTTCATAATTGTATACAGGTGTTGTTTTTTTTAATTGTCTAAAGTTTTACGTATTTCTCCTTTTCTCCCAATTGACCTCCCCCCCCCAGCCATTCCCACCCTGGGCAAGCCCCCACTGCCCCAGTGTCTAATATGCATGCATACAAGTCCTTTGGTTGCTCTCTAACCCCCATCCTCTACCATTTGTCTCTGCATCTATTCTTGTTCATCAAATTATATTGATCATTATATCCCACATATGAGTGAGATCATGTGATATTTATCTTTCTCTGACTGGCTTATTTCGCTTAGCATAATGCTCTCCAGTTCCATCCATGCTGTTGCAAATGGTAAGAATTCCTTCTTTTTTATAGCAGTGTAATATTCCATTGTGTAAATGTACCACAGTTTTTCAATCCGCTCATCTGCCGATTGGCACTTAGGCTGTTTCCAAATCTTAGCTATGGTAAATTGTGCTGCTATGAACACAGGGGTGCATATATCCTTTCTGATTGGTGTTTCTGGTTTCTTGGGATATAGTCCTAGAAGTACAATATGCACCTCTGTAAATGTACCACTGGGTCAAATAGGAGTTCCATTTTTAACTTTTTGAGGAAACTCCATACTGTCTTCCACAGTGGTTTTTAAACTGCCCAAAGTGCATTGCACACAATAATTTCACAGATTATAATTATGTAAAAGCACGGCATTTTATTAGTTTTTCTTTATTGAACAAATAAAACATAAATGTTTAACCAATATCCAAAAATGAAGAAGTGAAACTTAGAAGATATTTGGTTGTAGAATTTTAAAAGTTTGATTTAACATTACATTTGAACTTGATGTCTTATTAGTTTCTCTGCTAATTATCAGGCTGCACCAACTTTGAATTAATTTGTACATCATGTGTTACTAATTACAAATGTTGACTTCTATAAAAGATTAATCTCTATGAGAGCTTCATTTTGTGTTATTTTCTTTGATTTTCAGTGACTGCAGTAATATTTATAATACTATCAACATTATAAATATAGAAAAATATTTAACAAATGTATTCAATTTTTAATTTCTGATACACGCAGATGAAAGTCACAATTCAACTCTGGATTCTGGATTTCAGAGACAGTAAAATACTCTACAATACTATAAAAATGAGCTTTTACATTTTATAATTAAGGTAAATAAAGAAACCTATTATACCAGTTCTTAGAATTATGTTCTTATTGACATATTTTTGGTAAATATTCCCTTAATACTTGCTCTGTAATTTATTAGCTATAGATTTAGAAAATATAAAGCTCAAAAGGTTTCATTAAAAGATATACTCATAGTTCTCTTTGGAAATCAAAAGATCCAAGTTTATTCATTGGAACACTATTAGTAATAGCTAAAATATGACTAGACACATGATTGAATAACCTAGAGCAAATGTGGCAAAATATTAATTTTTAAATCTACAGGATATGGTACATTTACAGAGGTGCATATTGTACTTTAATTTTCAAAATTTTTACATTTAGGTAATATATTTGGAAAAATAGATTAGGAAAATTTCATTAAGCTCCAGAAGGCTTTGTCCCACACATTGTTCTGCAAGCTTTTTAATTTCCAGCCTACTTGAAGCAAACGCAGTGGAGTTACTGAAAAAAGATGGTGATTTCACATCAGAAAAAATTAGCCAGTGAACCCATTTGTAATGAAATGGACTTCTTAGTTCATTTGACCTATAACAAAATGTTGGCAAATAAACGCATGACTGTGTATGTTTAAGCAAAGTAAATAAATAAACAAATTGAAACTTTTACAAATTATTAATGAATTGTTCATAGTATGTAGTGATACACATTAGGTTTCCTTTATGCATAAAATATCTTTAGTGTATTTTATATATACCTATGTATTTTAACATAAACATTCAATGTAGACATTTACGTAGCTATATTCTTTCAGGGAAAAAGTACTTCTTTTTCATAAAGTACAAATACCATCTGTATGGAAATATTTGAAACATCGATTTCAAAGTTGATAAAGTGAAAGTTACAGTCATCTCCCATGGTTCCTCCTGTATGAATATTATTTCTTCCCTGCATTATTATTACACATCAAAAAAGGCTCCTTCTAATTTGCTTCTCTTTCACATTGAGAAACTCAGAAATCACAGCGCAGGCTTTGGTAGCCTTTCCGGCAGCACTGTCCTTGGTGCTTCAATGCCATTGCACATGTGATTGAAAAATGTTCAAAGCTTTTACTCTAAAGGGCGTCCTGCTTTGTGTATTTCTTTCGGAGACATGCCATTACTGAAGTTTTGATTGCCTATATAATTGTATGTCCCTCTGTTGAACAATTTTACTGTCTCTGAAATCCAGAATCCAGAGTTGAATTTTGACTTTCATCTGCATTAAAAATGTCTAATGCAAACTGTGTATGAGGATTGTAAAGTCAGCTTACTTTAAAATGCTAACTTTATCCTGAATTACATTTTATAATTTATGTGAGTAATTATTTAAGCTCTTACAATAAAAATTTTAGGTGTCAACCTAAAATTAGTAGGTAAATTTGAAGATGCATATTTTCTTTTTTTTTCAATTTGTATGTATGTATCTATTTATTTTTATTGATTTCAGAGGAGAAGGGAGAGGGGGCGGGAGAGAGATAGAAACAACAATGATGAGAGAGAATCACCTGTGGGCCACCTCCCACGTGCCTCCCACTAGGGACCGAGCCTGCAACCCAGGCGTGTGCCCCCGACCGGAATCGAACCCGGGACCCCTCAGTCCGCAGGCTGACACTCCATCCACTGATCCAAACCAACCTGGGCTGGGATACATATTTTCAAGATTCTTGTAGAAGTGTGAGAAGAGAGAGAAAAGGAAGACTCCTATGGTAAAGTGTACTCCCGTTAATGATTTTTCCCCCTTTTCTGTAAAAGGATTACGCTATATGCTCTCTTGCTATACATCTTTCTATACTTCCTCACACCATTAGCAGGATTGGTCTTTGACTTACTTTTTTCTGGATGTGACTTTTGACAGGTCTGAGGAGCTTTATAATAATTGCCTGGGTCAGCTCAGTCTCTTGTGTCACTTTTTCCTGGAATAACATGTTTCAAAGGCATAACATGCCCAGACTAGAAACTGAACCCGCAGCCTGAGTAAGTTACATTAACAGGAATGGAATCTACCACCTTCTGGTGTAGGGGGCGATGCTTCAACCAACTGAGCCCCACTGGTCAGGGCTCAAAGGCTGTGCTTTTTTTGTGTTTCTTTTAATTTATTTTTAGGAAGCGAGGAAAGGAGAGAGAGAGAGAAACATCTATGTGAGAGTGAGACATCCATCTGCTGCCTCCTGCACGCCCCCTACCAGGGACTGAGCTTGCAACCCTGGCATGTGCCCTGACCTGAATCAAACCTCCAACCTTTTGGTGCATGGGAGGATGCCCAACCAACTGAGCCACACTGGTCATGACTAATCAGTACTTTTTATTTATTGTATTTTATTATTATTTTTTAATCCTCACCAGAGGATATTTTTCTATTGATTTTTAGAGCGAGTGGAAGAGAGAGGGAAAGACAGGGAGAAACATCCATGTGAGAGAAACACATCAATTGGTCACCTCCTGCACAATACCAGCCAGGGCCTGGGGCCAGAGAGCAGCCTGCAACTGAGGTACCTGCACTTGACTGGAATTGAACATGGAACCCTTTGGTCTGCAAGCCAACACTCTATCCACTGAGCCATACCAGGTAGGGCTAGGCAGTACTTTTTAAATCTGGGTCTCAGTGTGAGAAGATACAGTCTGGAACAAAGCCATAATCAACATACACCCTAACTTATCTAATAAAGAGGGAATATGCAAATTGACCATCACACCATCACAAAGATGGCA
The DNA here is from genome assembly GCF_963455305.1 of Plecotus auritus. Taxonomy (NCBI): domain Eukaryota; kingdom Metazoa; phylum Chordata; class Mammalia; order Chiroptera; family Vespertilionidae; genus Plecotus; species Plecotus auritus. Next base: position 201,793,557 of record NC_137771.1, on the reverse strand, counting down.
GCACCCATAGCCATAAGATGGCGGTGCCCAGTCCCTTCAGCCCCACCAGAGTCCCCAAGTCCTTTCAGCCCAGCTGGGGTGGTGGTGGCGGCAGGTGCACAGTGCGGCCAGACCCGCTTTCAGTCCCCTAGCCACCCAGGGCCAGCCCAAGGTGCAGGCAAGCCTCTATGGTGGCTGCCCAGCCTCCTAGGGCTGTCCCAAGGTGCAGGCAAGCCTGGGATGGCGGCTGCCCAGCCTCCTAGGGCTGTCCCAAGGTGCAGGCAAGCCTGGGATGGCGGCTGCCCAGCCTCCTAGGGCTGTCCCAAGGTGCAGGCAAGCCTGGGATGGCAGCTGCCCAGCCACCCAGGGCCGCCCAAGGCTCAGGTAACCAGGCCAGCGGAGACTTGCACTGCCAGCAGCGGCAGCAGCAGAGGTGTGACGGGGGCATCCCCTTCCCCTGATCGCTGGGTTTCCTCCTGCCCTGAGGGCTCCTGGACTGTGAGAGGGGGCAGGCCAGGCTGAGGGACCTCCCCTGCAGTACATGCATTTCCATGCACCGGGCCTCTAGTGTGTGAATATGGAGTAAGTGTTTATTGTTGTCAACCCACTAAGATTTTTGGAATAACACACACCACAAAATTATGCAGTAAAAGCTAGGTGTATTAATAATGCCCACAAGCACTGTTGCCATTTTCACCATATTTCTGCTCCCATTTTGTGCCTCTCTATCTCTTGGGAAACATTTACTGTTCCAGTGGGTAACATTTATTCTTCCAGGCACATACACTCCCATTATACCCTGTCATATTCTAATTGGTAATATCAATTTTTAACAAAATGTTCTCATTTCTCTAATAAGCACAGATAGTGTACTACTTCCAATTCCATTGGTCATAGTCATATCTGTTTCACAGAATCATTTGCAATAAATTTCATCAAATCATTCAACACCAGAATATCTTTGAATGTATTTCCAATAATATAGCTCTGTTCCACAGGTGAAATGATTTGTGAACATCCCTGTATGCCTAAGCTGTGTAAATTGCTATGTAGCATTGGAAATACATTTTTTTTGTGTGTTTTTCCCCCAATGGTATTCACTTTCATCAATTCAGTGGTATCTATCTATTTTTATTGACATTTTCCTTTTCACTATTACTCTTTCTTAAAGGATTTATAATTCATATCTGAATGGTAAAATATCATTCTTTGCTCAGAATTGTCCCCAAACTATTGGAAGTGAAAGGCCATGCAAGTGATCTAAATCTCTCATTTTTCATAGCATATAATTAATAATTATTTTCTAAATATTAACTAATTAAAATTTTATGGCACAAACAGTGTCTTATTTTAATCACATAAACATACATGCAGAAATATTTATTGGGAAAATTATAAAATAATTATCTTTCTTTTTTACATCAATAATACTTAGTTATTTAAAAAGATATTTTAAAAGTTATTTAAAATGAGGCTTAATATTTTATATGCATTGACTCCATCCTGACTCAGCAGACATATACGAATTCCATAAGTGTTACATATTTTAAAGCAAATCTGAACATTTTTAGTGAAATAAAAAGGAAATATCAGTAAGCAACTCCTTACACTAAGCCTGTTCTTATTTTAATAAATGTCTTTGGGGGTTTTTTGTTACTATTAATGAAAGGAAGTGGCATTTTCATAGTCCCCACCACTTAATGCATTTGCAGCCACTGTAGCATAACACAGTGGGAAGAGAACAAGCTTAATTGACAGACAAACATGAATTTAAATTCTGACCACAAATTATTTGCTTTGGGACCTTGAGTGAGTTGCTTAATTTTTAAAAGCCTTAGGGTCCTCATTAGTAAAATAGTAGTAATCATATCTAACTCAACATACTGTGAGGATTAAATGAAAGTGGTATATAGAAGAGATTAGCACGGCAAGCAGTAGTAAGTGATAGCTGTTCTATTATAATCATTATCATTATTACTACTGTTATTAGAAAAGTGACAGGTGGTCTAAAAACAGTTCTGGGGTTAGAAATGACCCCTTCATCCAAGTCACCTCTCCAAAGACACAGGATTAGTTGAGGGAAACAGCAAGAAACAACATTTGACTGCATAGTATTAAACTTGCCATGACCTCCTTTACTTCTTCCTCTTGTCTGGTGATTTCAGCAGTCATGTCACAAGGGAAATGAAATGGTCTCAAACCAGATCTTGGAAGAGTGGAAGAGAACTGTACCCTGATCTAAGAACAGCATCTGACACAATTATTGTCCATGGTTTATTACAGAGAGTTTAAAATAAATGTTCAAATATGCATAGCTATAATATTTGAGTATTAAGTTCTACAGTTATAACATAAATGTTTCATAAAACAGGTGAATGACATGTTTAAAACGAAATGCTAAAATGCTATTTAATTTTATATTGTGGGAAGGAGTTCTAGAAATACTCACAACTGCATTTTTTTCTATTCCCCCACTCTTCCTTTTCCTTCTACACTCTACATTGAACTAATTATTATAGCAATAGTTGATATGTTTAATAACCAAGTCCAACAATTATTGTAATAGTAATTCATTATAGAATTAAACTATCAAAGACCTTTAGAAAAACATTTATTTATTAAGATGAATATACTGTGTATATTGAATTTATTTGTATTAGCTAATTAGGGAGAAAGAATTATATGGAAAGTATCTGAAAATTTAATCTTCATGGAGGTATACATATAGAGAGAGGTAATGGACTTATAAGTTTGCCTCATCTATATCAATATATCTTAAGCAGCTTGTGGAACATAGATTCATCTAGCAAATCATCACTTCAGTAAGGTCAGGTTGACTCTGTCAACACATAAAATGAATACTCATCTCCAGATCCAATATATCCTGAACTTGTCTTTACTTTTTGGTGAATAAGAAAATGGAGAATAAGCATCAAGATTTGGTAAGAAGGATGCTTTGAAGCAGAACATCAAGGCCTCCATTGGTATTGTAAAGACATGGTTGATGCATTGCCCTGAAACACCATCAGGTCTAATTGCCCACTGTGCTTGCTTACTAAGCAATAGCAAATGAGTATAGATAAGGAGATGTATGATTATAAGTCTTCATATGATGAAAGGGTCCTGTAGCTGATAGGCATGAAAAGGCAACTGATGAACAAGGACAGATCCGGAGACAGGGAAGCATTGATCAGACTGTCAAACCTCAGATGGAAGGTAGGGGAGGGTGGGGGTAGGGGGGAGAAATCAAACAAAGGACTTGTATGCATGCATATGAGCCTAACCAGTGGTCACGGACAGGAGCGGGGTGGAGGCATGCATGGGGAGGCATTTGGGTTGGGAATGGGGGGATGAGGACAAATATGTGATACCTTAATCAATAAAGAAATTTAAAAAAATTAAATTAAATTAAATTAAACATGCTGAAAAAAAAGAAAAGGCAAAGAACAAAAAGCTTTTGTTATTTTTCTTGTTTTAGATTTAAAACAGCTGAAAAAAATCCAAAATCCAATGTATTTCATCCTGAATAAGTTGTGTAAACTCGCCAATATGTGATTTCATTCAAAACAATTTTTTTGTATTTATTGTACATTTGTGCTACAAATTAAAAATTTGTTATGCATTTTAGGACATTATCTAAAAACACACAAATAAAAAAATGTTCTTAATGCCACTATATAGATTTAGCAATTGGTAATAACTTCAGGCTTTCCCCCACCTTGAATATATTCGTGGGGGTTGAGAACACATGGAGACATGTACCAAAAACTTGCTACCAGTTATAATAGGATGTAAAACCTCTTCCTCATGCACTGCCATGACTTGTGAATGCACATTAGTGATGGGGGGAGAAATATGGACTATGAACACAAGTTAGATGAGTAAGGAGAACACTGGATGTAGGAAGTCCTTTCTCTCTCTGGCAGCATACAACTTAAATGGTTGATTTTAATGAAAATTAGACAATGAGGTAAAAATGTATGGTTCATAAACTAAAAATAATTTATTACATTTTTGAGAACTGGAAAAATGAATATGGTTCTGTAGATAGATATATCTACAACTTTAAAATAGCTTACTACCACTCTGCAAAAATCATTCTACATAGCACATATTTTTATATAACCAAAAAACAGTCTTTCAGAGGTTTCTTGAGAACAAATGAGTATCTAAAATTATACAAAAATAATTAGAGTAAGTGGTGAGTAGTATAATGTTTTGGCATAAGTTTTGAGTATTAAGTTAAAGATATAAATCCCTGGCAAAAAAATAATCAAGAATTTAGTATAATATCCTTTTGAAAGATGAGAAAGTTCCTGTGAAAAAGTTGCTAAGCAAAATAATTTAATCAGAGAAAGATAAATATCACATGATCTCACTCATCTGTGGAATATAATAAACAACATAAACTGATGAACAAAAACAGATTCAGAGACAGAGAAGCATCGATCAGACCATCAAACCTCAGAGGGAAGGTCGGGGACAGTGAGGGTAAGGGGGAAAGATCAACCAAAAGACTTGTATGCATGCATTTAAGCCTAACCAATGGACACAGACACCAGGGGGTGAGAGGATGAGAGAGGGGGGTGGGGTGGCAAGGGGGGATAAGGACACATATATAATATCGTAATCAATAAAGAAAATTTAAAAAAGAGTCTTGGCAAGAAGACCATGGCACTCCTAGATTTTAAATTGTATCAGAAAGCTATAGTAATTCAAGGATCTGAGGAAGACAGATAAATCATTTAATTATATTATACAGTCAAGTAATAGTAATATTATTTACTATTTTACAGTCAAATATAATATAGTAAGTACATTGAAAAACAAAACATCTTTTATCAATGGGTAAAAGACTGACTATGCAATAATTGATCTGTAACTACTGATGATTTGGACAAAAAACTTAAAGTTCCATTCTTACCTCATACCAAATGTTAAAATAAATTTAGGCTGATTTAATAGTTGATTGTAAGGAAAAGTCAGAAAAGAAAATCTAGACATAAATTGAAGAGAAAAAATACTGTAATATTTTTTAGGTGGAAAACCTTTGCAAATTCAGAATCAAATGTAGGATTCACACAGCAGAATATTATTTTGATTTTTGAGTCCAAAATCAGGAGCGAAACTTTTTGGTTTTGAATTCTGCCTAAGGGATGTCTGAGTTCCCTATTTTTGTTGTATCTCAATTTTCCCATTTATAAAATTGAGATAATAATTTATTCTTCTGAAAGTTGTTGCCAAGATGTGAAATTATTTGAATTAATACTTTAAAAAGAAAATGGAAACATTTATTATTAATAGAAAGTGTAATTTTTCCTAAATCAGCACACCATTTTTACAAAAATTATATATTAATCAATACATTGATTTAGATTTGATTTGTTTTTATAAATATAGTACAAACTTTTGCAACTTTTAAAAAATAGCCTTGTCTAGAACATTCCTTTTTTTTAAAAAAATAACCAGCACCATTGGGTAATGAAGGGATTACCCTTCATTGCATAGGATAATCCCTACTCTTTACACTAGAGTGCAATATTGACTTTTAAAAAATAATAAATATAGTATACTATATGGCTTACTTTACCAATCTTGAAATATTTATGTCATTGTACATTTAGATCTATTTATTTATGGAGTGAACACAATCTTTATTGTTCTGTTTTTGGAGAAATATTAGCTAAAATATCTTCTACCTCTACATTGATTCTTTATAAGGTAATAAGATAGATTGTTATGACTAGTAAGTGAAAGTAAATAAAAAATATATGAATTTAATTAAATATAAGATCCTTAGTGTAAATTTAAATACAGTAGATCTTAGATTTGTCCTTTGTCCCACCATTAAAACTATTAGATAGGTTAAAGATGATGTGGAAGAATGACAATGTTATTACCAATGTTGTCCCTTTACTAAAGATTACCATCTTTCCTGGCTGGTGTGGCCCAATGGTTGAGCATCAATCTATGAACCAGGAGGTAACTGTTCCATTTCCAGTCAAGGCATAAGCCTGGGTTGCGGGCTCCATCACCAGTGGGGCATGCAGGAGGCAGCTGATCAATGAGGCTTTCTCATCATTGATATTTCTATCTCTTTCTCTCCCTTCCTCTCAGAAATGAATAAAAATATGTTAAGAAAAAGATCACCATCTTTTCAAAGTTGTCAATAAATTTAAAATTGGCCTATAACTGCCTTTAGAACTTATTTTTAAGCTAATCTTAAAGGCCTTTCCACCTGTTTCTAAATAAACATACTCTTTCTCACCTCTAAGCTCCATAAAAATTTAGGTACACCAGTGTGATTTATGGATTTACTCTCCCACCACTAGACAGACTTTAAGTCCTGAAGGAAGGGCCTGTGTTCCACCAATGAGTGACTTACTATTCTGATTAATTCCACTTTACCATGGATATAGTATAAAAACAATGTTGTTGGTTGAAATAGTATATAAATAGAATATTAATTGATAGAATAAAGTAAAATTGAATCATAAATAATATTTATTAATTCACCTCAATTCTGCTCTCTGATTATTTGTCTGTATGCTGTTAAGAACATTCAAGTGGTTTATAATAGAAAAAAAAATAGCTTTTGTTTTGCACATATTCCACCATCAACCATTGATTTACAAAGTGACTTTATCCTTAACTCTTCTTATTTGGAAACAAAATAAAAAACCTGGCCACTTTTAGCATAGTGAATTGACAATGTTTTACATAGCCAGATAAAAGGAAACAGTAAACAGATTTCAAACCCTCTATATGCTACCTTACAGCTAGACAGGAAAGTCCTGAAATGTTTGATATTGTAATAAATAACCTCTGCCCACTCTATTGGCTATTACTGAAGCTCACTAGGGAACATTTCTAGCAAGTTACCATATGCTGCTCTCCTTTATATTACACACTAGAGCATACAAGCAATATATTCCATCCTGTTAAAGAATGTATGAAGATTTATTGGAGTTGAATTTACTGTATCATTTGGTTTAAATCAAATTTATGAGATTTGCCAACCTTGTTAATTACTTTGGGAAATATGGGGAAAAAATCTTCATTTTTTATTCTAGAGAGGTCAGCTTATTCCAGTTTGAGATATCTCTCAACCTTCTTCTTAGCAACAGGAACTTGATGTTCCATTAGCATAATTACATGCATCCTTCAAGCCTCAAGGAGGACTTTGATACACTGAAATTTTATCTGTGTCTGACTCCTCATTAAAAAAAAAAAGTAATTTCCCAGAAAAAATCCTACAGGATCAACAAAGTTATGTGTCATACGGAGGATTAAGGACATTGGAAATGTCTGTTCTGTGATAATACATTTTTTCATTTCTTTAAAATGGAAACCTCTGAGGAAGAGATTTTGAAATGAGAAAATGAGGTTTAGAAGCAGAGGTCATATATAGTTAACCTCTATTATCACCAACAACTCACAAACTGTATTAGTCTTGAGAACAATCAGATGAAATTTAGCAAATTACATGAATATTGGATAAGGAAGACATATCTATTGATAATATAAATAGAAATGGAACTGTATTTTAACACGTTTTTTCCCTTGCATTAATGCTTGTTTAGATATTTGTGACAGAGGAATCATTTTTTAAATAGCAAAACTAATCACTGTAAAAACATTACTACCTTATAGCCAGCATACTGAGTTATAATTTTAACTATATCTGTTGCTTTGATGCAAACAATTCATTGAGTTTTGTTTTTTTTTTTTAAAAAGGGGTGCGGTGGGAGATATAGAAAACATAAATCTCAAGATTTCTTTACCATTTGCATTCCTTCTTTTAAAATTCTATGTATTCATATATACTATTTATTGACACAACTGATACCTAAAAATCCAAAAGAGAATATTTTTCCAAAATCATGTCAAAGAATAGAATTCATTGAAAAAATGGCATTAAAATTAAATAAATATATAAATAAGCATATTTATGTGGAAAATCAAGTGTGACACATAAAGTGTGATTGGTATATAATATTGTTATATATTCGAGCACAGTACACACTAAACATTTAAATGAATGCATAATTAAATAATAAAATAAAGAAAAAATGCAAACATGATCAGGTAGTCCAATTTTGAAAGATTTTTATAGTTGTGGAGAGAGATTAATGATTAAGCTAGGAAAATTGCCTGGCTGCTGTGACTCTTTGGTCCAGAATCCATGTATGAACCAGGAGGTCAAGATTCCATTCCCAGTTAGGATACACGCCCAGGTTGTGTGGTGGCCTTAATCCCCAGTAGGTGGCAGCAGATCAATGATTCTCATCATTTATGTTTCTGTATCTCTCTCTCTCCCCTCCTCTCTGAAATAAATAAAAAATATATTTACAAAAAGGTAGGAAAATCAAGAAAGAGATGTAAAATAAAAATTTATGTATAAAAAGAGCAGACTCTGATGCCGGAAACCAATCATTCTACCACTAATAGAAAGATGTGGCCAGGAAACTGGGAAGGCTGGTCAACAACCTTAATTGTTTTAATCACTCACTGTTTAGTTGAAACATTGTTAGCTGAAGCAGCCTCCAACTCTGTTTCTCTTATGTAAATTTCTGTTATTGGAATTTCCTGCCTAAAGGTTATGGGTGTATCCCATAGTCTCAATAAAAGGGATTGCAAGGCCAGAGCAAAGGATAGTCCTCCCACTAGAGGTGGGCTCCCGCCTGACCCCCAATATTCCCAAATTAATACTTTTCCAAGTCTCTTTTCATTTGCGTGCGGCCTTCTCCAGAACCCGAACCCTGAACCGGAACACTGAACCACGCGGGACGTGAAAGGGGTTCCCACACTCTGAGCCTTGGAACTTTTAAATGTCATCTCATTTAATCCTCATAAAAATACTTTAAAGTGCATATTAATATCACCATTTCACTCAAAAATACTTTAAAGTCCATATCAATCTCATCATTTCATTCAAGGGAAACTGAAAATTGGACACAATAAAGGCCCTTTTAGATATGTTCAAAACAGTGTAGGACAAGACGGGGGTATACTTGCTTGAGTCAGATAGATGTTATTTGTTAATAATCTTGAAGAAAAATAAGAATAAGAACGCCTTTTCAACTTTTCTTGTACCTCTTTTCTCTTTTGATAAAAAATTCCCCTCTGAAAAGGCAACATGAGAAACACCACTAAATAGAAGCAGGTGCACAAAGAGTTCAGGCTTTTAAAAGAAGCTGACCCTTTAAATGAATCAATATACATTGATAGAGCCACAATTCATCCCAGAGTTCATAGTGACTCAATGTTCTGATCCAAATTGCTGTGCTACCAACAACAGCACCTTCTTATAGAAAGTGAGCCTAAGCAGATCATCCACACCAGAAGTTGGAAAACTAGAGCCCATTGGCCTGTTTTTATAAATAAAGTTTTACTAGGACACAATCACACCCATTGTCAATTGCCATTTTTACATCACCAAGGCAAAGTTGAGTAATTAAGGCAGAAAGCTGGCATCAAGGAAAAAATTTACTGTCTGGTCACTTACAGAGAAAGTTTGCCAAGGCTACTACAGATGGCTACTTGGAAAGCATATATATACTGTGAGGTTGTCCCTTTGCTTTGATTCTCTAGCTACTAAAGTTCATAACACTGCCAATGTGGAAGCACTTAATCATTGCCTTCTGAAATTATTTTAAATTGTTTTAATCTTGCAAAATTATTTTTGAAAGGTAATTTTAAAGAAAATCATGTTATCTCTCTGTTCCTGTCTCCATCTCTCTCTCTTCCTCCCCTCCCCCATTTGTTGTTCTTATAAGCAAATAAAACACCCCTTATCAGAATGTGGTTATCCCAACAAAAATATTCTACAGACCTTGGAATCATCCCAAAGAAAAACTTGAGATGGTACAAATATTTGCCTTGGAAATGTTCTTTTAAACTGCCATAGCTGTACAACAACAAAAGCCCATATCAACATATGGTTTTGATTAAATTTTGTAAGATAAATTCACTTATGCTGTACATTAGAGAGCCTTCAGAGAGGATAATCAATGCAAATGCATATAGAGATTGGTTTCAAATTCAAAATCTTTTCAACAATAGAAGAGAGATGGTGACTTTTAAGAGTGTTAAAAGTTAAAGTTGGAATTCTTTGTTGTTTACATTTTAAACTAGAATCGTTATCAAAGCAAGCAGGCAAATAAATTCAATATTAGTGGTATTATTATTACTGTGATTAATATTACAAATGGAAGTGTTAAAGGTCTTTGCTTAACCAAATCCTAAATGCTACCCTGTGTTTGATGTCAACTCTGTGGTGTATGTTGTTGCCATTGGTTTTAGTTTCTGATGTAAATAAAATAAATTTAATATTTTAAGAGACAAAGTCCATCCAACATTTGACATAGCTTCTCCTTTAATATTGAGGAATAATGACTCAGCAACTTTATCCATCAGCATTCAACATGCAGTTATAATTATTAAAACCAATATATATCAATATCTGACAATTCTGTTGACAAAGATAATATGTGATCAAACTGTATGTGTTAAGTTAGTGATGACCTAAATGTAAAATGTTCAACTATATACATTTCAGCTATCTAATCTTTAGAGCTAGTTCAACTAATAATTGAATCACATTTGATTCCCACTCTGTGGTATTTAATATTTCAGGGCCTCAAATCTGTTTTGTTGTTAATCTCACCTGAGGATATTTTTCCATTGTTTTTTTAGACAGAGTGAAGAGAGAGGGAGAGACAGAGAAAAAGAAGCAAGGATGGGAGAGAGACAAATTGATTGGTTGCCTCCCATTGATCAGATCAAGCCTGCAACTGAGGTATGTGCCCTGGATCAGAATTGAACCTGGGACTCTTCAGTCCTTGGACTGATGTTCTATCCACTGAGCCAAACAGGTTAGGCTTCAAATACAGTTTTTAAAACTCTTTATACCATAAAGCTATACTTTGTTCTTTGAACATTTAAGTATGAACTAATAATTGAATCACAATTATTCTCAGTTATTAATTCTGAGTATTAGGTGAAAAGTTGATCATGTCTGAGCTACATACACTTCATCTCCAAAAAAGGAATGAAACTATCTAATTACTAAGAATGTGTGGTTTAAATGATATATAAACTGTTTTTAGCACACATTGATCTGAAATAAACACTAAGCATACCATCAGCATCATCATCATTATGAATAACAAGGAATTATAAAATTGAAAGAGATGCTAAAGAATGCTAACAAGTCAGTACTATTCAAATTTTCCAAAATAGAAAAAAATGATGAGAAAGATAACTTTCTTGGGCTAAACAAATACATATGCCTACTACCCATCTCCCCTTTCTATCTCTATAAGGAAGGCTGGAGGATGGAAAGGCTCACTTTCTTTGCCTCTTACATTTCATACAGTTCTGAATGAAGGAAAAGAGAAGTACACTGCATTTATTTATTTAATTTTCCTTTCCTGATAAAAGGAGCAGATAATGCTGGTATCTTGCCTTCCTATTCTTTGCTTTAGAATTCCAATATTATCCCTGGAACCTCAGCTACCATTATAAGACTATAATGTAAGATACATAAAGGAAAGACCAAGAGAATATCTGAGTGAGAAATCAAATTTTGTATATGTGTGTACTTACATAGAAATTAGTATAAAGCGTTTATGTGTGTGTTTATGATTATGCTAAGAAACATCATCTGTGTATAATATATATGCATATAAATTAGAGATGTAAAAGAAATGAGTAGACACATGTATACATTATTTAGAGATGTTTAATGTATATTTTAATTAAAAATAAGTTGCAGATTTATGATATTACTTTTTGTTATTTCAGAAAGAAAGGAAGAGGGAGAGAGAGATAGAAACATCAAAGATGGGAGAGAATTATTGATCAGCTGCCTTCTGCATGCCCCACACTGGAGATCAGGCCTGCAACCTGGGCATGTTCCCTGACTGGGAATGGAACTGTGACCTTCTGGTCCATAGGTCGACGCTGAACCACTGAGCCATGCCAGCTGGGCTGTAATATTACATTTAAACAAGAAAAAATCATGTGACCAACTAGACAAAAAGAGATATCCAAAAGCATAGTATAGTATAGTATAGTATAGTACTGTATAGTATAGCTAGTAAAAATAAATGTATGAAGTTGTGTGTGTACACAGAATTATATCAGATTGTTAAATTTTTATATTTGATATAAAACTGTAGGGAAGGGTGAAGATGAGAGAGTGCAGAAATAACAAATTTTCTTATTATACATCTTCATATTGTTAGACTTGCTAAAATGTGATTATTTGGACTATTGTTACAGAATAATTCATAAGCTTTTATGGATTTTATCAAGCTTCATATTAAATAAAATATTGAGAACTTATAAATGAAACTACATGAGGGAGAAGCAATTAAGTTTAGAAAATGTACACAAGGCTTAATAATACTCAATTCAATATATTCCTAGCTAACTATGTTTTATAGATTTTACTGTAAATTATATTTTGTTGCTTATTAAAAGTCAGATGATAAATACTAACTTTTAAATTGTAAAGGTAAAAAATAAGACATAAATGAGTTTGTTTCCTATATTCTGTTTAAAATAACTATCAATATAAATGTCAATTTAAAATTTAACTAACATAATTTAGGGCATATAAATTAGTCAAGAGATCACCTCTAAGTCTTGTAGGTGAAGTCCACTTTAATATTTGAATATTTCTGACTTCAAATATGACAGTGAACTTCATGACATAAACTGACCACTTAATTCGACTGAGTTAATGACAATGCTCCTGAGTTAGATGCTCAAAACATGATTGCTTACTTCAAAAATAATTTTCATCTGTGTCCATCAAAAGCAAGCATTTTTTTGAAAAAATCAAATCTTTCAAAGCTATTTTGTTGGAATGTTTTTGAACAGAGACTAAATAGTATTGATAAGGTTGAGTTAGTCTTTGAATAAATATTTACTAACAAGAATACTTACACCATTTTAAATGTTAATGATAATAAGGTTAGCTTCCTGAAAATAATTTTGATTCAATTTTGCTATAAAAAGTTTAAATAAACAAAAAGTTTTATATAAACCTGAGTTACATTTATAGCAAATATTCAAAGTGTTCAATGTGTGCACGTAGCAATATTTCTACTTAGAGACCACAAAACTTGATAATAGAAATTGGAAAAGTAAGATTTTTGTGATTATGTTAAGCAATAGTATAACGTTTAATAATGCACTGCCAGTTTAACTTATAAAGGTCACATTGAACTCCAAATGCTGTTTAGTATGGAGAATAATGTGACAAATCTTTGCCTCTTGCTGGAATAAACCAGCAAGAAAGGAAACAAATAACCCAGCCATATTTTCTACTGAAGATTGGCAAATGTAAGGCGCCTTAATGCATTGAATTACAGAAAAATGCAAGTTTCCTAGTTAAATGGGAGTCATGGTAGCAAAAGCTGAGGAAAAATCATTCAGGATATAGATAGGTTGAGGATAGCGTCTGCATTAGGGAAAGGGACTTTATGTGGGTGAAGAGAAATCAGGAGTCTGTGATAACTGTGGGGAGTAAATAGAAATCTAATAATGTCTTAACACAAGAAAAGATCACTAAATTTTCAAAATTTCATTCAACTCAAGAATAATCGAAATTCAAGGGAAAGATAAAAATAGAAGAATATATTCAATCCTCACATGTTAGTATGGTACTTGGGTTCCTGGGTCCTTCCAGAGATAAAATTAAATGTAAAGCAAAAGCATGTGGAACTTCATCTCAACCACCTTCCACCTTAGACACTATCAAGTTCATAGGAAGAATCTGAGAGTTCGTTTTACCAGTGATGAACCAATAAAACCAAGAATGCAGGCTGGGCTACAACTCAGCTGCACTTTTGGTCATGCCAACTATCCCAAAAATATAAGAATTAACGCCCTGTGGAAAAAAGAAATATAATTTTACTTTAGATTCCAATGTATTTTAATGAGTGCTATTATTTTTATATGTTAAATATGTCAAACAATTTCTTTTATTGCAAGTGATTCTAACTTGCTTTTCCCCCTTCATTATTTTATCTTTAAAGTTTTTTTCTTAAAAAAATTTAATGTTGACATTATTGCAGGTGTCCCACTCCTCCTCCCCACCCTTTGCCCATCTCCACCCACCCCTGCCTCCCCCTTCCTTGACTTTCACAAAACTATTGTCCGTGTCGATAGGGTATACTTTTAAATATTATTTTCATAACTTTTTGGTAAGTAATGTACCTAAAATGTGACTTTACTTCTGAATAAGTTTTTACTGAATCAGAATTTGTATGAATTAAGGTTCTATAAATGTCACTTTTTCAGGAGATTGACATGAGTTCCAGCAAACATTACTTCTTAGGAAGCCAAATATGATGAATGAGCATAAATGATCCTATATAATAAAAGGGTAATATGCAAATCGACCAAACAGCAGAACAACTGGTCGCTATGATGCACACTGACCACTAGGGTCAGATGCTCGATACAGGAGCTGCCCCCTGGTGGTCAGTGCGCTCCCACAGGGTGAGCGCCACTCAGCTACAAGCTGGGCTGAGGGCTGGTGAGCACAGCAGTGGTGGCGGGAGCCTCTCCCACCTCCATGACAGTGTTAAGGATGTCTGATAAGCCCTCAGCAGGACATCCCCTGAAGGCTCCCAAACTGCTAAAGGGTGCAGGCTGCGCTGAAGAACGCCCCCCCCTGCACCCAAGTGCATGAATGTCATGCACCGGGCCTCTAGTATAACTCTAAAATACATAGCATTCAGCTATAAAGTCATCTGTGGAACCATTAAGAGCATACAAATCTATTATCACTTGTAGCATGCATACAAGCGGTCCTATCTAATAAAAGAGTAATATGCAAATTAACCATCACTCCGCTACACCCACAAGCCACGCCCACCAGCCAATCAGGAGTGAGTATGCAAATGAACCCAACCAAGATGGCTGTGGCCATGGAGTGAGCAGGAGGCTTGGGTTTCCCCAGTAATGAAGGAAGCCAAGCTTTCCACACCCCCTGGCTGGCCTAGGCCTCCACTCAAGGCTACAAAGTTTCAATTATAGAAGATAAATAAATCCCCCCAAAAATGGCTGCCGCCACAGAGCAAGCAGAAGGCTTGCCTCTGCTCCAGGCTACAAAGTTTCAATTGTAGAACATAAATAAATCCCAGATACCAGGGCCTCCTCTTGGGTCGCCTGGGGGGCATGGCCGGCCTGCAAACCACCACAGGACCCTCGCCCAGGCCACCTCATGCCCAAAGGAAACCCCTACCCTAATCCGGGACACCCTTCAGGGCAAACCAGCTGACCCCCACCCATGCACCAGGCCTCTATCCTATCTAATAAAAAAGTAATATGCAAATTGACCATCATTCCAACTCACAAGATGGCTGCCCCCATGTGGTCAAAGATTGCTTCCCCCATGTGGACACACGATGGCTGCCAGAAGATGGCCAGCAGGGGACGGCAGTTGGGAGGGGCCAGGCCTGCAAGGGAGGGCAATTGTGGGTGATCAGGCCAGCAGGAAAGGGCACTTTGGAGGGACCAGGCCTGCAAGGGAGGGCACTTGTGGGTGATCAACCCTGCAGGGGAGGGCAGTTAGGGGTGACCAGCCTGGCAGAGAAGGGAAGGTGGAGGCAACAGGGCCTGCAGGGAAGGGCAGTTGGGGGTGGGGGGGACCCAGGCCTGCAGGGGAGGGCAGTTAGGGGCAAACAGGCTGGCAGGGGAGCAGTTAGGCATCAATCAGGCTGGCAGGAGAGTGGTTAGGGGTTGATCAGGCTGGCAGGCAGAAGCAGTTAGGGGCAATCAGGAAGGCAGGCAGGCGAGCAGTTGGGAGCCAGCAGTCCTGGATTGTGAGAAGGATGTCCGACTGCCTGTTTAGGCCTGATCTAGGTAGGATTGGGCCTAAACGGGCAGTTGGACATCCCTCGAGGGGTCCCAGATTGGAGAGGGTGCAGACTGGGCTGAGAGACATTCCCCCCCCCCCCGTGCATGAATTTTGTGCACTGGATCTCTAGTATTATTATAAACAAACTACAACATAAAATCAGTTCACCTTATGTGTTTGCAATGATAAATAATTTGGCACAAATAGTAAACATACATGATTCTAATTAAACCTAGAACACATTGCTTTTCTTATAGTTGTGACTGAAGGACATCAGTTTCTCTTTTTATTCTGAAAATTTTGAAGCTGGCTTATTGCATCCAAACTCCATCAGTCTAACAAGTTCCAGGTATAAAATTCTACAATATATCATCTGTATATTGTATTGTGTATATTGTATTATTTAATTTAATATAATTAAATAAAAATTATATTCAGGGAAATGCAAATCAAAACCACAATGAGATATCACCTCAAACCTGTTAGAATGACTATTACAAATAAGACAAGTAATAACAAGTGGAGAGGTTGTGGAGAAGAAGGAACACTCATTCACTGGTACAGCCACTATGGAAAATAGTATGTAAACTGGGATAGCCACTATGGAAAACAGTATTGAGGTTCCCCACAAAATTAAGAATATGGTTACATGTGACCCAGCAATCCTTCTTCTGAGTATCTGCCCTAGAGATTTAAAAGCATTTATTCACAAAATATATGTACCCCTATATTCTTTTCAGAATTATCCATGGTGGCCAAGACATGGAAACAAGCAAAGCATCTTAAATAGATGTTTGGATAAAGATGTGATCTACAACAACATAAATGGATCTTGAGAATATCATGCTAAGTGAAATAGCTCAGATAGAAAAAGTCAAGAACCATATTTTTCACTCACATGTGGGATATAAAACTGAACGTAACAAGTGAACAAATAAGAAAAAAAAGACTTATACACAGAAAATAGTATTGTGGTACCAGAAGGATAGGGGTAAGGGACTAGTAAAGGGTAAAATGAAGTCAAATATATGGTGCTGGAAGGAGATTTGACTTTGGGTGGAGGACACACAAAGTCACCTCAAAGTGATTTCTGAGCATTTGAGTCAAAACACAATAAGACTGGACTGGTGTGGCTCAGTGATTGAGCATTGACTTATGAACCAAGAGGTTATGGTTTAATTCCTGGTCAAGCCACATGCCTGGGTTGTGGGCTAAACCCCCATTAGGGGGCTGGAGTAGGCAGCCAATCAATGATTCTCATCATTGATGTTTATCTCTCTCTCTCTTCCTTCCTATCTGAAATCAATAAAAATATATTTAAAACAAACTAACAAACAAAAAAACACAGTAGGATTTAGGAGAAGTATAATTAGTTCAATTTGAGGTGCTTTGTATTTCATTTGTATGATTATCCTGATCCTTGTTCATTTGGGGTGCTTTACCCACAGGCAATAATTTAAATATGTAATTTGAATATCAAATTCATAATGTGATGATGCTAAAACAATATAATAAAATAATGTCTACTCCATTTGTTGTCCTTTAACAGTTTATTTGTACAATTCATAATCCTTAAAGCCATATCATTGTATCTTCAAAAAAATTCAAACAACAATCTAGACACAAATATCATGTTACCATTTTTTCAAAACAAACCAAAGTCACCCTAAATAAATCAATCAAAACTCCTAAAATGTTTTTATATGGAGCCACTGAAGCAAAGTTCTTTGTAGCAAACAAAATTGCCAGAGGCTTTTGGCTAATAACTGTTAAATACTTAATGACTCTTAAAAGCCTGTCTCCAGCTTTGGTTTATTCTTAAGTATCCAAGGCTTTGACCTTGAATCTATATCCATAACAATTCAAAATTATTGTTTTGTCCTCGTTTGTATTACTCCAGATGATAGTTCTTAAAACTTATAAATACATGATGTCACAGGTAAAATCTTAAATAAAATTTTAGCATCTCACCATAAATATTTTATTTTAATAAAAATTAGTTAATGTGTATATGTCTTCTTGAGTTTAAATAATGACATGGTAATAGATAATGGGCACTTATCCACCAGCATGATCTTGTAAAAACATGTCTAAAAATAAAGTATTGCAGAGTATTTTTGCATTTTTTTCAAATAATCATTATGCTCATTAAAATATTTATGAATAATTTTATAAGCACATTACACTTACATAATTCCAGGGATATAATGAAATAAATTGAATTAGAATAAATTTATCATTTTCAAGGTTAAATGCTATCCTATCCTTTTACATTCTTTGAATATAATTTTTAGCCACCATTTTACTTTACAGAGAAATGTTATTGTAAATTATCACTCTGGTTTCTGGTACTTTCATGATTTTAGGTTGTAGATGGGATGTGATGCAGGAGATCTAAAATGCAATACAAAGGCCATTCTGATAATATCATTTCTGTAAGAGAAAGAAAGCTATTTCCAGAGATAACTTTTTAAATTTGAAATACTTCTCTGCATAGAAGAGCAAATATCTGATTACCAAACATTTGTTATCATCTTTTTGTGAATTCTTTGCTCCCCTTTGAAGCTAGAGACCTGCATTCATTTCCTTGACTTGAGAGATTATATAAGCCTCAATTGCTAGACTGTCTTTGAGTCTCATATTTTTATGGGACTGCCATACATATGAAATTTATTTGTTTTCCTCCTGTTAATCTATTTTATTTAAATTTAATTGTTAGACATGCCAAAAAATCTAGAAGGAAAGAAAGATAACATTTTTCCACACCTACAATATCTAGTGGAAAGTCTGCTTTAAATATATCACCAAATAGCTATTAGCTAGCTCTTTTGTTCTTGTTCCTTAGTTATGAAAGACCAAACAATGATCAAAATCATAAACAGAACAATAGGCAAGCAAAAGGCCAAGGCAACTCTCATCTGAAAAAAATATAATATGAGAAAAAGATAATTTAGTATAGGACTAAAAATCAATTAATGTACTCAAAATATTGATAAGATAGCATATGCTTAAAATGAAAATGTGCACATAAAACTCTATAGGACTCTTGGAGATTAAAAAATAGACAAGTAAGCCTCGCTAGTGTGGGTCAGTGGTTGAGTGTCAATCCCTGAACTAGAAGGTCATAGTTTGATTCCAGGTCAGGACACATGCCCTGGTTGCAGGCTCAATCCCCATTGGGGTCATGGAGGAGGCAGTAGCTGGATGATTCTCTCTCTTCATTGATGATTCTATCTTTCTACTCTCCCTTAATTTCTCTGAAATTAATAAAAACATATATTCTTTAAATTAGATAAGTAAGCAAAGTCTTTAACATGTTGGAGAAATATTTACAACTTGGAAGTTTATATCTAAGTAAAGTGTTCAGAAAATCTACATATATATAAAAGCCTAATATGCAAAGTGTCCCCTCAGCAGTTCATCCTACTGGGAGTTTGATTGTTTGCTATGACATGTGCTGACCACCAGGGGACAGTGTGGAATGAAGGAAGGCCCCAGCCAGCAGCTGGCAGCTAGGGTAGCGAGGCCCTGGCCAGCAGTTGGCAGCCACTAGGGGCCCTACCTATGCACGAATTCATGCACTGGGCCTCTGGAAAAATTAAGCTATTTTCAAACACAAAGTTCTCAAAATATCTTTCTCCTTTATATACTTTCCAAGGCAGATACTAAAGGTTATTTCCATCAAAATGATGGAATAAACAAAGAAGGTGGAAGGTATGAGATTCAGAAAATAGCAGCTCTATCCAGAAGAACATAAGGCTTCTTGGAATGGGAGAATGGAATCCCTGACATAAAAGGTGGACACATTTTTTAAAAAGAATAATAAATTAACATTTAACAAACATATAAAATTCAGAAAAAGCAAATATTTTTAAAGAAATTCAATTCAAATATAAAGCTAATTATAATGTAGCCCAAGTTCAATTTAAAAAAAAAAAAAAGAAAAATATAAAAAAGGAGAAAGAGAAAGAGAATTAGTTTGGTCTTGACTCTAGAAAATTTCTCCTTCAAATGTTCCAGAAGTCTAGACAAAAAAATAAAGCTCCAATAATCTACTTGACCAATAATGAAAAATAATTGCATACTCACAATAAAATAAATGTCTTTTATTTCTATTTCAACGTTTAGAATCAACCTAGGGGGAAATTCAGAAGACTTGTTGGTAGGAGAGAGCAAAAACATTAATAACTTGGCAATAATAAAAACATTAAGTGGATAAAAGCGAATTCATAGATATTAAACAAAGGTAAGAATAAGAAATTTGGAAGTTTGTGGGTTAGTATGTGTATTGTAATAGCACCATCTAACATAGGGTTTTTTGAAAGACCATGAAATAGAAGTGCATTGTTAATATTTTTTTAACTGTACAACTAAAAATTTCACCAATCTATATTAATAAAAGGGTAATATGCTAATTAGAGTGGATCGACTGGATGTCTTCCGGATGTCCGATGTCCTTCTGGATAAAACCAGGGCCAGGCCCAGGGGAAGCCACCCTGGAGGCAGGGAAGCTGCCTGCAGTTGCGGTCCCGGGTTCCTGGGGCCAGCTGGAGGAGGGAAGCCTGGGACCCGGGTGCGGGAGCTGAGGCACAGGTGGTTAGGGGAGATCAGGCAGGCAGGCAGGCCAGTGGTTAGGAGCTAGCAGTCCTGGATTGCGAGAGGAATGTCTGACTGCCAAGGATCAGGCCTAAACTGGCAGTCGGACATCCTCTGAGGGGTCCCAGATTGCAAGAGGATACAGGCCGGGCTGAGGGCCCCGCCCCGTGCACCAATTTTGTGCACTGGGCCTGTAGTATAATATATTGGAAGGAGCACAGGGAATGATATTTGCACCTTCCAAGGCACAAAGTCTTTAGAAATAGACTAGTACTGAACATTAAGGCACATCTTGAAAGTACTTTCCCTTAACTACCAAAATTTGAACCTCCATGCTACTTTCTGCTCTGTTAACCAAACATACCCAGAACAATCAACACTCTTCAAAATTTGAGTTTTCCCTTTCTCTGCCTGCCACTCTCATGTTTCTGTTTTCAAATGTGTTGCAATATAGCTCAAATGCAACAATGCATTCATTCCTATTGATAATGCTTAGCCTTTGATAGAAAATGTTTCTTTACTCAGACCCTCAAATGTAAGTTCAGATTCATTTTGAAATCACCATGCGGAATAGAAATCACTTAAGTATTGATAGCTTCATTTGTCTCGGTTTGAAACAGATTAACTAGTCAGCAAAAGATTCAAAATAATGATATTTGTAATTTTAGGCTATAACATCAAGGGTCATTAGAAAGTTTCAAGGTGACATAAAATGACTGAATTCAAAAATACCAAAGATATTTTTGCTGTGTCTTCTTTTTGTTCTGAACAGTCATGTTATTTGGGCTGAAAAGAAATGGGGGCATTGGGAGAGTCCAATGAGATTTTGCTACTCATTGTCATTTTTCATTTTCAAGAGCTCAATGTATTATTTTCCTACTTATTGGATTTTTTAAAAATTTACTTTTTAAAATATATCTATCGGTTCAAGAATGAACATAGAGAATAAACATATTTATGGAAATTTTGTGACACAAACTTAAGCATACATACAGAATTTTTTTGCATATTGAATCACATACACACATACACACACACACACACACACACACAACACACACACACTCATCTCCAGGGCCTTCTGATACCCATGATGAATATTTTCCCGTATGAACAATTTTTCTAATAGTAAAAGAGATGTTTGATTGAAATATTCAGTGGATGTTATTTTTAAAAATAAGCCTGGAGGCCCTAGCCGGTTTGGCTCAGTGGATAATAAGCCTGGAGTATTAAGAATTTACTGTGGGCTTAAGTTGTCACTTAAAAAGTTTCAAAATCCATGAGACTGTATAAAACAAAGAGTGAGTCCTAATGTAAATTTTGAGTTTTAGCTAATAATAATGTATTATTATTATTGGTTCATCAAATATAACACAAGTAACACACTAATGCAGGATGTTAATAACAGGAAAATGTTTGCAGGGAGGAGAGGTGATATGGAGAAACTCTCTGGACTTCCTGCTTAATTTTTGTATAAACTAAAAACTCCTCTTAAAAAAAGTTAATTTTTACAAATGTTGAGAAATTATTTTCTGAAATAATAGTAATTAGCTTTGGTTTTATTCTAATTAGCTAATATTAATCCTGTATTTTAAAAATCACTCATCATTTTAAACAAATGTCTTATTTTAGAGTTAGGGGATATTGTATCCAGATTATTACAATAGTTTCTCAAGATTTATAAAGCTTACAAGTAACGGGAAAAGGAAAAATGGAATCTATACTTACTTGCTTTGTTTAACAAAAAAATATCCTCTTTTATCATGTATTATTAAAAAGTAGGTTAGGAAAGTAAAAAATAAAAATGCCATACTCAAATTTAGTACACTCACAGACTCCTACTAGGGTTGAGAACCTATAAAAGGAGACAGACTAGGAATTTCATAATAGAGACTCATTAGTTAATTACCTGATTTTATCAAACTTATCCTGTTTCTTACCTCTAATCCTACAGAATGCCACTAGATTTTTCTACCTAAATCACAATTTCATTATTCAGTTGAATAATCATACATTAATAAGTTTTTATTTTTTTGTTTTTCCGTCAAACAATGTAAACCATCTTAAATAGTTGAGCCAAAGGAAAAACTGAATATATTAATGCATATTTTCCTCTAAGAACTCAAGCTCTCCAATGAAGCCAGACTCCAGGAAGAGACTGAAATTAGGAATTGGAAATTTCTTTCTGACCATCTACTATCTTGGTTTCTCTCTCTTGCTTTCTCTGCCTCTCTGAGTTAATAGAGGAATACGACTATCCCATAGCTCCTCAGATGGTTTCCTTTCTCTTTTTTTTTAAACCCCAATTCCTCCATTAGCCACAACTCAATCTGAAAATTCTAATTAAAATGTTAAGAGAGAGTAGTTATGACTGGTCTAGCCTTAAGTAAGGAATGTAAATCTAAATCCATTAACTACACTCAATATGGTTAATAGGGTTCAGGGAACAGTTTCCTAAAGATAAATTATCAATATTAGTTTGGATTAATGTATATTTGTCAATTCCAAGATAACAGAGATAGGATAATAAATTCACATTTAGATTTTAAGTAACTCAACATCTGACTGGAGTAATAGGCATATATGTCAGAAAAAACTATGTAGTAAGATCATACAAATGCTAGATTTTCTGCCATGAAATCTTTCATGGTTTCAAATTTTCTAATAGTTTCAACATCTATGAATACTTAAAGTATTCAAGTACCTAATTCACCTTTTAATGTCTCTTCTAAACAGAAAAAAATGCAGTTCTCAATAAAATATCTCTGTATTTGCTCATTTAATTATATATTCCCTTTATGAAAATTTCACTCTTAATTATATTACAAACCAATTTAGGAGTAATAACTACATTTTTATAACACTCAAACAGCACATACTTAGATACTCAGTGGGTGTGTAAGTGTACATTTGTGTGCAAAATTAGTTAAACGAAGTGTAGACAAATTCAGCTGTTTATTTACATGGTAATTTTTTTTTAAATATATTTTATTGATTTTTTACAGAGAGGAAGGGAGAGGAATAGAGAGTTAAAAACATCGATAAGAGAGAAACATCGATCAGCTGCCTCCTGCACACCTCCTACTGGGGATGTGCCCGCAACCAAGGTAGATGCCCTTGACCGGAATCGAACCTGGGACCCTTCAATCCGCAGGCCGACGCTCCATCCACTGAGCCAAACCGGTTAGGGCATATTTACATGGTAATTTTAATTATTAGCAATACATTTATTTTGCTAAGTGCCATATATGTCAATATTATTATCCAGCCTGGTAGAAGTTAAAGTTATTCTTTTCAATTTGTGTTAAGTAAAAAACTGAAAAGAATTTATTATGATTTATTGTTATTTATTTAAAGTAATAAAAATATGTAACCTAAAGACTCAAATTACTAGAATATCTGCAAAGAATATGTATTGCCTTAAGGTGTTCATTAAATGTAATAAGCCTGTTGATCAGTTGATGAGCAGAAAGGTAAGTATATTTATTTATTATGTAAAATCTGAAAAATTTGCTCCATATGAGTAGAATATTTCCAATGAAACATTACAGAATGGGTTTTGCTTTATTTCAAGAATACAGTCTTCCTTCCACTGCTCTAAATAATTTGTCAGATTGAAATTGTTTAGTATAACAGAGCAACTATTTTTAATGTGATTCAGTAGCAATCCCTGTACTTGCAATATATGCAAAACTGCTATTCATGTGTAGAGAGAGAAGCAATGGAGAAGTAATTGTGAAAATGAAAAGATTCATTTAGTAGATTAATATACAAAATTTTTCAATGAGTTGCCTTGTGTTGACTATTACCATTTACTTATTATTGAAAAAAATTGAAAACTCTCCACTTGTATTATTTAAGGCTTTTTTGTGAAGCAAGTTTTTATATGTTCAATTAAAATAATTTTGACTCTATTTCTTGTAGTTGTGCTTGTCTTATCTAAAAAAAGGTGAAGGTACGGCATGCTAATAGCATTGCATTTCCTTAATATGATGTGTGTGCTTTGGTAAATAAATCAAGCCTTTTTGAAAAGTAGAATGTTCAATATTGAAATTCTCATTCACATTTATAAGCCTCACAGCCTCAATATGACCATGGACACTAAAATGTTATAATTACACATAGAAGAGTCTACACCTTATTACAGATTAATAATGAATTAATGTATAATTGGATGAACTTAATGTTTTTTATAAGCCTATTTCTAACTTCCAATATCTCACCCATAGACAATTTGAGATACCCATAGACAATTTGAGATACCCTTAATCATAAGCGGCCACAGGAAACATTGTTATTCTACCCATTTATTTTTTTCTAATTATTTCTTGGGGCATATACTGACTATCTTTGGAATACTGTTCTCTGTGAATCAGTATTTTTAATTTCAAATAAAATTTACTCTCATGACTTAGCTCTTCAGAGCTAATGTTTTATAAATAGAAACTGTATTATTTGTTCTCACTGTGATTCTGTGATCCATTATTCTCTGGAAAATATTGATGCGATTGCCTCTCTATTATCACTGTACTGTGCTTCTCTTTCTCTGAATTGTATGTCCCTCCAAAGTGTCCTTTTCTAACTTGATATAATCACTGACTTTCTGGGCAGTACAGCATCTTCCAGAATGAGCCTACTTTGAAAATGTCTCCACCCTCATTAAAACCATAAGCCTACAGGTCCTAATTTATCCTAGTCTTTATTTTAGTGTTCCAAGAACGTTGTTTAAAGTCTGCAAATGCCTTACATTTTACTAAGTTCAAGTTACTTCTTCAGATATTTTAGAGAAATGGGTTTTATATAAACAACTAGAGGCACGGTGCATGAAATTCATGCAGGGGGGGGTGTCCCTCAGCCCAGCCTGCACCCTCTCCAATCTGGGACCCCTCAAGGGATGTCCGATTGCCCGTTTAGGCCCTATCCCAGCAGGCCCTAAACGGGCAGTCGGACATCCCTCTCACAATCCAGGACTGCTGGCTCCCAACTGCTCACCTGCCTGCCTTCCTGATTGCCCCTAACTGCTTCTGCCTGCCAGCCTGATCACCCCCTAACCACTCCCCTGCCAGCCTGATTGATGCCTAACTGCTCCCCTGCCAGCCTGGTCCCCTAACTATCCTCCCCTGCAGGCCTGGTTCCCTCCAGCTGCTCTCCCCTGCAGGCCTGGTCACCCCTAACTGTCCTGCCCTGCAGGCCCGGTCATCCCCAACTTCCCTCCTCTGCTGGCCTGGTCACCCCTAACTGCTCTCCCCTGCAGGCTTGATTGCCCCCAACTGCCCTCCCTTGCAGGCCTGGTCCCTCCCAACTGCCCTCCCCTGCTGGCCTGATCCCTCCCAACTGCCCTCCCCTGCTGGCCATCTTGTGTCCACATGGGGGCAGGATCTTTGACCACATGGGGCAGCCATCTTGTGTGTTGGAGTGATGGTCAATCTGCATATTACTCTTTTATTAGATAGGATGAATTTAGTAAGTCTTTCACCTGACAATTAAAGCTTTATCACTGGGCAAATTAAAAAATTAGGGCTTGTTTTTATCTTAAGCTAATGTTCCAGCCTGGGGGATACATCAGCAACAAGCAGGTTCCTAGGCTACTCAATCAAATCTGCTATCTAGTCCAAAACACAGCTCCTAGCAGAGAGAGAGCATAGGTTTCAGCCAAGGTCACTTACTTTCAGAGGCCTCTTTTGTTTATATGAATTGGATTTTTGGTTGCATATTTTAGCCAAATTGTGCGAGTGTAAGAATGTCAAATTTTGGATAGAGCTTGCATTATCTATACTAATAAAAGGGTAATATGCTAATTAGACTGGGTAGACCGGACATCTTCCAGTCATCTGACTTCCTTCCAGACAAAGCCACGGTGGCGGGGGCCGAGGCAGAGGCTGTTAGGGGCAACCAGGCCAGCCAGGAGGCAGGTAGGGGGCAACCAGGCTGGCAGAAGGGCAGTTAGGGGGTGGCCAGGCTGGCAGGGGACCAGTTAGGGGGCTACCAGGCTGGCAGGGGGGCAGTTAGGGGCAATTAGGCAGGCAGGCAGGTTAGCGGTTAGGAGACAGCAGTCCCGAATTGCAAGAGAGATATCCGACTGCAGGGATCGGGCCTAAACCAGCAGTAGGACATCCCCCAAGGGGTCCCAGAATGCAGAGGGTGCAGGCCTGGCTGAAGGACCTCCCCCCATGCATGAATTTTGTGTACTGGGCTTCTAGTTTATTATAAAAAGCTGAATCAAAATCTAATTATATCTGAATTCAGAGAAACCATTAGAGCCAGGTGATTCTGACATTTTCTTAGAATTTGGAATTTGTTTGATACAGAAATAACACAAGTGTGGGACACTTTCCTAATAAGCAAACCCATATTTCAAATTCAAGCAAAATACATTATTAGAAAGTCATTACAAATCCTGATTTGAATTCTTCATATTGAAAGGAGATTAGAGACAGGAGAGGCAGTTAAGGGATGGGGGACTCCATGGAAGAGGAATGCATACATGAGGGGCACAGAAAGTTCCAAGATGCCAGATTGTTTACAAGAATGTTACAAGATAAGGGGAAGAATAGTGGGGGTCCCAAGGGAGCTTTGAAACTGATACCATGCAGGGAAAAGGGGGAAAGTGGCCAAGTTGGAAAAGTACAGGGGCCATTACACAAGGAAGGCTTCAATTGGAAAGTGGGATGAACAGACAAAGAAGCTACCGGCATTTATAAACCTTGGACAAAGAGTCTCACTGGACTAGGTTCTTTCCAATTTAGAGAAAGAGAGGATTTTTTCCCATTTTGGGGACCCCTCCGCAGGGGGAGTTTGTATATGCTTGCAATAAACTTCCACACTTTTGCTTAAAATCTTTTAGTCTGCAAATTTTTATTCTTCAAACTTTGTAGGACAAGAACCTGCAATGAGAGTTCCAGTTTGCTATTCGGGGTATCACTAGTGCATAAAACCAGAATAAATTTATATAAGGAAATTTCAGTACTGGGTTCTTGTCTAAGAATTGTCTAATTTCTTGAATTTGTTCTATAAAACTGTACATATAATAACCATTGAATGTTTATTATGTTCCAGGAAAATTTTTAAGTGTTTGACATGCATTTGCTCATTTAAGCATTATGTTATACCTTGATGTGTGTACAATGACTGCACCAATTTATTAATTTGGAAATTGAGATACAATGAAGTTATCATCATGTCCAAAATCACACATGAAGAAAAGGTAGAATCCAAAGTTTTTAATTACTATGCTACTGATTTTAAACACTTGACTGATTGATGCATACTGATTCTGGACAAAATTATATACATATGTATATATATTTTTACCATGGTGATTTCACATTCAGGAGCCAAACTGGCTAGATTTGAACTAAATCTTAAACCACTTATAAGCTATCTATTTGGCATAATGAAATAAATTACTTGACCTCTATGCTGAAGTTATCTTATTCATAAAAATGGTATATTACTATAGCTTAACTCGTAAGATTGTTGTGGGGATTAAATGAGTTAATATATTTAAAGTACTTAAAAGGATGTTGTGTATAGATAAAGGTATTTACACATACACACACACACACATGCACATATATATGTATGTATATATACACACAAAAACACTATTTTGTGTATGCCTACATATACATTATAGATATGCATAGATATTTGGGCTTGGAGCATGTTGAAGTTAAATTAACACCCTCTGTGTCTTCATAGCCACCATATGTTTTAGGATAGACTTCAATTTGCTCTCTATACCAGTATTTATGGTTTAGAAAACATTCCTTGGTATATCTATGAAGAAAAATATTGATGTTATTATTTTTGCTAAGAAAATGTATGCTGTTATTAAATTGCATCATACAACTTAACAAAAGAAACATAAACAACCCAATGAAAAAATGGGCAATGGACCTAAATAGATACTTTTTGAAAGAGGACAGAAGGAAGGCCAAAAGACATATGAAAAGATGCTCAAAGTCACTAATCATCCGAGAGATGCAAATCAAAATGACAATGCAGTATGATCTCACACTGTCAGAATGGCTATCATCAACAAATCAACAAATGACAAGTGCTGGCGAGGATGTAGAGAAAAAGGAACTCTTTTGCACTGCTGGTGGGAATGCAGACTGGTGCAGCCACTGTGGAGAACAGTATGGAGTTTGCTCAAAAACTAAAAATGGAACTCCCATTTGACCCAGTGATCCCACTTCTAGGAATATATCCCAAGAAACTAGAAACACCAATCAGAAAGGATATATGTACCCCTATGTTCATAGCAGCACAATTTACCATAGCTAAGATTTGGAAACTGCCTAAGTGCCCATCAGCAGATGAGTGGATTAAAAAAACTGTGGTACATCTACACAATGGAATACTATCCTGCAGTAAAAAAAATAAGGAATTCTTACCATTTGCAGCAGCATGGATGGAACTAGAGAGCATTATGCTAAGCGAAATAAGCCAGTCTGAGGGAAGATAGGGGAGGGAGGGGGTAAGGGGGAAAGATCAACCAAAGGACTTGTATGCATGCATATAAGCATAACTAATGGACACAGACACCAGGGGGTGAAGGCATGAGTGTGGGGGGGGGGGGGCAATGGGGAGATAATGTCAGATATGTAATACCTTAATCAATAAAAATAAATAAATAGCCGAAACCGGTTTGGCTCAGTGGATAGAGCGTCGGCCTGCGGACTGAAGGGTCCCGGGTTCGATTCCGGTCAAGGGCATGTACCTTGGTTGCGGGCACATCCTCAGTGGGAGGTGTGCAGGAGGCAGCTGATCGATGTTTCTCTCTCATCGATGTTTCTAGCTCTCTATCCCTCTCCCTTCCTCTCTGTGAAATATCAATAAAATATATTTAAAATAAATAAATAAATAAATAAATAAATAAATAAATAAATAAATGAATAATAAATTGCATTGGCCAGTGATCAAATCAAGTAGCATTTAGGGTTTGCCAAGACTAAATCTTTGGAGGTTTATCAGATTGATTTGCTTCTCATATATTCCTTCCAACAGGGAAATATGAGAGCTAGCACTGTGATTCAGAATCTTCTGAAATATCTTCTGTGTCATCATGATGTAATAAAATAATCAGTGGAATTACAGTTCATGTGATTCTTGGGCAAACCAAAGGTAGTACTGCATAGTAATTGTTCCCAATATCTTTCTTATACTCAAAATAAGGCCATAGGAAGGTATTCCTCAGATTTTATCTGTCCACTGTTCAGTTTGGGAGGTCCTCAAGATTATACATTCAGGTTCAATGATTCATTGAAGGGACTCATAGAACTCAGAAAAGCCATTACCTTCAAAATTACATTTTATTAAAGAGAAAGAATACAGATTAAAATCATCGAAAAGAAGAGATACATAAGGCAAGACCAGGCATGGAGTTACCTATTATCCTCTCCCAGTGAAGTGTTTACTCCTCTACCCCCTTCTCATATTTTGCATCATGCAATGAGCATTGCCAACCAGTGGAGATTATCCTAGAACTGGGGCCCAAGATTTTATTAAGAGTTCATTACTTAGACATGGCTGACTGATCATGTGGTTAATGTTAAGTGTAGTAAGGAATTTGACCTCCAAAGAGCGGCCCTGTCTTTGTACAGATTTCTGGATGTAACCTCTAAACCTTTAGCACTTCCTGAGTGCTAGGAGTGTCTGTTTTTCGTAATGGGCACCTCAGACCACAGCTGATAGTGTGAGCTAACAAGATGATTCAGAGTGAGGGCTGGCCAGCCAAAAAAAGATCAATCATGCGGTTGGGGCTTTAGTCCATATGATATCTGACTTTGGGGAGGGGGCTGGTAGGCTTTACATTGAGTTCAACCATTTGGACAATAAAGCAATCATGTCTAGGTAATGAAGTCTACATAACAACTCTGGATGCTGAAACAAGGTCTTGGCAAACCTTGTGAGCTTTTAGTTGGGTAATCCTCCATATGCATGTATCTTCACACATTAATACCAAGAAGGCACTTCATCCCTGAAGACGGTAGAAACTTGGCAGATGTAACCATCCCATACTTTTTCATTTGCATCTCTTCCTTTGGTTAGTTGTAATTTTTATCTTTTTTTTTCTATGACAAATGTGGCCATGAACATTCTAGCTTTTAGTGACTTCTGTGAATCTAACAAACGATTGAACCTGACATGATTTTGGAAAAGTCCCAAACTTATAGCTTGTGTCCGAAGTCTTGGGCAGATTGGTGGTCTGGAGGAATGTGCCCTTTATTTCAAGTTAGGCTACACTCCTTTGTATCTTAGTTTCCAGCCCCTCCAGAGGCCAAGTTAGTATCACGTGACCCAAGGCCCCCACCATAGCCATTGTTAACAGAGACTATTTGTTGTATACAAAAGTGCACTAGTGAACAAAGACATTCTTAATAGGTGGAATATTAATAGGGCTTAGAAGTTTCCTTCCAGGACCTGGTCAAGGTCAAATCTTTCTTTGAGGAAAGATAATCTTTTACTGCACATTAGAATTTTTAAATGTAATTGCTTCTCTGTTTCCCAGTCAAAGGGGGTCCTAGGGAACTGAATTGTGTCCCCTACCGGATGCCCTAACTCTAAATGTTACTGCATTTGGAGACAGGATCTTTAAAGAGGTAATTTGGATTAAACGAAGTGAGGTCCTAATCGCATATGATTGGTGTCCTTATGAGAAGAAAAAGATACCAGGGATAAGTGAACATAAAGGAAAGGCTATAGGAGGATCCAGCAAGAAGGGGAGAGGCCTTAGAAGAAATGAACTCTGCTAGTATCCTGACCTTGAATTTCTAGCCTTCAAAAGTTACATACAAGAAACGTTTGTTGATAAGACACCCAGTATGTGGTATTTTGTCAGAGCAGCCCTAGTAATCTAATATGCCTATCCAAACCCACAAAACTCTAAGAAAATAAATGGGAAATATTGCTCACCTTTTTAGGAAATATAATTAAAGCAACCTGGAATCCATACCCCCAAAATAAGTGCAAATATTACTGTCATGTAATCACGCTACAATAAATACAATATTTCTACCCACTTGCAGCTCAGGATTCACTATGAGAATCAGTATTATCCAGTCCCAATATCAGTATATTTTAAAGGGTTCCTCTATGCTTTACCCATGTTTAATTGAAGTAAACTATGTTATCATAATATTGAAATATACTTTGTAGAGAAGGTCATTACATTTTTGTTACATTGATATGCAATTTGCATATTTTATATTTATATTTTATGTGCACCTTGATTTATTAAAATAGAAACTATGACATTTTATTATTTTCTATTCTTTAAAATTTATAGCAAAACATTTAAATTGCTGGGCTTGATCCTTGATTTCTGTATATAGTATTACTTAACAAATATTTAGCTTCAGGTTAGAATTTGACCTAAACTGTTTCTATTTCTTCAAGTGGCTCTACTTCCCTTACTTTAGCATGATGAATCAAATTTTTCTTAAGAGTTAGGTAAAAAATCACCGACATTTAATGATAAAAGAAAATTTAAAGCTGAACATAAAGTTTGTACCTATTACATAGGAGCCATGGGCCTTTTATATGCATTATCTTATTTTAATTTTATGGTCAATTTTGTTCCCCAGAAATGTTACAATTGCAGAGGGAGAGGAAGGGAGTTCAACAACAAATGAAATCACTTTTCAACTGTGTGTTTTCAAAATTGCCTTTAAAAATATTCTAACAAATATTGTTTACTCTATCAGAGAATTTCAGGTTGGTTGTTAGGATCAAGTAAGCATAACTGTGACAGGGTTTTTACTGAAAGCTTTACCAGTAAATCCTTTATATACAATGATGTACTTATTTATTTTCTCACTATATCTTATTTGCAAGAGATAATACTGAGAGTTTAGGCAATTTTGTGATGTTTTAATTAGATGTATATCTTATTTTTTTTCGTGTGAATCAAGTAGGAACTCTGCCCCCACACATGTTGTTCTTTAATGAAACCAACTGTAAACTAATTACTGGGTTCTAAATTGCATCATGGCTGTACATGCCAAATTAACAGCATAGATGATCTCTTTATTGCAACTGCCTTAAAAATCAGTGAATGCTGCCACAAAGACAATTTGACAGCAGTAATTCGTATCTTTTGTGAAGATACCTATGCTAAGACATAAACTGTATTTCTCCCACATTACAGAGGCAGCGTAGAGGAATCCTAGAGATTTGAAAGTGGAAATGTACCTGTTTGGAAGCCTACTTACTAGTATATACTTGGTGAATTAAGAGAATATTAAAAACACACAAAGTCCTGCTTTACCAGTTTGAAATGTGGCGAAAAGACTTCTTAACTGGGAATCAAGAGGGTGGGCCTCAGATACAAGCTGCCATGGCTGGATGTCCTTGTCATGAGAACTGGGAAGGACCTCACTGGGAACAAATGAATAAATAGACTGGACAGCACATTTTAAACAAAGTCTTCCTAAAACTAGGTAGACAAAAGCATGAAGGTTGGGTGGGGTAGATTTCTTCTCTTCTCCAGGTTACCTTTAAAACAGAAGGCTCCTGAGACATTGAGGACTTACAATGAATATGGGTTGAATGAATAAAGGATTTCCAAAGTAAACAGATCTAGGATCATCTTATGCCTCCGTCTCTATGGACTGTATAACCTTGGAAAAAGTTCATAACCCATTACACATCAGTTTCCTAATCTATGACATCATTTGCCTCATAGAAATTAATTGAAATTTAATAGGCTAATATAGAGATATTGATATAGAGATCTACATCTACATATAATATAGAGATATAGATTTGAGAGTAGGTAGCATAGTATAGCAAGCATTGAATATAGTTTCTTTTATAGTTTTATTATGCTTTCATTATCCTTTAAATTAAATGATTATTAACTTTACCACCTTTATCCATGAATATAAAATTTGACCAATTTTTCAACTACTCATGACAAATTATGACTGCACATTAAGATTATTTAATTTTTCATGGAACATAGAATTCTGTGAATCAACTCATTTAGTTTGTGTTTTTGTTTTTGTTTTTAGTCAAAAGTAAAATCTGTGAAGTAATTTTCAGATTTAATCTTCTCCAGATGTTAAATCTTTACCCAAGTGGTTAGGTGAGGTTTTAGACGTGAGGATATAAGATTCAGTGAAGAAAAAAAATTAAAGATTTTTTAATCGCCGAAACCGGTTTGGCTCAGTGGATAGAGCGTCGGCCTGCGGACTGAAGGGTCCCAGGTTCGATTCCGGTCAAGGGCATGTACCTGGGTTGCGGGCACATCCCCAGTAGGGGGCGTGCAGGAGGCAGCTGATCGATGTCTCTCTCTCATCGATGTTTCTGACTTTCTATCCCTCTCTCTTCCTCTCTGTAAAAAATCAATAAAATATATTTAAAAAAAAAAGATTTCTTAATGAAGTGTAAGATGCTTATCTTTCATAACAGAAGAATCCCTTTGTGTGTGTGTGTGTTGTTTTTTTTTTATTTCTTCTTGTGAAATTTCATTTTTCTTTTTTTTTTAAAACAAGTATACATATAAAACCTATTGTTTGGTTTTGGAATCCTCTTAACCATTGAGTGCACTTCTATGTCCCATATAAATAACCTTCTATTTAAATACAAAATCTTGCATCCTATTGCTAAGTTAGTCCTAATAATTATATAGCTTTAAATACTAAATCCTCCAATCTTACAACTTTAAAATATCTACTTATTTACTATAACCTTTGATATTATTAATGGACTATTGAAAACTTTCCTATTAGATCTATAATTTAGAATAGTTCCCTTACAAATTGTCCAAAGCTCCATGTCCTAGTCTTTTATTTTAATTCCAACCATACTATTACCTATCTCAAAAATATTTTAGTGCTTCTCTTAACAATTTTCACAAAAAGTACATTATTTTTGTAGTATAAAAATTCAACCACGTAATAAAATTATTTTTCTTCAAAACAAAAGTTTTATATTGAAATATTCCAATATTCTTAATATGTTTCCTTGGAGTAATGATAATAATATGAAGGTGGTAATTGAAAGACCTTATGGTCAAATCAATAATGAGATCTAATGTTGGCTACTAACAATTGGGATCAAGACAAAAGCTTACAGATTGCATTTGGAAAGACCAGACAGATGCAGATGGAGCCCACGCCATCTTGAAGGGGAGAACGGCCTTTTTTAGGAACTCATCAGCACTACCAACCAGACAGGCCTTGGAACTGCCCTGTGACCCAGCAGCCACTCCAGCCAAAATCCTGCTGCCCCACACGCAGACCCATGGACCCTGGGACCTCCACCTCCAAAGGTGCACCGCTTGCTCAGCAGCAGTAAGTGCAACTTCCCCCTCCCCAGTGGCAGAACTCTGGACATCACATTCGCCCGTTTCCCCACACGTGTGCAGGCATCCAGGGCACACCACTCCACCACTCCATAGGCAGCGCCTGGGAGCCCCTGGGAGCCCCTGCGGGTGTGATTTTGTACAGACAAGGGCGCACGGCTCTGCAGTAGAAATTCTGACCTCCCTCTTCCTGAATAAATGCCCACACGGACACCCCAGCTGTGCAACTTCAGTGCAAGGGCCCCTCAGAGTGCAGCAGAGCTCTGCGCCAGCAAATACACCTCCACAAATGCGCATTTCCAACAGGCAGGCCCCCTGAGCCCATCTATCCACAGGGTGCTCATGGAAGCCACTGTGAGTTCTCCTTGAGTGTGATCTTGGACAAACAGGGACGCACTCCCTCCCTCCCCACCCCGGAAGTAGAAATTCTGAATTCACTCATCCTGGATACCTGTCCACAGACGCCTCAACTACATGGCTACACTGTCAGGGCCCTTCAGAGTGCTTCAGTGAGCCTCACTGGCAAACATACTGCAGGTGCCCCTGTGACCCACCACTGGGAGTGAGTGCCTATCCATCACAGGTGCAGCAGCAATAGCTGAGTCTGCCTACCCCACAACTACAGAACTCTGGACACCACAGTCAAGCCTTTTCAGAGTGCAGGCCCCCTGAACCCCATCAACCCAACAGACGGTTCCTGGGTGCCACTGTGAGTCCCTGCTGGGCACATGTGATTTCAATCAAGGGCTTAAGACAGCAAAAATTGTGACACCCCCCTCCACGGCTGCTGACTTCTAGAGACCGCAGTTGTGCCTCTCCAGCTCGCAGGCCTACATCAAGGGAACCCAAATAGCTCAAGTAGGGAGCTACACTAGATTACCAAGCCCAGGAGATGTGAGAGATCACACCAGTAGCACCATCCCCAAAAGAACCTGGGTAGCAAAGCAATTGGATCTACAATTAAAACATTACAGGAAAACATAGGAAGACAAAAAAGCAATCCCCAAAGGAAAGAAAAAGAGGAATCACCAGAAAGGGAGTTAAATGAAATTGAGGCTAACAACATACCTAAGAAAGAATTCAGAGTAATGGTTATAAGGATGCTCAAATGGCTGGATGACAAATACACACAACTCAATGACAAATATACACAACTCATTGAGAATGCCGCCAACATGAAAAGGAACCAAGAGGAGATGAAGAACGACATAGCTGCAATAAAGAACACAATGGAAGGCTTAAACAGTAGACTAGAAGAGGGTGAGGACCACATCACCGAATTGGAAGACAAGGTAGGAAAACACACACAAACACAGCAGCAACTGGAAAGAAGACTTAAAAAAGCAAGAGGAGAGCCTAAGGGAGCTTTGGGACAACACAAAACAAAAGAACATTCACATAATAGTGGTACCAGAAAAAGAGGAAGAGAAGTAAGGAATAGAAAACCTGTTTGAAGAAATAATGACAGAAAACATCCCTGATATTGGCAAGAAAAAAACCATGCAAGTCCAAGAAGCACATAGAGACCCAAACAAGATGAACCCCAAAAGACCCACACCAAGACACATCATAATTAAACTGGCAAACACCAGCGACAAAGTAAGGATCTTAAAGGCTGCCAGAGAGAGACAGAAAGTTACCTACAAGGGTTCTCCTATTGGAATATCAATGGATTTCTCAACAGAAACACTCTAGGACAGAAGGGAATGGAATGAAATTTACAAAGTGATACAAAGCAAGGGACTGAACCCAAGAATACTATAGCAGGCAAGGTGATCATTCAAAATTGAAGGTGGAATCAGGAGCTTCACAGACAAAAAAGGGCTAAGAGAGTTTATCACTACCAAGCCAGCAATGCAAGAAATGCTAAAGGGACTGCTGTAAAAAGAAGAAAGAGAAAGGCAAGAAGAAACACAAACATTAAGGAAAAATATAACAACAAACATGTATTTATCAATAATAACATTAAATGTAAATGGATTAAATGCACCAATCAAAAGACATAGGGTAGCTGAATGGATAAGAAAACATGACCCATATATTTGCTGTCTACAGGAGACCCACCTCAGAACAAAGGATTCACACAGACTGAGAGTGAAGGGATGGAAAAACATTTTTCAGGCAAATGGAAATGAGAAAAAAGCTGGGGTTGTAATACTTATATCTGATAAAATAGACCTCAAAGTAAAGGCCATAACTAGAGATAAGGAAGGCCACTACATAATACTAAAGGGAGCAATTCAACAAGAAGATATAACTCTGGTAAACACATATGCACCCAATACAAGAGCACCCAAATACATAAAACAACTTCTGGAAGATATCAAGGGAGAGATTGATAGCAATACAGTCATAGTCGGGGACTTTAATACCCCACTGACACCAATGGATAAATCAACTAAACAAAAAATCAGCAAAGAAACAGCAATCTAAATGACACACTAGATCAGAGGGACTTAATTGACATCTTTAGAACATTTCACCCCAAAGCTACAGAATATACATTCTTCTCCAGTGCACATGGAACATTTTCAAGGCTAGACCACATATTAGGACACAGGCAAAGTCTCTTCAAATTCAAGAAGATAGAAATCATATCAAGCATCTTCTCAGATCACAATGGCATAAAACTGGAAATTAACTACAATAAAAACAATAAAAAAAATCAAAGACACGGAGACTAAATAGCATGCTATTAAACAATGACTGGGTTACCAGAGAGATAAAGAAGAAATAAAAAACGTCATGGCAACAAATTACAATGAAAACACAACAATCCAAAATCTATGGGACACAGCGAAAGCAGTCTTAAGAAGGAAGTTCATAGCTCTACAAGCCTACTGGAAAAAACAAGAAACAATGGTAATAAATTATCTAACCCTACAACTCAAAGAGTTAGAAAGAGAGCAACAAGAAAAGCCCAGTGTAAGCAGAAGGAAGTAAATAATAAAGATCAGAGTGGAGATAAACGACATAGAGACCAAAAAAAAAAAAAAATACAAAAGATAAACAAAACAAAGAGCTGGTTCTTTGAAAGGATAAACAAGATTGATGAACCTCTAGCCAGACTCACCAAGAAGCAAAGAGGACCCAAATAAACAAAATCAGAAATGAAAGAGGAGAAATAACAACAGACCCCACAGAAATACAAAGGATAGTTAAAAAATATTATGAACAACTCTATTCCAACAAACTGGACAACCTGGAGGAAATGGACATATTCCTAGAAAAATATAACCTTCCAAAACTCAATCAGGAAGAATCTAAACATCTCAATAGGCCAATAACTATGGAAGACATTGAAGCAGTCATTAAAAAGCTTCCTGCAAACAAAAGCCTGGGGCCAGACAGTTTCACAGAGGAGTTTTACCAAACATTCAAGGAAGAACTTAAACCTATTCTCCACAGACTATTCCAAAAATTCAAGAGGAAGGAACACTTCCAAGCCCATTCTATGAAGCCAGCATCACCCTAATACCAAAACCAGATAAGGACAACATAATGAAAGAGAATTAAAGGCCAATATCCCTCATGAACACAGATGCTAAAATCCTCAACAAAATTCTAGCAAATCGGATCCAGCAGTACATCAGAAAGATCATACACCATGATCAAGTAGGATTTATCTCAGGGATGCAAGGATGGTACAGTATTTGCAAATCAATAATCGTGATACATCACATAAACAAATTGAGAGATAAAAACCACATAGTCACATCAATTGATGAAGAAAAAGCATTTGACAAAATCCAACACCCATTTTTGATAAAAACTCTCAGCAAGGTGGGAATAGAAGGATCATACCTCAACATAATAAAAGCCACTTATGAAAAACCCACAGCCAACATCATACTCAATGGGCAAAAACTAAAACCATTTCCCCTAAGAACAGGAACAAGACAGGGATGCCCACTTTAACCAATCCTATTCAGCATAGTACTGGAAGTGCTAACCACAGCAATCAGACAAGAAGAAGAAATAAAGGGCATCCAAATTGGGAAAGAAGAAGTAAAATTATCATTATTTGCAGATGACATGATACCGTACATACAAAACCCTAAAGGCTCCATCAAAAAATTATTAGACTTAATAAATGAATTCAGCAATGTAGCAGGATACAAAATTAACACCAAGAAATCTATGGCATTTCTATATACCAACAGTGAACTTACAGAAAGAGAGACTAAGAAAATAATCCCATTTACCATCGCACCAAAAAAATTAAGATACCTAGGAATAAACTTAACTAAGGAGGTAAAAGACCTATATGCAGAAAACTACAGCACATTGAAAAAAGATATAGAGGAAGACATAAATAGATGGAAGAGCATACCATGTTCATGGATTGATAGAATCAACATCATTAAAATGTCCATACTACCCAAAGCAATCTATAGATTCAATGCACTCCCCATTAGAATACCAACGGCATATTTCACAGACCTAGAAAGAACTCTCCAAAAATTCATCTGGATTATAAAAAGAACCCGAATAGCCACAGCAATCCTGAGAAAGAAAAACAAAGTAGGTGGGATCGCAATACCATATTTCAAGCTGTATTACAAAGCCACTGTTCTCAAAACAGCCTGGTACTGGCACAAGAACAGGCATATAGACTAATGGAATAAATAGGGAACCCAGATATTGACCCAAACCACTATGCTCAATTAATATTTGACAAAGGAGGCATGAACATACAATGGAGTCAAGACAGTCTCTTCAATAAATGGTGTTGGAAAAATTGGACAGATACATGCAAAAAAATGAAACTAGACCACCAACTTACACCATACACAAAAATAAACTCAAAATGGATACAGGACTTAAACATAAGATGGGAGACCATAAAAATACTAGAGGAATCCACTGGCAGCAAAATCTCAGACATATGCCGAAGCAATTTCTTCACAGATACCGCTCCTAGGACAATGGAAACTAAAGAGAAAATAAATAAATGAGACTACATCAAAATAAAAAGCTTTTGCATAGCAAAAGAAACCATCAACAAAACAACAAGCCCACTGTATGCGAGAACATATTTGCCAATGTCATCACCCATAAGGGTTTAATCTCCAACATTTACAGGGAACTCATACAACTTAACAAAAGGAAGATAAGCAATCCAATCAAAAAATGGACAATGGACCTAAATAGACACTTTTCGAAAGAGGACAGAAGGAAAGCCAAGAGACATATGAAAACATGCTCAAAGTCACTAATTATCCGAGAGATGCAAATCAAAACGACAATGTGGTACCATTTCATGCCTATCAGAATGGCAATCATCAACAAATCAACAAACGACAAGTGCTGGCAAGGATGCAGAGAAAAAGGAACCCTCATGCACTGCTGGTGGGAATGCAGACTGGTGCAGCCACTGTGGAGAACAGTATGGAGTTTCCTCAAAAAACTAAAAATGGAACTCCCATTTGACCCAGTAATCCCACTTCTAGGAATATATCCCAAGAAAACAGAAACACAAATCAGAAAGGATATATGCACCCCTATGTTCATAGCAGCACAATTTACAATAGCTAAGATTTGGAAACAGCCTAAGTGCCTGTTAGCAGATGACTGGATCAGAAAACTATGGTACATCTACACAATGGAATACTACCCTGCGGTTTAAAATAAGGAATTCTTACCATTTGCAGCAGCATGGATGGATCTGGAGAGCATTATGCTAAATGAAATAAACCAGTCAATGAAAGAAAAATTCCACATGATCTCACTCATTTATGGACAATAAAGAACATTATAACCTGATGAACAAAAAGGTAGATACAGAGGCAGTAAATTATCAGACTGTCAAATTACAGCGGGAAGGTTGGGGAGGAGGGGGAGATAAGAGATCACCCAAAGGACTTGTATGAATGCATATAAGCATAACCAATGGACGCAAGACACTGGGGGGTGAGGGCATGTATGGGAGTGGGATGGGGGGCAATGGGAAGATATGTACACATGTAATACCTTAATCAATAAAAAAAAATTGGGAAAAAAAAAGATGAAAGCTTGCAGCCCTGGGCTCTGCTGATCCTTCAAAAAGGCCTTTAGCATTTTCATTTAGCAGAGATCAAAATAAAATTTAATTTCTCATGTTATATTTGTAAAATATTTTTTTAATATATTTTATTGATATTTTACAGAGAGGAGGAGAGAGGGATAGAGAGCTAGAAACATCGATGTGAGAGAAACATCGATCAGCTGCCTCCTGCACACCTCCCACTGGGGATGTGCCCGCAACCAATGTACATGCCCTTGACCGGAATCGAACCTGGGACCCTTCAGTCCGCAGGCCGACGCTCTATCCACTGAGCCAAACCGGTTTCGGCAATATTTTTGTTTTTACGTATAGTTTTGTGACTAGTCCTTCATGCAGTCTTGTCATTAGATAGGAACTTTATTATTATCTACCACTAGAGGCTCAGTGCTTGAATTCGTGCACAAGTGGGGACCCTCGACCTGGCTGGCAATTGAGGCCTATTGGGGAGCTGGCTGGCTGGGGGGAGGGAACCTGGGAGGTTGGCTCGCTGGCTTCCCTATCGGGGCCTATCCATGGGGCTTGCTGGCAGTGGGGAGGGACTGCAAGATGTTGACTGGTGGTGTGGGGGATGGGCCATGGGAGGTTGGCCCACCCGCCCTCTGATTGGGGCCAATTGGGGGGCCAGCCAGGAGGTGGGACCATGGGAGGTTGGCTCTGGGAGTGCACTGACCACCACGGGGCAGCTCCTGAGTAGAGTGTCTGCCTCCTGGTGGTCAGTGTACATCACAGCAAATGGTCAACCAGTTATTCCAGTCTCTCGGTTGTAATGGTCATTTAGGCTTTTATATATATAGATTATTATTTTTATTATTATTATTAGTGAAAGAATATAAAATGTGTTGTCTTTGATGGCATAAGTGTGTGATCTAAGCACATCACATAACCTAGGCTATCCCTTTGCTGTGACAAATTATAATAAAGACAAAATTAGGGAACATATAATTTACTTGATTACTTAGTTTCAACAAGCAAAAAAGATTATAGTTTCATGGGAATATAAAAATAGGCAATGTCTTCATGTTGTTGTTCCTTTAATAATATAACTCAACATAATACTAGTAATTGATAAATATTAACTGACAATATTAATAATAAGAGTAATAATGATAATAGACTTCTATAACTGTTGTTTCTCATCCTATATAATAAAGAGCTAATTAGACCGAAGAGCAGAACGACCGTCTGGATCACCATCTGGATGACTGTCTGGACAACCTTCCAGATGAAGCCAGGGCTGTGAAAGCCGAGCCCCTTGCACAAATTTTGTGTAGTGGGCCTCTAGTAATTTATAAACATTTTTATTATTTTTATTAACTACTAGTTTTATGTATAGTTGTGGAATTTGGGGCTCTGGGTGAAGATTCTTCTTCTGTGGATCCTTGTTCAATGAAGTTGAAGAATAAATTTTTTGAACAGATTTCTTTAATAAAAATGTGGAAGTTTATTGGA
Source organism: Plecotus auritus (assembly GCF_963455305.1). Lineage (NCBI taxonomy): Eukaryota > Metazoa > Chordata > Mammalia > Chiroptera > Vespertilionidae > Plecotus > Plecotus auritus. Next base: position 201,751,293 of record NC_137771.1, on the reverse strand, counting down.
AGCATATACAAATTCTCCCTGCAGAGGGGTACCTAGAGGAGAATCCTCTGGGGAGGAGTCCCCAAGTAGGAAAAGCCTGCTCTTTCTCTCTCTTTCTCTCTGCTGTGGAAAAAATCAACCTAAAAAATCTGTTTCATGTCCCTTTCTCTCCAGTTTATAAAGACTGTAGCTCTTTGTCTCTTCATGACCTTTTCTAATTGGACCCTTCCTTAATTTAGGAAACCCCGTGCTTTCCTCATTGGTCATTCTGCTATATAGTATCAGTTTAAAGCTCAAGGCCCATGTGGTGTCCCCCTTTTCCTCTCCCCCTATATTGCAACATTCCTATATCCTCTATGAGTGCTCTGTGAATGTATGCCTTCCTTTTCCTTTATCTTGTAACTTTTCTTTATCCTCTGTAAAAGCATTCTGGCATCTTGGAGCTATTTCTGCCCTTCACATATGCATTCCTCTCCCATGGACCCTCTTTATTCCCTAACACTGCCTGTCTTGTCTCTAAAATTCCTTTCAATTGTTAAATATTTATGTTCAAATAAATGAATAAATTATTGGGAAGAACAATGGTGAAATGAAGTTTAGTTTTATTTTTATATTTTATTTATTTATTTTTTTTGGTTAAGAAATTTCTATACAATCTGAGTAATTTTAAATAAAACTAAGTTCATTTTTTTTTCATTTCTATAGTTAATTGGGTACAATATCAGATGCTTTCAAAGTCTTAAGAGTTACATTCAAAAGGAAACCTGTTTTTTTTAACTGGATACATGGGTACAATTTTTACCAATTTAAATTGATGGTTTTCTAATGTACATTCAGTAACAACCATCATGAACTTTGTTTTAATAGATTATTAAAGATAACTCACACATAAATACATACAATACTTTTTAGCTCTTATTGTGGATTCTTATTAGTAAAATTTCCTAACTTACAGAATAAGAAATGGTGATGCATTCTGCCTGCTCATTATTTTAGAGTTCTTTGATGACTAGTCCATGAAATAAACACTGTAGATCCACTTGTTTATATGTTGATTTTTTAGGAAGGAAAAGAGAAAAAAAGAATATCATTATGATTACAAAGCTGCCTGCTCAGAAATAGAAATAAACATTTTTCTAACCATCACCATAGAAGTGAATGTGAAGAAACTGCAATAAAAAGGAAATTTTAGACTATGTTCTCATTCATTAAAAACAACAGCAACAACAACAACAAAAAAAACTTAAGCCTTAGCCAGGTTACATGCATAATCTAGTTATCAGCTACCTGTAACCTACTGAAAATCTCTTTATGAAGAGTCACTTTTAGATAATTTCCCTCATTCAACTTTAAAGACATTCATTACACTAATCAAATTATTAAGGAAATATGAATCTGTTCTCTACCAAATGCTATCAATTATATCCTATTTACTTTCACTGTATGTTCTAAGAAGCCTCCCTGTTACTCTTGAAGACTTGTTTCATCTTCCTGCATTAGATTTTAGTTTGAACTAGTATATTTTATTTTTCTTTTTTGTTCACTATTAGTTCTATAGTTAACCATTCTGTCAGTGCTTCTTTTTTATTACAGACAACAAAGGACATCTCTGTCTTTTAATTTTCTGAAAGCCTTTATGCAGAATTTTATTCCAATATTGCTGGATGTCTTTAGCAATAGGACTGGTCCAAATTACATTTCTGTCATTATCTGAAGTGAGAATGGAAATGTTTTGTGACTTGACCAAGGTCACAAATCATTCAATTATTTGTTTAAGTCAAGATTGGCATTTCTGTTTTTATTTTTTAATTAGTAACAACATGTTTATTCAAGCTTTACAAATTTTGCAAGAGCCTAAGGTAAGTTATTCAGATAATAATTAGGCCAAGGTATTAGGGGTAATGGTATAAGAGTTATTTTTTCAGAATTTACTTTGTATTGTTTCTCTAAATGTTTTCAAAGTTACAGCTTAGTTATTGAATTAAATTACTCTTAAATATTAACCAAGACAAGTGCAAAATGCTCTTTTCTATTTTTCTGGGTTTTGGGTTCTTTTTTTGTTTGTTTGTTTTTGCTTGTTTTTAATGATGGAAATAAAACCAATTGTATCTAGCAATCTACATATATTTCTTATTTCAGAATGTCTCTGATGTTTTACAAAAATATTATCCACAATCTTTTCTAACTTATAACCCAGTCTATGAAAAGACATGAGTCTTTCAGAATACATTTATTGTATAACTTAAAAGATTGTACATTCTGAAATCTCAATGCATCTCACTTTAATGCTCAGCACTTTGTATTATAAGCAAAACAAGGACTTGAATGATCACATTCTGAACAGATGCATAGTGAAATTATAGTGAGAGAGGTTGCTCTAAATAAGAAATAGAGGTTGTACCAACCATCTGTTATATGTTTTCCTCACTTTTATATTCATAACTCCCATGAATGTGCCTTTAATATTGAAGAATTTATAAACAGCACCCAGTCTGACAAAAGAATTCTACTTTAAAAACAGAATTATAATTTTTTCTACAATTTCAAAAGCATTGTTTTCAAAAGTCAAACTTTATGAAAAAATACAATGGAATTGTGTTATGGTAGATTTTTATTTTGTTTTTAAAAATATATATATTTATTGATTTTGGAGAGGAAGGGAAAGGGGGAGAGAGAGAGAAACATCAGTGATGAGAGAGAATCATAGATTGGCTGCCTCCTGGAACTGAGTCCCCAACCCAGACATGTGCCCTGAACTGTGACTTCCTGGTTCATAAGTCGATGCTCAACCACACATCCATGCCAGTCAGGCAGACTTTTTTTTTTTTAACGGAGAATTACAGTTCAATATTTTAGTTTATCTGGGCCTTTAATTTCTTATATTCTCAGCATTGTTAGAAAATGTGGATAGGGCAGTGGAAATGGTGTATATTAAAAATCATAAATAATTAGTTCTAAATTAATTTTTAAAAGAAGCAAGTATAACAATAGCAACTTATTTTTTAAAAAATATATTTTATTGACTTTTTACAGAGAGAAAGGGAGAGGAATAGAGAGTTAGAAACATCGATGAGAGAGAAACACCTCCTACTCAGGATGTGCCTACAACCAAGGTACATGCCCTTGACTGGAATTGAATCTGGGACCTTTCAGTCAGCAGGCAGAAGCTCTATCCACTGAGCTCAACCAGTTAGGGTGCAACTTATTTTTGTTAAACTTTCATAATTAAAATATTCTTTACAATTAAGTAAATGGTCAAGAATTTTGCCTTAATTAAAAGTTAAAATCTGATATGTGAAATATAATGTACAGTGTTGAAAAATAGAATTATCATTTTGAAGAAAAACAGAAAAAAAATTAGATTATTCCTTGAAATAAAATTTGTAACTTTGAAACTTTACAATATTTTTAAAATTGTGTTAAATTTTGCACATGGCATTCTTTGGTACATTTCACTTGAGGTAAAAATCTACTTCAGATTTGTGAGAGTTAGATTTTTTTTTTTTTTAAATATATTTTATTGATTTTTTACAGAGAGGAAGGGAGAGGGATAGAGAGTTAGAAACATTGATGAGAGAGAAACATCGATTAGCTGCCTCCTGCACACCTCCTACTGGGGATGTGCCCGCAACCAAGGTACGTGCCCTTGACCGGAATCGAACCTGGGACCCTTCAGTCCACAGGCCGACGCTCTATCCACTGAGCCAAACCGGTTTCAGCGAGAGTTAGTTTTACATTTATAAAGAAGGTCACATTGAAAACTTTCAAAAATATCAAATCAATAAGCAAGTTTCTATGTATAAGTCATTTTTGGTCTCCTCAATTTCTTTGCTTTATATAGGTCTTAAACAAATGATATTGTATAAACCATGATTTAATGAGTATTTAGAACTAGGAAAGTGATCCAAGATCTGTAAGATAATAGGAAGATCAAATATTAATACAGTTGGCATCATCATCTCAAATACAGCATCTAGAACAAAAGTTGTTAGCTAGAGAAAATTAAAAACAAAACACACCAAAGAACCTGTCAGCTAAAGGGATGGTTCTGCATGGAAACTATCATTTTTAAACTTTCGTTAAACAGTATGTGATGTATTCAGCTTTTGAATGAATATGTCATTAATTTAAAATGTTACACTGTATAGTAAACTAAAAATTTAGAAGTACAATATTAATATACTTGCCATAAAAGCCAACTAAAGACTCAGAAACTCAGAAAAGTAGTAGTCTGAAAAAAAAAACACAAAAGAAACTACTCTTGTTCTTGCATAACAAATGGTCTAATTGCCATTGGAAAGAGTTTTTGAAAGAATTTAAATTTCCCTTTGAACATGATATTACTTTCTACAGCCGTAATAAATTTATTTTTCTAGTAAAACCATTTAAGAAGATATGTTTACTTCAATTATTTATTTTTAAAATATCGTTGATCTAGCAAATTTATTGATTGATCAGGCAAGTATACCTATAAAAGCCTATGGACAAAAATATTTAAATTTGAAATTTCTGAGACAGGCTTAGTCAGTTTCTAAAAAAATAAAAATTTCCAGAAATAATAGACCTTGGTCACTGGGACACCTAATTTGTATTAATGATAACGATATACATCATTTGGTATATTGCTCTATTATATTTCTAGATGTAACACTAAACAAAATGTCTTCTGAATTTACATAGAGTAACTAGCTCAAACATATTTGCTAAAACCTTTTATATTACAATTTTCCTTATGCTACCAATTTATTGAAGTCTATAGAACATGTTGAAAAGTAAAGAGTTGCCTTTGTTGGGAAATCCATTAGTACTATAAGAATATAATCAATGTTTCTTGGGTGCTAAGTAAATTGTGAAATCTGAAGGGAACAGTCTGGATGCTTAAAATTAATGACTAAATGATAAGATGTGTTTAAGTTTAATCACTTTATTTACATAGTCATTGATTTTCTTTACCACCCTTGTCCAGCATGCCACACTTGAGAACTAATTTTCATCACTAGCCAATCAGAATTCAAGTACAGGCCTGAGAATAAAGAGGAAAAAAATGTCCCCACAAGTTCTGCTTTTCTCATTATTCTTGATTTTTTTTTTTTTTTACTGAAAACCTTTTGGAACAAGTTTATGACCATTGATTGACTTATTGTATCATATTTTGCTTGTAAGGTATTTTTTTCCTGATCATAGTTCAGCCTGGTGTGAAGTTACTATTTAGCATCCTATATATAATAAAAGAGTAATATGCAAATTAACCATCACTCCACTACACCCACAAGCCATGCCCACAAGCCATGCCCACCAGCCAATCAGGAGCAAATATGCAAATAAACCCAACCAAGATGGCTACAGCCACAGAGAACAGGAGGGAGGCTTGGGTTTCCCCGGCAATGGAGGAATCCAAGCTTTCCGCCTGCCCTTGTCGGCCTAGGCCTCAACTCAAGGCTACAAAGTTTCAATGATAGAAGATGCATAAATCCAAACAGAAATGGCGGCAGCCACAGAGCTGGAAAGAGCAGGAGGCTAGGGTTGCCCTTGGCGATGGAAGAAGCCAAGCTTTCCGCACACCCTGGCCGGCCCAGGCCTCTGCTTAAGGCTATAAAGTTTCAATTACAGAAGATACATAAATCCCCTAAAAAATGGCTGCCATCACAGAGCAAGCAGAAGGCTTGGCTCTGCTCCAGGCTACAAAGTTTCAATTGTAGAAGATAAATAAACCCCAGATCCCAGGGCCTCCACTTGGGTCACCAGGGGGCATGGCCAGCCTGCAAACCACCACAGGCCCCTCACCCAGGCCGCCCCACGCCCCAAGGGAACCCCCACCCTGATCTGGGACACCCTTCAGGGCAAACCAGCTAGCCCCCACCCGTGCACCAGGCCTCTATCCTATCTAATAAAAGAGTAATATGCAGATTGACCATCACTCCAACACACAAGATGGCTGCCCCCATGTGGTTAAAGAACCTGCCCCCATGTGGACATAAGATGGCCACCACAAGATGGCCAGAAAGGGAGAGCAGTTGGGAGGGACCAGGCCTGCAAGGGAGGGCAGTTAGGGGCAATCAAGCCTGCAGGGGAGGAAAGTTGGGGGCAATCAAGCCTGCAGGGAAAGACAGTTGGGAGGGACCCAGACCTGCATGGGAGAGCAGTTAGGGGTGACCAGGCCTGCAGGGGAGGGCAGTTGGGGGGACCCAGGCCTGCAGGGGAGGGCAGTTAGGGGTGACCAGGCCGGCAGGGGAGGGCAGTTAGGGGCAAACAGGCTGGCAGGGGAGCAGTTAGGCATCAATCAGGCTGGCAGGGGAATGGTTACGGGGTGATCAGGCTGGCAGGCAGAAGTGGTTAGGGGCAATCAGGAAGGCAGGCAGGCGAGCAGTTGGGAGCCAGCCTTCCTGGATTATGAGAGGGATGTCCGACTGCCCGTTAAATGGGCAGTCGGACATCCCTTGAGGGGTCCCAGATTGGAGAGGGTGCTGGGCTGAGGGACACCCCCTCCCCCGTGCACGAATTTCGTGCACCGGGCCTCTAGTTTTAATATAGGCCAGATAAGTGTCAATTCTAAAGGAACTGACTGTAAAGGTCTGTATCATAACATGCATCACTTACATTTCTGGCAAATTTTCTATGTGATGCATGTCGTTTGAAAAAACAAATCATGTTCCTGGTCCTTACAGAGTTTATAATAACAACAAGGGAAGCAAAGGGTTCAGCTATAACAATTTCCTAAAATTAAGTGCTAAAATCATAGCACTCATTATAAACACTTTGGCCCAAAGAAGCCTAGATTATAATACTTTTACCTGAAAAACAATATCTCACACTTCCCCAGCCCTTGATGGATAACATTGCAGAGAAATCGTGAGCAGGCCTGCCTTTAATGCACAGTGTAGGCCATAGCTGGGGTGGGAAGGTGTTACACTGTCTAAAATTCCACCACTAAAATCTGCAGTTTAGCATTGTCCTCTTTTGGTTCCTTTTTAAAGATTTAATCTTGCTAGAAGAGACTAAGACATTAAATAGTTCTCTTGCTTAAAATCTTCTTCATGTAGGAAGGGAGTAAAGGAGGTAGAGAAAAAAAAAGCAAACAAACAAAAACAGTTTCTCATAATTTGGACTAAGACCACCTGATAGTGAGTTCCTAGCTCTTGTTGTGGCAAGGAAGGATCTTTAGGAGATCAGCAAGGAGATTAGCTATCACGTCCCATGATATGCTAATGCTACTTTCTCCTAAAAAAAGACTTTCTCAGATTATTCTACCAGGCTCTGTTCTGTAGAAACTGTTATGATGCAATCTTTCTGAATTTGGACAAATCCTCACAGTCTTACATCCATGTACTTTGCTCGTAAAAGTGAGTAGAAAACCTTGGGAAACCTCTTTTGCTAGGTAGGAGTTTCTAGAGTAGAGAAGCTTCCTGTGTAACCCTCACCACAGAGCAAGGGGTCCATGCCAAGGGCAGTGGGAGGGCCAGTTCAGCTCCCTTTGCCCAACCAACAGCCCTGAAGTAGTCTGGGTTGTGAGCAGGGTGGCCCACTGATGTGTCTGCAGCTCTAGATTTTCACTCAAACCCTCTGCAGCCTGATCCAACATGGTTACCTCCTTGACCTGTTCAGGTTGGTATTTAGGTTTATTAATTTAAGGATTCATACCAATAGGCATAGAGAAGTCGGAGAAACCCAGAAAGTCTGAGTAAAACCTGGGCATTTTAAGTGACCGGAATTTTTTTTTTTCCCCAAGCCCCAGTGGAAGTTTAAACAATTGGAGATTTAATCAGTCTAGACTTTTTTTTTTTTTTTTAGGGGTGGGGCGGGGCACAATATGTCACATGATTTAAGGATATAGTTATAGGAAGCAGAGTAGCAGAAATTGAGGCATATATACTACCAAGGAATGAAGAAGAAAAACTATTTTTAGATAAGGATTAAAGTAAGATGGGACTAATGAGGCAGAAAGCAGTTTGGATTGGCAAGAACTCTCTGGCTAGTTAGAATGCCTCTGTAGGGATATGGTAGGGTACATATAGATGCTGAATGGATTTTTATCCAATGCCTTTCTTTTATTAAAAAATATTCCCCCTCCAGATTAGACAATAGTACTGCTTATTGTAGATATTTCTAAAGCAGATAATTACAAAGATGTAAATTAAAAGCCATCCCCAAAATCCTACTCCCTTAAGTAAGTCACTCTTGATATTTTTGAATGTTCCCAACTGGCCTTTAGAAATTATATACACGTGTTAGATTTTTTTCCAGAAGGTTTTGGTTTAAGAGGATGTTCATGTTGGTATGTAAATAATAGTAAATACTGTATCCTATGATAATAGTAAACACGATATCTAGGGCTGCTCTAACAATGTGACATGGGTTTGTCCCTCTAGACATGGATGATATTAATGACACATGAGTTTGCATTTGTATAGTGATGGTATTTAACATATTTGCAGAAATCTCTACTAATTCTAATAGTTCTTGTGAAGATTTTCTCAAATTTTCTACATCCAAAAAGCATAATATTTGTGAACGATGACAATGTTGTTTCTTCCTTTTAATCCATTTACCTGTGATTTCCATTTTCTTGTCTCATCTGTTAAGACATCCTGTAGAACAAAGCTGACTACAACTTGGGATGAGGACAAGTTGTCTTATAAATCTTCTAGTGTTCTAAAAATATACAAGTGTCATTTGTAATCAACACTGTTCACCAACTACAAACAGAAAATATTTTCCTTAACTTGATAAAGAGCATCTACAAAAACCTACTTAGACTATCCTACTTTTGAAACTTTTGCCCATTTCTGGGAGGATAGATGCATATCCTATTGTAGGAGGAGGCCTAGAAATCAAAAGATAATGAGTTAGCAGTTTTTAATTTTTCTTATTTGATACATACAAATATTTAATGGGTATTTTAATTTTTACTTAATTGATCTCTAATAAAGCTAAACCTTTTATTAGTTATGTTATTGCCTCTTCTGTAAATAAATCACTCATTAAATTTTAAAAAATAAACAGACTTTGAGGCCCTGAGAACTTCCTATTAATATTGGCTGAACTTGTATTTTAAAGTACTATAGTGAGATAGAAAAAATCAGAGAAGAGTCTTGCATACAATCAGTGGGTTGAGATCCCAGCCCTGCTATGTGCTACCTTTGTGAACTTGGCCAAGTTTTTTAACCTTGCATACCTTTGGTTTCTCATCTATAAAATATAAATAACCTTGTACCTAGCTTATGAGACAGGTAAAAGGCTTAAATGATATGGTGCATATAGAGTAATTCGCATTCAACAAAAATTCACCTTGTGTTAATGAACAACCATGTGAGAGATGAAGGCTCAGTGAGAAATAGCCAGGCTTGTGTAATGGATCAGAGTTGACTAGACTTGAGATTTAAAGGTGGCATTTCCTGGAAAGGTATGATTTTTAAACTTCATGGAGGATGTTGAAAGTTTACTCTGTCAGAAACACTGTCTGGAACTTGAAAATAAGGCCATAAATGATGGATAGCATATCACAAGGATTATTTGGGCCACACTGTCCAATAAGAAAGCAATAGACGCATGTAACTGTACTGTTCATTTGAATATGGCTTGTCTGAATTAATAGGTTCTGTAAGTTAAAATGGCACACCAGGTTTCTAAGATGGTATTAAAAAATGTAAAGTATCTTCTTAATTTTTACATTGATTAGATGTTGAAACGACAATATTTTAGATATATTGGGAATGTAGTTAGTTCATGTAATTAATTACTATTGATTAAAGTTAACGTATAACTTTTCAAAGTTATATGCTAACATTTGATATTTTTCTAATATTTGTCTGCATTTAAAATTTTTAGCCTTTCTTAGAATGATTAATTTTCACCTTCAATTCTATAAGAAAATAAAACATTTAGGTAAGACATTGATGCTAAATTAGCAAAATATTTGAATCCTATCAATTCATGAGCTGAATATTCATAGCACATTAATATTTATCCTATCTAATAAAAGAGTGATATGCAAATTAACCATCACCCACAAGCCATGCCCACCAGCCAATCAGGAACGAGTATGCACATTAACCCAACCAAGATAGCTGCGTCCACAGAGCAAGCAGGAGGCTTGGGTTTCTCCAGAAATGGAGGAAGCCAAGCTCCCGCAGCCCTGGCCTGCTTTGGCCTCTGCTACAAAGTTTCAATTATAGAAGATAAATAAATCCTAACAAAAATGGATGCAGCCACAGAGCAAGCAGGAGGCTTGGTTCTGATCAAGGCTACAAGGTTTCAATTATAGAAGATAAATAAATCTCACATACCAGGGCCTCCACTTGGGTCACTGGGGGGCGTGCCAGCCTGCAAACCACCACAGGCCCCTCACCCAGGCCACCCCACGCCCCAAGTGAACCCCCACCTGATCCGGGACCCCCTTCAGGGCAAACCAGCCGGCCACCACCCATGCAACAGCCTCTATCCTATTTAATAAAATAGTAATATGCAAATTGACCATCATTCCAACACACAAGATGGCTGCCCACATGTGATCAAAGATAGCTGCCCCCATGTGGACACAAGATGGCCAGCAGGGGAAGGCAGTTGGGAGGGACCAAGCCTGCAAGTGAGGGCAGTTGTGGGCGATCAGACCAGCAGGGGAGGAAAGTTGGGAGGGACCAGGCCTGCAGGGGAGGGTAGTTAGGGGAAAACAGGCTGGTCGGGGAGCAGTTAGGCATCAATCAGGCTGATGGGGGAGTGGTGAGGGGGTGATCAGGCTGGCAGGCAGAAGTGGTTAGGGGCAATCAGGAAGGCAGGCAGGCGAGCAGTTGGGAGCCAGCAGTCCTGGGTTGTGAGAGGGGTGTCCAACTGCCCGTTTAGGCCCAATCCTACTGGGATCAGGCCTAAACGGACAGTCGGACATTCCTCAAGGGGTCCCAGATTGGAGAGGGTGCAGGCTGGGCTGAGGGACACCCTCCCCCAGTGCACGAATTTTGTGCAGGGGGGCCTCTAGTATAAATACAGACTTAAACAAAATGTCTATCATATAATGTTCAAAGTTAAGCATCTTAGCTCTTAGATCTCAAATTTAATTATTGTTATTATTAATGCAGATGAATAAGAACTTAATTTTCTATTGGAATAGTTAAGAGAATAAAATGTTAGCATTAATGAAATAGAAATGTTTAAGAAATATTTGATAAGATTATCTTCTCTACATGGCTGGTTTTATTTTCAATTGCTTTTCATCTTCATTATAATCCAAAAATATAATACTCCATTACTTAGCAATAATATTCATGTACTTCTGTAGATCACATGCCAGAAATTTTGGCTGCTCTCCCTGAACTTTAATTAGAGTCTTAAAACCCTACTCAATAGGGAATTAACCTTAATCCACTACGTTTTGAATTCTCTCAAAGCACACATGGCAATGATGACTTATAGTGTATCTTGAATAAAAATATTTTATGAATGTTATTGAATCAAAAGTATAATTTGTGGAATATAATATTAAATATCACAGTAAAAAAATCCATAATCATAAAAACAGATATTACAAAATTTTATAATTATTGTCTATTGATTCAACAAATATTTAATTTTAAATGGGTTTAATAACTATGTTCTTTTTAGATTATTTCCCTAGTGGACTACAGTTAATGAAGTAAATTTGAATGGGATGGCTAATCCATTATTGCCAACAGGGTATCATGTATTATTTTATTTAGAAACTGTGACTATTATTAAATACATTTTACAAATGTGAGAGGAGACAGCCAAGAAAATAATAAGTTCTGTGTAATATACTTCTGAATCTTTCAGCATTACCAAATTTTTTGTCTTCTAATAGAATTTTAAAAATAACATTAACTTAAAAATTAGTAGTCCTTTGGTTATCTGAATCAATTATTTTTTTACAATAAGAATGTTACAACTAGATATTAACTCATTGGCTATTTCTTCTAGATCAAAATAAATTTCTCCTTAGATTATCTATAGAGTTTAAGGATCAATAAGAGATATCAATATTGATTTTAATTTACAATTTAGTTGCCTCAAAGAATCCAAAACTTAAGTGCTATAACACTTAAAATGCTTCTTAAAATTGGCAATTATTTCCTTTTCACATAATAACTTTTAATAAGGTACATTAATTTAAAACAAGCATTTGACTTACTCATAAAATTTAGTTAAGTTTCTATGAACATTAAACATAATATTTTATACCATTATATCACTGTTGAATAGGAATGGTACAAAACAAACAAATTAGATCTATCATAATGCAGTCTATGCTAGATAATCTCAAAAGATTGGTCCTTAAGTTAATACAATTTTTGTTTTCTGTTTTTCTAAAAATGAAAGATAAAGCATTAATTTTTATAATAATTAAAATCTTTGGAAAAGAAAGTTTAGATTAAATTTTCAACAACAAAAGTAATGTATGTGTATGTGTTTCTAGCAAGTGCTAAAATTACAGGCTTCTCAATAGCTAAGAAAGGGTTGTACGGGTAAAACAAAACAAAACAAAACAAAACAAAAACAGCTGTTCATAGAATGGAACTACTACATTCCTTTCTCATATACTTGTAGGTTAGTTATTGAAGAGGAGTTGGCATCAGAAAAAATGGAATGCCAATCTCTATTCATCTTTGTGCAATTCTCGCCACATACCAAAAATGACATTTCGTTTGAAACCATATTACAAAGGCTTTTTCAAGAGGAAGCCTATTAAATACAAAATACAGACCAACTATCCTTATATATTGACTGTTAATTCAACCAGTATCATTATAAAGAAAGAAAAATATAATTTCTATTTCAATATCAATGGTCAATAGTTTAACCTGGTCAGTGCCTGTTTTTTAAGTAGCCTTTTAAATCTCTTGGGCTTTCTTATTCTTAGGATTATCAGAATAGTTAGTGATTTCATAAAAAATTGTAATTTAAAACACATGTACATTTCATAAGGACTGTAAAGAAGTTTGATACACCAGCAAATGTCAATCAGTTCTTTAAAAAGAGAACAATATTTTAAAAATATTTATTACTAGAGGCCTGGTGAATGAATTCATGCACCGGGGGGGTCTGGCCAGCCTGCCCCTTGGGGGCCTATCAGGCAGGGCTGGTCGGGGGGAGGGGCTGCGGGCGGTTGGCCGCCTGCCCTCCCTCCCCCCCCGATCGGGGTTTTGGAGGTGAATTGGGGGCCAGGCTGGCCAGGAGTGGGCCTGGATCAGGCTTGTTGGCTGCCGCAATGTGTGTCATAGCCAATGGTCATTCAGTCATTCTGGTCATTGCGCCGTCTGGTTACTGGGCTTTCATATATATATAGATTGCATTTTAAAGCAATAAAATCACTTGCATTGTGCAAAAAGTATGTAACACGTAATATTGTGTATATCTTAACCTGTAGAAAAATCTTTATAAAACATTTTTTATTATATACTATAAGGACATTTTTATCAGAGCATTTACTTTAGAAACTTAACATTGTAAGTACTTTTTTATTTCTTTGAAATATAAGTAAATTATTTTGAAAATTAGATACTTTTTGTCAGCTTTATGAACAAAAATTGTCATTCTCAAAGACATGGAAACATCAAGGGAAATAAAACCCCATCTCCATTTTCTGTTGGAGGGTAGGGGTTAGTGCCTGCTCCAATTTGCAAAATTACCGCTGTCATAAGGCTATGAGAAGTTTGTTTTCCCTCTGGATAAAGCCTACTAACTCACACAGATCACAGATGTCACCTCAGTGACCAAGTAAAGTCAGGAAGAACTATTAGTATGTGTGACCAATGGTTCTATCAAGTCCTCTTACTTGAGGACTAGCTATTGTTTATCTTGAGAAGATGTATGTGAGGAGTTGAATCTGTTTGGCTGTATAAAACGGTGAGAATTTTTTTTAATCTTTGCAATCTCTTAGCAGATAGCCTCTGGATTTTATTATTGAATAAGCATTAACTTCTCAGATCTTTCTCTACTACCACTATGGAAAGAATTTCCTATGTTGGAAAAATATTTTGTTTTTAATCATATTTTCCCAATAATAGCAACTATAAAGCTATCTCTGTAAGTTATAAAAACAACAAACCAGAAAAGATGCTTTCTAGAATACTGATATGGGAACGTGATTGCAAGTGCAGTGAACATTTACTATGAGGCAATGATTTTTAATCAGTGGCATAACGGTCTTTATGGTTATGATGACATTATTTAGGAAGTGTAAGAACCCACTGCTCCCACTGGAAGAAATAGAGGCAAAAATGTCACCTTTCATCAGTAACCCCATCTAAATGCATTAGTCAGTGTTTCATTCTTACAGTTACTCTCAGTTTCAAATCACTCTTTTAAGAAATAGATAGGTTTAAGGCACACTATTCAAGATGATGACATGCTTTTTCTATTTGTTTGTTTTTTATACATTCCTTTGAGCATTTTGGTCCCTGGGATTTTAAAAATAAAGTATTTTTTAAACTTGAAAATATTTACATATTTAATGTTGCTTTCTATTTCCACAATTACAGTGTGTAGTCTTCAAAACCTATTTAATTTACTTTGTATGAAGTCTGTGATTCTATATATGAGCCATTACAAAATTGACTATTTTCATCATGTGGTTTATACATTTTAATGATTTTTTTTAATTAATAGGCATTTTCTAAGATAGTCCATATCTAAAAATACCTTATAATTAGATAATAGAAACAATATTTCTCCATTGAAATACTGTGTGGGAAATTGCCTTACCTAACTATAAATTTTGTGACATTTGTTAAAAAGCTACCCTCAAAATAAAATATATAATATCTGTCATTTCTCTATACATACATCTTGTACATTCCTGGATAGCAGAAGCTGAATGACAGATGAATAAAAACATGTCAAATACACTCTGAGTAGGTTTTTTCTTAATTCTTCTAATCTGATGTAATCTTTTTCTATTTTAAACTGTCATAGTATTTTGTGTTCAAACCCCATTGATCTTATTTTATATTAATTTATGTACTTCCCTTTAGATAATAAAAAAAATTACTGGGTTAAGGGGCATATTTTATTTCTTTTTCATTAGCTAAGAATCTCATACATAGCAAGCATTCAGTGAGATTTTTTAAAATGAAAGTGCTATAATTAGAGTGCATAGGTGTACCACAAATTTAAAAAGGAAAATATAATAATGGAAGAGTAAAAGTGGAATTATTGAATTATTTAGACTAATGAAAATGGCTTTAACTCTCAACCACAAAAATAGTGCCATATGATCAATGAAAACAAGATCTTATTTTGAAGTTTTAATACTAATGATATAAAATAGTCAAGTTTAATTTTTTTACTAAGTTTCACTGAACAGAAAGTGTTCCTGAGTTAAAAAGCTGAATTTCTGCCCTAGTTGGTTTGGCTCAATGGATAGAGCATTATCCTGTGGGACTGAAGGGTGTTGGGTTTGATTCTGGTCAAGGGCATAAACCTCAGTTGCAGGCTCCTCCCTGGCCCGGGCCCTGGTCTGGGCTAGTGCAGGAGGCAAACAATTGATATGTTTCTCTCATATCGATGTTTCTCTCTGTTTTTCTCCTCTCCCGTGCACTATCCCAAAAAAAAAAAAAAAAAAAAAATCAATGAGAAAATATCCTTTGGTGAGGTTTAAAAACACAAACAAAAACTGAATTTCTAATGAAATATTTAAATAATCCTAAGAAGTATATATTTTATAGGTAGGTGCTAGAAATATGCATTATAACAATGTTAAATGAAGCTTCATTGATTTTAAATTTAAGGGACTAAGAAAAGTGAACAATTTAAAATTAAGAAAAGTGAACAATTTAAAATTAAGTAGGTTGGAAATATTAAAAATCTTATTTTGCTGTAAGAAATTTGCAAAATTAGCATCCCGATCCTTCAGGAAAAAAGCTCATAAATCTGATTTTTTGTGGAAGACTAGTAGTCACAAAATAAATTTTATTCTATTTACAAACTCTTGCTTGCCCACCCTTCCAATTATTTCAAGATTCTCCTTCTAATTTATGGCTGATTGCAGTAATTTTAAAACATTATAATTTGATCTAACTTGGCTTTTGGAGTTGGAAAAGAAATCATAAGGTTGGACTTATGGAATAGCAACATGAACAGCGGTGCAAAAGGTGTCACCCAGAGAGACATCTATAAACTGGTCAAAAATTATGTCAATCATTCATAGTCTTTGGAGATTGAGCTGGAGATTGACATACAACAAATTGGGTAACATTTATCCAACAAGATAACTGGTAACTTAGTGATAACAGTGGACGTCATAATAGCTTTTGAGTTTGGGTCTACACCTACTTCCACTGAGATCCCTGGTATTGAAAAGTTATTAATCATATTACTACCAGTGGTAGATCCCATCTTCCCCAGCTCTATGCTGCAAAAGCTCTATATAGTGGATGGTGGCAGCCTGGTAATAGCCTCATTCTTCCACTCCCAACTCCTTCTCTCTAGGGAAGGTCTGGCAGGGAAGTAGGTGAAGAATGCAGTTCCCGATGTCCCCACAGCTCTGTTGGGAGAAGCTATTTTGTGGCTCAGTGACAAAGTATCAGCTCCTCTCTCTGGTGTGGAAAAGCTATTCCAGGCCAGCCTAGTTGATTCCACCTCTGTGGAATTCCAATTTCTACTGATGGGCGATGGATACCTGGGTGGTAGCACCAGTTCCTCTTCTCACAGTTACAGATCCTACTCCGTGGGTGGAAACCTGTTGGAACACACAGTAAAAGGTAAATTCTGCCTTCAAGTCCTGCTTCAAAGAGCATTGCTCTGTCCTGTAAGGGAGAAGGTAGGGAGCGTGGAAGTGGAGCAAGCCTCATATACTGGTAATAACATGCTCTACCTGAGGGAAGTAGCTCTATTTGGAGCAAATTGTGCTGCAGGGTTTGTTTGTGAAAACCATAGGGCAATCAACTAGCAATCAGTGGGGGCCAACAGCTTGGTATGACACTAATAGAAGTGGACCAGCAAGAAGTTTAATTGAGAGTTGAGGGAAATAGACCATCAAAGAGGACCCTGTTAAAATTAGAGTCATCCCTAGTGGTCTGGAAAACTGTGACTATGCCCTTAGCATACAGTTTCAAGACTAGCCAGAGAGGCAATGTACCAGCTAACAGGCCCTAGTTGAATGGAACCATAACTTGTAAACCCCCTAAACTATAAAAGTAGTCTCCTAGCCACACACAGTTCCAAAAATAAAGAGTGAAAATGTTATTGACTCTGGGAGCTTAAGCACAGGATCTTAAGCACACTGATCAATTAGTAGCTGACCACAAAATGGTGCTGACTCAGGATCAAATCCCAAGAAGTTAGGCTTAAAGATAAAAACAAGTGAAAAAACAAGCACATATAGAACAGTAGAGGCTGTGCACCAGAGAGGAAATAGACTTCACAAAATTAGTCTAACAAAGTCACTAAACAAATAAGCATATAAATAATTGATAATAGCTGTAAGCTCCTGGGGAGGAATTAGCATCTAGAGTTCCTACAGTATATTATCAAAAATGTCCACTTTTAACTTTAAAAAGTATGAAACATGCAAGGAACCAGGAAAATGTGATTCATACAGAGGAACACAAACAGAAAACATAAACTATTTTTGAGGGGACCCAAAAGTTGGACTTTCCACAAAAAGACTTCAAGTAGCTATTTTAAATATATTCAAAATACTGAAGAAACCATGTTTAAAGAATTAAAATATCCTATCTAATAAAGAGGGAATATGCTAATTGACACTCACGCTGTCACAAAGATGGAGGCACCCACAGACAATAAGGAGGGAATATGCTAATTGACTGCTCCACCCTCAAAGATTGTGGCACCCACAGCCAATAAGGAGGGAATATGCTAATTGACTGCCACACCCTCAAATATGGGGGTGCCCACAGCCACAAGATGGTGGTGCCCAGTCCCCTCAGCCCTGCCAGGGCGGCAGGTGCATGGCAAGGCTGGGCAACGAGCCCGGCTGCTCCGCGTGCCTGCCTCAGGAGTCCCCCAGTCCCCTCAGCCCCGCAGCCACCCAGCACCAGCCCAAGGCACAGGCAAGCTTCGGATGGTGGCTGCCCAGTGGCCCAGGGCAGCCCAAGGCTCAGGTAACCAGGGCTGGCCGAGGCTTGCACTGCTGGCAGTGGCAGCAGCAGAGGTGTGATGGGGTGTCGCCTTCCCCTGATTGCTGGGTCACCTCCAGCCCCTGAGGGCTCCCAGACTGTGAGAGGGGGCAGGCCGGGCTGAGGGACCCTCCCTCCAGTGCAAGAATTTTCATGCACTGGGCCTCTAGTGGTATAATAATAGTGACTCATCAAATAAAGAATATTATTAAATAATTAATATGAAAAAGTATTCATGGTCAGAACCTTGCTTAATGCAATAAAAAATTAAAAAATTGTAATATAGGAAGTTAAAAGATCATGCTCAACATGATAAAAAGGATCTACAAAAAGTCAACACTTAACATACTTAATGGTGAAAGAATTGATCTTTTTCTCCTAAGGGTACACAAGGATTTCTACTTTCTGTTCAACACTGTCCTGGGGGTTCTATTCAGGGCGAATAAGATAATGAAACTGAATAAATTACATTCACATTGAAAAGGAAGAAGTAATATTGTCTCTATTTGTGGATGGCATGACCTTATACATAATAATTCAAAATGAATTTATAAAAATGGTTAGAAATAAGGAAGTTCAGCAAGATTGTAGGATATATAATCAATATGCAAATATTTACATTTTAATAAAATACCAATGAATATTCTGAATATAAAATTTGGACAACAATTGTATTAAAATAACTTGAAAAATCATAAAGTCCTTAGGAGTAACTAAATGAAAGAAGTGGAAGACTTATTTACTGAAAATTATAAACCATTATTAAGAAAATTAAGCAAAACTAAATAAGTAGAAAGACATATCATGTTCATTGACTGGAAATTTAATATTATTAAGATGGCAATACTTCCCAAAATGCAATAATCTACAAATTCCTGAAATCCCTATGAAAATGTCAATAGTGTGTGTTTTTTCCCCAGAAATGAACAAGTTGATGGTACAATCCATATGGAATTACAAAGAATCCTGAATAAAAAATAAAAAATGAGAAAAAGGGCAATGTTGGATCACTCACATATTCCAATTTCATTAGTGAATACAAAGGTATAGTAATCACAACAATGTGATACTACCCTAAGGACAGCCATGTAGATTAATGAAATAGAACTGAGAGGCAATGAAATAAGTAAAACAACAACAACAATAATTGCTATATCTATAGATAATTGATTTTTTAAAAATGTGGTAAGACCATTCAGTGGGGAAAGAATAGGTTATTTGTGTGTGTGTGTGTTTGTTAGTATTTTTTTGTGTTTTGTTATTAGCAAACTAGAGGCCCAGTGCATGACATTCGAGCACTCAGGGGGTGGGGTCCCTTAGCCCAGCCTGCTCCCTTTCACAGTCCAGCAGCCCTCAGACATCCTTAGTGCTGCCTTGGAAGTGGGAAAGGCTCCTGCCACTGCCACTACACTCGCCACCCATCAGCCTGGCTTGTGGCTGAGCAGCACTTCCCCTGTGGGAGCGCACTGACCACTAGGGGCCAGCTCCTGCATTGAGCCTCTGGCCCCTGGTGGTCAGTGCGCATCGTAAGGACCAGTCGTTCCACCATTCAGTCAATTTGCATATTACCCTTTTATTATATAGGATAATGCCAGGAAAACAAGATATCAAATAAAACCAATAAATAAAAATGATTTTGTGTCTGCATCATATGCACAAAATTAACTCAAGTTGATTAATGTCCTAATGTAAGTGAAAAAGATAAAAGGCTTAGAAAAAATATATGGGCATGTACAAACTATATAAATTATATTTTATCGAAGTTAAAAGCCTTTGTCCTTTAAATAATAACATTAAGAAAGTGAAAAGACAATAAGGAATGGGAGAAAAAAATCTTCATATACCTGATAAGAGACTTATATCCGGGGTTTCTACAAGTTACTATTACAACTCAACAATTAAAATACAAATAACTGATTTTATGATAGGCAAAGTATTTGGATAGATATTTCTTTAAATACATCATACAAATGGCCAATAGCACATGAAAACAAGATAAAAATTATTAGATATTAGAAAAGTGCAAATCAATAAGATATAAGAAATGACTTCAGACTCGGTAGGATAGTTATAATGAAAAAGAGACAAGAGCAAGTGTCATCAAGAATTTTGAGATATATAAACCCTTATACATTAGTGGTGGGTTTTTAAATAATACATCCACTTTGAATTTCAGTTTTCTAGTTTCTCAAAATATTAATCATAGAATAAACATATGACTCAGAAATTTCACTCCTAGGTATATACCCAAAAGACATGAAAACATATGTTCACACAAAAATTTGTATATGCCCTAGCTGCTTAGCTCAGTTGGTTGGAATGTTGTCCCATACACTAAGGTTGAGGGTTTGATGCCCAGTCAGGGAACGTACAAGAATCGGCCAATGAGTGCATAAGTAAGTGGAACAACAAAAAATGTGTGTCTCCCTCTCTCACTCTCTCCCCCTTTTCCTCTCTAAGAATGTCCTCTGGTGAGGATTAAAAACAAACAAAAACCAGAAAAAAAAATAAAACAAAACCAAACCACTGTGAATTGTGTTTCTTTTGCTTAAGGTTTAAGATACATTTTTTTTTTAATTTAAATGTATGGAAAATAAATAAATAAATGTATGGAGAAAGTTCTAGAGGAATGAAATGTCCTTGTCTATGATAGTCATCATTGGCTCTCAAGACACATATTAACCTGAGGCTAAGGAATAAAGAACAGTGAACTTTTGAAGAATTGGAACCTTAGAGGATGTGTGTTGGTTTTTATTTTCTCCTCAAAATTATATAATTGCCTCCTGAGTACTGCAAGAATATTTGGATCCCTAGTTTCTTCCAAAGAGAAATATTTTTCTTTATCTAAATTACTATACTTGAGTGTGTCTCTTTTGCTAACACTCTATATTGTCTATGAACATGCTTTACTTTGTCTTGCCTACTATGCATAATTGTGTTTGTGCATGTGTGTGTGTGTGTGTAATAAACAACTTGATGAATTTGGGACATGTCTCAACATTTAATAAATAAATTACAACTTGATGAATTTGGGACATGTCTCAACATTTAATAAATAAATCAAATACTCAGAATCAACATTTAGTAAAATAGATTAATGAAGACCAAATGTCTTATTGTGTTCTTAAGCTATTAATAAGATCAAATTAATATTAGATTTCAATTAAATTTTATATAAAAACTTTAATAAATACTTTCTGTAAAAATCCAAATAAATTTGTGATTTAGAATTTGGATGGACAGTAAAGAAATTTCAGGGGAAAAATTCTCCAAGATAATATTAGAGATTAGATTTTTGCACAACACATTAGATAATGGATTGTATGCTATTTATTATTTGTATATCTATACAGTAAACATCATGTTGAAATATGTTTCAGTGTGAAAGTTTTAATGATTATAGATAGAGATAATTGTTTAGAGTTCTTATAGTGGAATTGAACTTTAATAAGTCCTCACAATTAGATGATACTTGTACAAGCAATAATAGTTGAGAGAGAAATAAGCCAGTTTGATAGCAAATATCCCTAGATGTTCAGAATAAGAGTTAAGTATTAAGCACCAAGAAATACCTAATAGTGGCAAATTTCTCAAGCTACAAATGTGAGATATACACTGTATATAAATAAAAATGTATATAATATCATATGAGGATGCAGTATTCCAGTTAATAAATTATATTGATTAATGAGGTGATTAAATAATTTGGGAAACTGATTTTAATCATGGTTGTTAAAACTCATGTGTAAATACTAAATTAGCAATTCATGAAAAATTCTAATTTTAAGTAAAAGTAGCTGCTTTTGAGGGCTTGATATTGTTTTCCTAGTGACAGAAAATGTTTGTCTTATGTTGCCATGTTGGTATGTATAGGTATCTTGTGCCTTTAGAAACTTGAGTATTACAAAAACAACACTTATATTCACATATTCTTACTAATAACTCTCCAGATATAATTAGTGTCAATTTTAAAGGTTTATAATTCAGGATGGTATCATTTTCATTCTAAGTCACCTTAAATAAAGGACACATGACTTACTCCATGTCAGGAAAAAAAAAATAAAGAAAAGGAAACAAGCAGTGTTTATATTTATAGTGAGCTGATATTTTAAAATTTTTATCTCTAACTAGAGGCCCAGTGCACAAAAACTCGTGCACTGGAGGGGGTCCCTCAGCCCAGCCTATGCCATCCAGGAGCCTTCAGGGGATGTCTTACTGATGGCTTATGCCCACTCCCCTCAAGGAGGAGGCCTAAGCCTGCAGTTGGACATCCTTAGCTTTGCCACTCAGAGCTTCTGGCTGAGCAGCGCTCCCCCTGTGGACGCACACTGACAACCAGGGGGCAGCTCCTGCATTGAGCATCTGCCCCCTGGTGGTCAGTGGGCATCAGTGACCAATCATTCTGCCATTTGGTCAATTTGCATATTAGCCTTTTATTATATAGGATTGTTTTGATTGTTAAGAATTCTCCTCCTTCATATTCATGTATCCCATGCATTTCTTGAACTCTCAGAACTCACACATTTTCTTTTTCTCTTCTAGCAAAACCACACCAGAATACTAGCCTGTCTTCTCTTTCAAACTGACACAACAAATTTGTGACATATTTGACATTTTTTGTATTTACTTCAAGCTAGCTATATACTTATGATTTGTCTATGTCTCTGTATGTATATTAACACTTCAATGTAACAAATTTATTTAAAAATACAAGGGGTGGGACTTGAGAGTGAGAAAACAGGACAGTTAGTTGAATCAGTTTTTAACTTTTTATCCTTTCCCAGGTTTAATCCAGACCAAAAATATTGTTCTGAAAAGAACTTCAGATGTACCTGGACTCATGCTCTTTCATCTGCTTTAATTATAATGTGTCCCCTTTATGAATCTTTCTAAAGTTAGTGAGTATTCTGTGCATTGGCATTCCATTAAATTCATTAAATTCTCTCTTTCAGAATTTTTCCCCTCCATCTGTTTTTTCCCCTCAGTATTAAAAACAAATTTATCTTAACTTGCTGTTCTTGTTTTGGTTGTTTGTTTTATGCACCAAATGCTAAGGATCCTATCTAATAAAGAGGTAATATGCAAATTGACCACCACTCCAACACACAAGATGGCCGTCCCCATGTGGTCAAAGATGGCCATCCCCATGTGGACACAAGATGGCTGCCACAAGATGGCCAGCAGGGGAAGGCAGTTGTGGGCAATCAGGACAGCAGAGGAGGGCAGTTAGGGGTGACCAGGCTGGCAGAGGAGGGCAGTTGGAGGGGACCAGGCCTGCAGGGGAGAGCAGTTAGGGGTGACAGGCCTGCAGGGGAGGGCAGTTAGGGGCAATTGGGCTGCAGGGGAGCAGTTAGGCATCAATCAGGCTTGCAGGGGAATGGTTTGGGGGTGATCAGGCAGGTAGGCAGGCAGGTGAGCAGTTGGGAGCCAGCAGTCCTGGATTGTAAGGGGGCAGTCAGACATCCCTTAAGGGGTCCCAGATTGGAGAGGATGCAGGCTGGGCTGAGGGACACACACACACACACCCCATGCACGAATTTCGTGCAATGGGCCTCTAGTTGTATAAGAAATACTAAGACCAATTTGACTCATTTAATTCCTACCCATGATAAGAATTGACTCCACTATTCAGCCAACAAACCATCACAACAGGAAACTGACATGGTGATAAAATATGCTAATGAGTAGATGCTCTTTAATTTTATCGAATGTATAGGTAAGTGAGAAAACTAAAGCCATAAATGAATATTAATAAATTATTTTATTATTATTCTCATAAAACAATCAAAGAAAATCACCAAGGAAAATATGATATTCTCTGTTTAATAAATGAGGAAACAGAGTTTCAGAAATGTTTACTTTTATAAGATCAATTACCAAGAGAAAGAATTAGAATTTGTGTAATAGCTATCTGACCCCACATCCAATGTTATCTTCTCTTCTTTCATTTCCAATTCAGTTCATAAAACTCTCCTCATGATTTATTTAAATACACAACATATTAGAGGGCATGTTGTACATTTGATACTGAGAATCAGTTCTAATGATTTT
Source organism: Plecotus auritus (assembly GCF_963455305.1). NCBI lineage: Eukaryota > Metazoa > Chordata > Mammalia > Chiroptera > Vespertilionidae > Plecotus > Plecotus auritus. Next base: position 201,727,180 of record NC_137771.1, on the reverse strand, counting down.
CCCCTAATGGAGACCTATAGCAGAGAATTAAGGGACACAACTCTAGCTGAACCCTAGCTTTGCAGATGAACCCTGCCTGGAGCTTTGTGTATTGGAGGTCAGGGAAATAAGGCCAAGCCCAAGATACATTTAACTAAGCGAAGTTGGATTTTATGCCTTTTTTAGAGGGTGTTGCACCCAAAGTGTGTTACTTTTTGTTGGTCTCAGCCCAACACCATTCAGGCCCCCTGTCAAGCACTCCCACTACATCACCCAGTCAGGGCTCCCTTCGTAAATTTACTGTTACGTCTTCTACCTCTGCTTGTGTGAGCCATCCACTACAGGTGTTAGTTCAAATTTCTGTGAAGCTGATTTAATGCCACATCCCAATGAGTTTAATTTCATGCTTACTAGGAAGAACTTTCTTTAAAAAAAAATTAACTTTAATGATGTAGTTTGACTGTAAGAAGATGTTTGGGGCATGGGGAATTTTTTAGAACACTGCACATCACACTAAATACTTAGAGAACTGCTTGTACTTTGTATGCAGCTTAGATTTGGGGGAAGAAAACTACATTGTAAATTTATATTTGGTTAGTTTGATAACATTTCCTTTTTTTAAAATTTGTTGCCTTTTGTCTTCATTTTTCTCAAGTTAGTATTTGTTTCTTTGAGTATGTTTTTTTGTTAGCTGCTTGGTTTTGGTTGTTGTAATTTTAAGACTCATTTTTAAGTACATTTTTATTATAGAACTTATATGCCATAATAGTGATGATTTTTAACTGAATTCAACTGATTTTCAACCAATCCCTGAATTATATAGAACATATATTGAGGAGTTTTATTCTAGTGTTTGTATCACCTTCAAAATGAGTTCAACATATAATTTAGCCATAAATATGAATATATACTACAAAATAACACCTTTCTTTTTTATTTTTGGTGCAAAAGTAATATTATGATTTCTTATAATGTGAACACATTCTTAGCAATAACTTAATGTCAAAAATGACATATTAACTATGATACCAACTGTCATAATCTTGCTCACAGACTTGAGTCTGCATCCAAAGATCAAGCCATGGAAGAGCAAATGTTAATATCTGAGAATAAGTTTGAATGCTTGCACATAGAGCATATTAGTTTTGGTGCTAATATAAATTATGCCCATGATATACAATACATACCAATATTTGGAAAACGGATTTCAAGCATAAGATAAATAGAAAAAATTATAAAATCATACTCTTAATTTCTACAACTATAAATATTAATTCCTCTTATTAAAAAATTTAAAAACATGGTTACAAATTAGTTTATACAGTAGTTATAAAATAATCATATAATTACAATATAAATTTTATAGAAAAGTCACTTGTTTTCATTAAATAATCTCATATTTTTCACACTTTGATTTTTATTTTAATTTATAGTTAGGATGCTTTTATTTTAAACCAGACATTTAGATAAAATTTACTTATTGTAGTTGACACATCAAAGAAACAGATTTTAAGCTCTGGTTTAATTCTGTGAAATAAATAGAATGTTTTATCAAATCCCTGTAGTATTTTTCAATGTTACTTTTCCTCAAATAATATTTAAGCTGTCTAAGATTCTTATGAATGTTATCAAAGCAAAACCTAACAATAATTATTTCAGTTGATCTTTTAATTTCAATGTAACAGAGACAACATACTTTTCACATTTTGCATTGTTTAGCCCCAAACTATTGCCATAATCCAAACCATTTAATGTAAAGAAAATGTTGAGTTAAAATAAAAATTTCCTCAATGTGTTAAAGTTTTCATCTGGATCCTGATAGGACCAAAGATTCTTGGGTGTCATTTTATTCTGGTACTTGCTGGAAGCCACATTGTCAGAAAAAGGAAGAGACAGGGATTTTCCTACTTGGTAGTCTGCTCTATGTGGGTGTTTTCTCTTGTGCCTTAAAGCACTATTATTCAAACAGGTAACTTTCCCGGGTGCTGATTGCCTGAGTTGTCAATCATAGCTTACCTGAAACACCCCATTAAAATCACAGCATATGGAAAGTGTTATTTTTAGTGAAATACTACTTTCAAGATTTTTTACTTGAAGACAAATACTGTCATACATCATGATTGTGTGCTCACAGTAGACGGGCATGAATGCTCATTTTAAATTGCTTTGATTTAAGAAATATTTAGCATTATGTAGTTGCATTAAGTTCAAGTTCACAATTATAAACATGATTAATGTCTGTCCCTCTGGCAATGCGTATAATGAAACATACATTTGAGTTGCAATGAGGTTGCTACAATGTGAAGATAAGATGTGGAGGGACGGGATGCTATGGGATCCCGTGGAATATCTCCTTTCCCAGATGTAGGAGGTCAATAATTGCCTGGAGGAAACTACATTCAATGGTAAGAGTTGAAGGACAATATGAGGGAGGTATGTGAGTGTGTGTGGGAGGACAAAGTTTCTACGGAGGGTGGATTTTAGGGGACATTGAAAGTCGGAAGGGAAGAAAAGTGTTTTAGACAATGGAAGTAGAAAGTGAATCAACCAGATGAATAAAAATGAATATAAAATTGATAGAAAATCCACTTAAAGGATGAGGTGGGCTATTTAGGAAAATATAAGGCTGTAGAGGTGCGCATAGATGGGTTGACCTGACAGATCTTTAGGTAGCATATATTTAGGTAAAGTACAGATAGAAATTAAGATCTCGATTTAATGAAGAGTGAAGGGGTGAGAGAAAGGAGCACACTGAGAAGAACCTGAGGTTTCCATTTGGGGATGTAATTTCAGATACTGACATAAGAGAAACAGGCTTAGTGGGGCTATAGTCAGGTTTTGGATATGTTGAGACTACACATGGGGGAATAGACTGTACTATTGATATTCCTATTTCATATAACTAGTATGAAAATTAGAAAAGACATATCTTTTGGAAATGAAGATTTATGGGAAGGGTGACTTTTCTGTGGATTCTGAGAGCATCTCATCCGGAATCTCTTTCCCAGAGAGTATTCAAGTTATGATAGCATTTCAAAATCTTGTTTTTAACCAACACCAATTACCATTAAAACTAAGTTTATGCAACATTTTGATGAGATTAAAGCTCCTGATACCTAGCGTGGTGGCACATGACATTTGTTTCAGCTTTCTGTCCTACAGATGAAAATTTCTTTGTCATTTCTTCTACGAATACATGAAAGCAAGTGGTGGAGCCAGGAATGGCAACTCTCACAATTATACAAAAATGATTTAATAGGGAAGTGTTTGTTTTCTGCCTTTCAATGTTTAGCCTTGCTCATTTAGAGGACGGATACGTAAGGGAAGAATATAATTTGCTAGAAGGCACAATGATGATTCCATGGAACTTAAAGCTGAGACTACACCTTACTGTTTGGGACTCCTCATGACTCAGAAACAACAGGTAGATATGGATTTTACTATGATGCTGGGGGGATTGATGCAGATATATCCAGTGGTGGCATGGATGAGAATGTTTGTGATTCTACAAAGTGGCTTCAACTAACAAGTTTCTTAAGAAAACATTAATGTTAGACTATGATGATTCAATACTATCACTTACTCAGAAATAAATCACTGACTTATCCCATTTGATGAATCTTACCATCTGAGGGTTTTCTGAAGGCAAAGGACATGTAAAATATCCAGTGAAAGAAAGGAATCATAAATCCTAACTACAGCCTTGTAGCTTGTTGCAGGAACAAGGATTTTTTTAGGTTCTATATTATAATCTTCCATCTGTTTTCTAACATCTATCTTTCTTCTATCTATTGATTTTATATAAATTATTATTTACTTTGCTTTTTAATATTTTGTATAGTATACAGTTTTGGTGTGGATATATTTTTAAAGTTAATCCATAGGTTACAGAATGTAAAGGTGAGAATATTGACTTACTTATCAAAGGGGTATACATTACCTAGAAATGGGTATAGTGAATGTTGAAATGTTGATTCATCTCTTTTATAGTATTGTGTTTTTATTTTTATGGGGCATAGCTGCATTATATCGGATAGTAATGTTTTCCTGTTGCTAGTGTTGTAGTTTGGAAGTTTAAACATGGCTAGAAGGTGTCTAGATATTTAATGGCCAGGTGGGCAAGGTGATATATAGCACTGGCATCAATTCCTCCTAGCAAACTGCACATACCGTAAAGAAAACTCAACACTGACTTTCCCCAACTTGCTACACCTACTCAAAAGTACTTTAATTTCCTTATTTGGATGTGGTTGCTGGAGGCATTCTATGTAAAGCAATGTTTTCTGATAAGTCTACAGCTTCTATTGCTAAGCTCAGTCTTAGAAGTGCTTGTATTTACGGGGTACAGTTTTTTTTGGTTTTTGATAGATGCTGATCTGAGTGCTTCATGATTATGGAAGAAACTCAGAATTCCCTTGGCAATCACGTTTTATCATGTAGCTTTTATAGTTGACTCTGCTTTTAAAGCTTACACTGCAGTCTTCCTTCAACTTCTATGTTCATTCTGTGAGCAATGTAATACCTGTAGAGATCCCTTCTGCTTGAACTGGCCAGAATGAATTTGACCTTTTGAAGCTGAACACTGATCTATGCAATGGAGACATCAAATGGAGAAACACTTTTTTATTTCATATACATTATGTTTTTCTCTTTTTGAAAAAGGGAAACTTCTGAGTCTGATGTGAACAAGAACTCTGTCATAGTCAACACTACTGGGGAATGTGAATTTAGCCATTTGTAGTCTTAGTTAAGATTTATCTTTATCTCTGTTGTACCTCAAGTCCCTCAACGAATACAAATAATAATTTATTAACTAATTAATTAACAATAATTTGAGAAATATGAACCCAGATACCTCATCTTTCCTGCTTTCATATTTATATTACAGATGCACATACTAAATTACCCCAATTGGCCTACTCCTAGATGAATGCAGCTTATTTTCATTAACTAGATGTGATTGTTTGAGGTATTATATGTGGAAGTCTGTTATCTTCTAGCACTAAAGGAAGGATCAAGGATCCCTTGTCCATTATTTTTCAGGGAAGACCAGCAATTTGGGTGACTTTGTCTTATTGAAAAGGATCACAGTATCTGAGCTTTCTCTAAAGTTTCAATGTATTTGAAATAGAAAATCAAAAGGAATGAATGAATCATGGACAGAACAGAGACAGAGCATGGAATGAAGAAGGTACCAGCCATTTATTTCATTCTTTTAATGTTGAAACAGCTTAATAGTTATATATTCAGATAATAAAAATATTTTGAATTATTATGGCCATAATTTTTATCTCGAGGCCTACTGTTATTCCTTTAATGATCAAAAGAGAATGATGTGCTAACAAGTGCCTGATATTAAAACTCCTTTCCTATCTCAGTGGTAGAGGTTTCCCAAAACTAATCTTTGTATGGACCTCTAGGATAGGAGTCAGGTGACATATAGCAACTTTTACAACAGAAAAGAATGTGGAAATGTTTTATTGTGTGATGGACATCATCAGAAAGTATCATAAGTTAAAGATTTTTATTTAGGGGGACAGATTAGGAGTATAGCTGGTAGAAGTAATAATGGGTTGAACTCAGTCAAGCTTTTCACTGCATGTTACTTAAGTAAGTTTAGTAGCATTTGTTACGAGCTTATGCTGTAGAGAATTGAACCTAGGGAGTGGATAAGAGCATGTTTCTCTGTCACCTTAAAGAAGTTCCTGGACGTGCCCAACTGGTTGGCTCAGTGGTTGAGCATCTACCCTTGAACCAGGAGGTCACGGTTTGATTCCTAGTCAGGGCACATGCCCGGGTTGCAGGCTCGATCCCCAGTAGGGGGCATGCAGAAGGCAGCCAATTGATGACTCTACCTCATCATTGATGTTTCTATCCTCCTCTCCCTCTCTCTGAAATCAATAAAAAAATATATATCTTTTTAAAAAAGAAGTCCTAGATCTTATGAAATAATGATTTCCCCCAACTCACTCCCAGGAAATGCTGTGAAATTCAATCATAGTATTTCATACAGATAAGAATTTAAGAATGTGAAAAACTAAGGAAAATGAGGTCCTAAGTAACAAAAACTACATGACTTGAAAATAGCTTCCCAAAAAAGCAGCTCTAATTAATATCTGCCAAAATCACATTTATTTACAGTAACTCAAGCTAGTCTTTGGAATGCCTATACCCCAGAGTCTAATCAAAAGCTCCAAAAAGAAACTGCGAGTTTAATTTGCCAAGGATTTTAAGTGGTTAGTTTAAAGGGGCAAAGGGTGCTCAGGCTGCTGAGGTAGGAAGAAAATCAAGTTGCTCCTTGGATCGTGGTTGGGTTTTCTTATCTTGGTTTTCCTATAATTGCCTTAGGCAGGGTTTTGCTTATTTGTTTATTCATTCTTTAAGGATTTACCTGAGCTTATGTCCTAAAGGGATTTGAGGCACTTTGTAGAATTAAATACAATGTGAAACATGAAAATATATATTTTATAAAAAATGAAAACCTGCTTGGATTCCTGGTCCTGTTCCTTCTCACTTCCGCAATTTCAAGTTTGTTCCTGTCACAGGTATTAGTGCCAGTCCACTTCTTACTCAGATGGAAATAAGGAAACCTTGGATTCTTGAAGGTAAAATGTTCAGCCATCAGATGCAATCTTACTACGTTGTTGGAAACTGAGAAGAGCTTCTCAGCATTACTTCCTGAAGAGACTGCTATTTTGTAGATTGGGATTGAAGTCCAGCATCTGGGCCTCTGTCTTCATCATTTTCTTGTCTTATTATTATTGTCTAGCAAGCCATTGTTTTGTTATAGTTGGGTCCTGCTTTAGAATGGCATCCTAATTTTCACATACTAACTTAAGGCTGCCAGATGAAGAAATAAAGCAGAGGACACTCTTTAAATCTGAACTTCAGATAAACAATAAATAGTTGCTTGCTTTTTAGTATAATTCTATTCCAAATATTACATAGGGATATCTTAAAACATCCGTTTCCTCTTCTTTAAAAAGAGAATAGTTATCCCTGGTCGGTGTGGCTCAGTTGGTTGTGCATTATCCCATGCTCTGAAAGGTCACCAGTTCGATTCCTGGGGAGGGCACATGCCCAGGTTGCAGGCTCGATCCTCAGTAAGGGTCATGCGGGAGGCAGCCCACCTATGTTTCTCTCTCTTATCGATGTTTTTCTCTCTCCCTCTCCCTTTCTCTCTCTCTAAAAATCAATAAAAAACATATTCTTTGTTAAAATTTTTTGAAAAGATATTAGTTATACATGATAGGCAAGATTATTGCAAAAATAAAGAGAGTTAATGTTTTGTATGAAACATACTTATACTAAAATAATTACTCATTATTTACCTGAAATTTGAATTTAACTGGGTGTCCTGTATCTGGCAACTCAATACTAACTTCTAAAAATGTTCCCTGGTGCTGTCATTACTTGCTGTGTTGCCAACTATCAGAGCTGAGGCTGCTCTAGCCTATTGAAATGCATTCACCTGGTGTCCTCTTTCTGGACCTCACTAATTTATATATGCTTATTATTCCCCATTTTCTGTGGTTGGCTTCCTCTAGAAAATGCCCTATGTGTCTACAAACTTCCTGTACTTGCTTGCTGCTTTGTGGGTGGCTGGTATTCTCCCACGGGCCTGGTCTCATAGACCTCTCACATCTGGCCTTTTACTCTCACTTCACTGACATTAAGTCCTTGTTTTGTCTGGGGCAGTTCTATTACAATAAATAAATAAATAAATAAATAAATAAATAAATAAATAGGTAACATCTACTTGGTTCCAGGCCTTGTGTAAGATTCCACAAACACATGCAAAGAGACACAACACTTGTGCCTTATCTTCAGAGACCTTGGAGTTAGGCAGAGGAATAATTATTAGAAGTGATAATAATGTTAATAACTATCCTTTCTGAATATCTACTATGAGACAAAAACATCTGTCTTAATTCTTGCAGCAATCCAACCAAGCATGTCCACCACCTCTTTAAGAAAACTGAGATTCTGAATATAATCAATTTTCCTAAACAAACACTATCTCAATGGCAAAGCTGAAATAGGGATCTAGATTTCTGACCGCAGATATATTTTACATTGGATTGGCCCAGTCTCAGCTGAATCCATTATTAACATATAGCATTTATTTTTTATGCCCAGTACACATACCTCCTCAGAGAAGGGGAACATAACTGGTGAGTGGTTATGTGGAATTATGCCTTTGTCATTATTTCCTGTGATATTGATGACACTTGCTAGAAAGGTTCACACTCATTAGGATTTCTAAGTTTCTTCTTAACTTGTATGCAGCAAAATCAACTGAGCATGATGGATATTTAGGCTCTTAAAAGTGAAGCCTATTTATATGAATGTGGAGATCAAAACAGGAAACATAAGCCATTCCTCCTTCCTTCACCTGCCCTGGATTCTAGCTCCGGTTGACTCATCAGTCATTGAGCCACAGGCTTGTTGGTCTTTCTACTATAGAAATAGTGATGCATGAAAATGAGCTCGCCTTTCTCCGTCTTAAATACCTCATCTTCTGCTTTGTTACTGAAGCCATCTATCTTGGGGATTCTGTATAGAAAGAGGGGTCATATTCTTGTTGTGGTTTCTGGAATAATCAGAAGACTTGAATCTCTATGTCTACTCTTTCTGGCTTAAAATAATAGTGGTCATAGAGGGATTCAGTGGCATTTGACTCTTTACCTCTTATAATTAATGAATGCTAATCTACATATGCTCACTGAATGCCCAACATGTCCAAAATCTGTTCCATTTTCCTTCTTGCTGAGCAGCTTCCCTAGAAGAAAACTCAGAGAGTGGTTTCCTCAGCCCCAGACTTGACCTGATGTTTCAGCTCAGCCACTCACAACTCTTTTGGTATTAGTCCCTCAGTTTCCCAGTTCTACCTTCCCAACATTGAATTTTGGTCTCTTGTGAATGGGCTGCCCTGGAATTAGGTGTCCTCCTTTGGTCTTAGAAACAGCTGAGAAAGCACAGGGTTTGGACAGATGTGGCTACTCAGTAGGCAGGCACTAAGGGTAGAAAGAAGGGCAGATTCACTGAGGTGGGGGCAGAGACATTCCAAAACATGTCCAGCCAGGATGTTTCTAAATATGGAAATACACTGGGAATTTTAGACGGCAGAAATTCAGGCAGCACTGATGTTCTAAGAGCAACAGGAATTCCAGACTGAAATTGCTGCTTTAAGAAAGTCCTCAGTGGGTATCTATTTGGAGATATTTTTAACCGTATCTCTGATGATCAGTTTTAAGGTACTAAGCTATGTTCCAGTTTTAGAAAATATTTGAAGTATATAACTGATACAAGTAACAGAACCCAGATTTGGTTTCTTCCTAAGTGATTTTTTTTACATGATCAAATAATTTGCACAATTGGTGTACCTGAAACTGAAATGCCAATATTTTACTAGCACCATACTGCCTTTTTTTTTTTTTTGCTTTAAAATACATTATGTTTCCATAAATAAACACACAAGGTACAAATAATCTATATAAAGGAGGAGACATACTGAAATGTGACAATTTATGAGCCTTCTACCAACATCTGAATATAAAAAAAGATCGTATTCAGCATGTAAACATTGTTTTTCAAACACTTCTTAATTTATATTTTCGTCTCTCCCTTTCATGAATTGATGTCAAGTCTAACTTACTATAATACATCTCTAAGCAATATTTTTCTTGACATGAGGCATTGTCAAAAGAGAAAAATGGCAGGTAATTTATTCAGTGAATATTGCCATTGATTACCATGAAACTGTAAGTCATTCCCCTTTTGAACATCAATTAAGGAAAATTGTCCACAGTAGTGAGGAGCCACAATTCAAGTGCTGATATAATACCTATCCACTGTTTACTTCTTGAGGCTAAAAATATTGAGAGAATGAAAAGGAAGAGAATTATGTAAGCACAAATTGCACATGTATACAGGAAATGCACACATCCATTAGAAAAATAATGTGATTATTCACTATAAATATTAAAAAGCTTTCTGAGGCTGTGAGGTAGTCGTGCCAATGAATAGAAGCCTACAGGCTCAAGCTTTGAACCCAGACTTCATAATACAAGAGTTTTAAAGGAATGGGAAATTAGGGCCTTTGGCTATTGGTGCTCTACTTCTCCAGGCTACTGCTGCACATTACCACCATTGCTTCACTGCCTCCGCATTAACTAATTAATTAAGCATGAGGAGCCTCCCGTGACATTGTCGTGTGCATGAGAGTTGGGAGAACCCAAATTATCAAGGCTACACTGGGGCATGTCTGGTTATTACAACCGCATTTCAGAGTAACTAACTTGCCTAGGAGCCTCAGAGAACAACTTCGCTGATTGACACTAAATATGGAAGCCTTCCAGAAATTAAAATGTTAAAAGAAGTTTTTGTACATAATCAATGGATCTCAAATACCTGCTAAGTTTGAGAGTCAGGCAGCTATGTCTAAAATTGTTTAAAGAAGTCCAGCTATCAACACTTTTAAAGTTATTGAATTGCAAAGAGAATGCAAAATGTCCAAGTTAGCCAGTTTGCTAAACCTAGATTTTAAAGTTAATCAAAACATTGAAGTCAATCTCTCCCTCCTTCCTTCACTCTCTCCCTCCTTCTTCCCTCTCTTCTTTATTTTTTTAAGTTCATAATTAATACTAAAAAGAAAATTACCCTCCATATATTGATGCAATTTCTTATTCATTTTATATCTTGCCTTTCCTTGGCAAACTTTGCCCTGTATAACATCAGATAATTTATTGATGAGATCTGTCTGTCTCAAAGGGCTTTTAAGGGAACAAATTTTTTATCAGTACAAATTTCTAGTTAGTTGGAATTGAATAGTGAAAACCTCTTAAGAAACTGAGTCTAGACCTAGCTGGTTTGAATCAGTGGATAGAGTGTCTGCCTGCAGACTGAAGGGTCCCAAGTTCAATTTTGGCCAAGGACACATGACGGGGTTGCGAGCTCAATCCCCAATAGGGGGTGTGCATGAGGCAGCCGATCAATGATTCTCTCTCATCATTGATGTTTCTATCTCTCTCTCTCCCTCTACCTTCCTCTCTGAAATCAATAAAAATTAAAAATAAAAAAAAGAAAGAAACTGAATCTATGTTACTGTGGAGGTAGTGGTTGGGAGCTCATCACTGGGTTGTGGGTTCTATCACTGGCAATTTGTTAAAAGTGCATGTTCAATTAAGCCTGGGCATTTTTTTTTAGGAAGAACGTTCAAGCAAGTAGTGAAGCATGGCAGAATCCTATTATATTATATTCAGAAGAGAATGTAGAAATAATTTAGCCCAACTCTGCTGCACTCAAGACATGAAGCCCTCTAAAATATTACTGAATAGTAATGCCTACAACTCTATTTGGATATTTCCACTCAATTCTCTTGGATGGCCAATATTTTATTTTGACAGAAGAATAAAACAATTTATTAACAAAATTCTCCCATCTAAACTACAGAGTATAATCAACAAGATATTTTCAAATATTTTAGGTATAGCAAAGTATTTTTTTTTTTAATTTCCACATTTAACTTGTAAGATTGAACAAATACTCATAAGCTTACCCTGATAATTTTTAGGGTAATTTTATTAAATAGTATAGCTTTTTTTCTTTTAATCTTGTTTCTTATATTGTTTGCTTATATGCATCTGACAATTTCAGGATACATTCTCAACATCTTATTATTATAGAAAGAAGTAATTTAAAAAGTCTCAACATCTTATTATAGAAAGAAGTAATTTTAAAAGTCACAATGATATAATGTAAAGAGACTGCCTGCCTCTATATCTTGGCTTCACATTTACTCATTTTGTGACTTTTGGCAAATTACCTAACCTCTCTATACTTCATCTATAAAGAAAATATTACCTACCTAATAGCTTTAATGTGAGAATGAATTCATATATACTGGTACCCATCATGTATTAAACATTTCCTAACCCAATTAATATCTTCTCCACTAAATTCAACAAGGGACAAGGGCCAAACTGGGTTCAGCTGATCTTTTTATGATGACATGCTGATATTTGATGATCATAGTGATGATGATAATGAGGATATTGATCGCTTCTTACTACTATTTGACCAGAATCAGTATATATACAAAGTATTTTCCCAACTGATATTCAGTCAAATCTTGAGAGAACAAAAATAAAACTTTTCTTTCTGTGATTTCAATAGATTTGAAGATGCAGGGGAAAAAATGAATTGGATTAAAATGGTTAAAAGCAGCTGAAATCCTTAAGCTACCCTGCCTATGGTCAGTAAAAGCATGAATCTGACTTAACCATATTTATTGAAAAGGTACAACATTTCTGTATTTAATTCCCTGGGTGGGTAAGAGAATACTTCTTGGAGGTTAGACATGATAAGAATCATGGCAATTAAGTAAGAAGGCAAGAAGGTAATCAGTTCTAAAGAGAGTGAGGCAAGGGTATGCTAAGCAAAGTGAAAACTTATCTCAAAGTCAGAGGGCAAGAGAGAAGATAGAACCTTCTGCAAACTGAGATCATGTGATAGTATTATACATTTGGTGAGGATACTGAAATTGGAAAGAAAAATGACTAGGTGGCGGGTCATAAAGGTTGTACTACAACTTAGTAAAAAACTTTGATTTTTATCCTGAAAAGAGTAGGTAGCCATTAAGTAATTTCCAGTAGGTAATTCCTCATCAGTTTTGCTATTTTAGGAATGTCATTGTGAAAGCAGTTTGGAGTATATATTAGAGACAGGGAGACCTATAAAAGGGTAGTTATAGTAATATAGGTAAGAAGAGAAAATGGCCTGAACCACATTTGCTGGTCAATTGAATGCAGGGAATAGTGAAGGTTTCTATTCTAGAAATAATTTTAAGGTAAATAACATTAGGACTTACTAGTATAATACTGATAGATTTGCTTGACTTGTAGTATTTAGCATCAGGGAAGAAGTGATTTCTCATTGGGTCAAATCTTGGGTCAAATATATATGGTCAAATTCTCTCTCTCTCTCTCTCTCTCTCTCTCTCTCTCTCTCTCTCTCTCTCCAATATATAAAATATATATATAAAATAGAGGCCCGTGCACAAAATTCGTGCAAGGGGAGGGGTGGTGTCCCTCAGCCCAGCATGCACCCTCTCCAATCTGGGACCCCTCGAGGGATGTCTGACTCTCCATTTAGGCCTGATCCCAGTAGGATCGGCCTAAACGGGCAGTCGGACATCCCTCTCACAACCCAGGACTGCTGGCTCCCAACTGCTCACCTGCCTGCCTTCCTGATTGCCCCTAACTGCTTCTGCCTGCCAGCCTGATCAACCCCTAACCACTCCCCTGCAGGCCTGGTCACCCCTAACTGCCCGCCCCTACAGGCCTGGTCCCCCCCCACAACTACTCTCCCCTGCAGGTCTGGGTCCCCCTAATCTGCCCTTCCCTGCAGGCCCCATCACCCCCAACTTCCCTCCTCTGCCAGCCTGGTCACCCCTAACTGCCCTCCTCAGCAGGGCTTGATCACCCCCAACTGCCCTCCCTTGCAGGCCTGATCACTCACAACTGCCCTCCCCTGCTGGCCATCTTGTGGTGGCCATCTTGTGTCCACATGGGGGCAGCCATCTTTGACCACCTGGGGGCAGCCATCTTGTATGTTGGAGTGACGGTCAATCTGCATATTACTCTTTTATTAGATAAGATAGAGGCCTGGTGCATGGGTGGAGGCCAGCTGATTTGCCTTCAAGGGTGTCCTGGATCAGGGTGGGGGTTCCCTTGGGGCGTGGGGTGGCCTGGTTAAGGGTCCTGTGGTGGTTTGCAGGCAGGCCACACCCCCCAGCGACCCAAGTGGAGGCCCTGGTATCTGGGATTTATTTATCTTCTATAATTGAAACTTTGTAGCCTTGAGTGGAGCCAAGCCTCCTGCTTGCTCCATGGCCACACCATTTTTGTTGGGATTTATTTATCTTCTATAATTGAAACTTTGTAGTCTTGAGTGGAGGGAGGCCTGGGGTGGCCAGGGTGTGCAGGAAGCTTGGCTTCCTCCATTGCCAGGGAAATCCAAGCCTCCTGCTCACTCCGTGGCTGCAGCCATCTTGGTTGGGTTAATTTGCATACTCTCTACTGATTGGCTGGTGGGTGTGGCTTGTGGGTATAGCAGAGGTATGGTCAATTTGCATATTACTCTTTTATTAGATAAGATATATATATACTGCATATATATATATATATATATATATCCTATGTAATAAAGAGTTAATATGCAAATTAACCAACACACCCTCACAAGATTGCTGCCTACGACCAGGCCAGCAGGGGGGTTAGTGAGGGATGACCAAATGACAGAACAAGCAAGCTGTGTGGGGTGACCAGCATGGCAGGTGGGTTAGTGAGGGATGACCAAACAACTGAACAGCAGGCTGCGTGGGGTGACCAGGCTGGCAGGGGGGCCATGAGGGGTGACCAGGTCGGCAGGGGGGGCAGTTGGGGGTGACCAGGCCAGCAGGGGTGGCAGTTAGGGTTGACTAAGCCAGTGGGGGGGGGCAGTTAGGGGTGACCAGTCCAGCAGAGGGGGCAGTTGGGGGCAATCAGGACAGCAGGGTGGGCAGTAAGAGGCAACCAGGAAGGCAGGGGGCCCATTGGGGGTGATTAGGCTGGCGGAGGGGGCAGTGAGGGGTGTCTAGGCTGGCAGGAGGGCAGTTGAAGGTGACCAGGCCGTCAGGGGTGGCAGTAAGGGGTGACCAGGCTGGGGGTAGTTGGGGGTGACCAGGCCAGCAGGGGGGCAGTAAGGTGTGATCAGGCTGGTATGGGGGGGGGCACCAGGCCGGCAGGGAGGGGGCAATTGGGGGCAACCAGGCTGGCAGGGGGGTCAGTTAGGGGTGATCAGGCTGGCACGCAAAAGCAATGACAGGTGATCAGGCTGGCAGTGGGGGGCAGTTATGGGTGACCAGGCAGGCAGGCAGGTGAGTGATTAGGAGCCAGCGGTCCAGGATTGTGAGAGGGATGTACAACTGCCGTTTTAGGCCTGATTCTCAGGCCTAAACTGGCTGTCGGACATCCCCCGAGGGGTCCCGGATTGGAGAGGGTGCAAGCTGGGCTGAAGGGCCCCCCCACCTCTATGCATGAATTTCATGCACCGGGCCTCTAGCATATCTTATATAATAAAAGCCCAGTAACCGAACAGCAGAAAGACCAGAACAACTGGCCAACCAGTCACTATGAAAAGCACTGACCACCAGGGGTAGACGCTCAATGCAGGAGCTTCCCCCTGGTGGTCAGTGTGCTCCCACAATGGGAGCACCACTCAGCTGACCAGGATAGCAGCTGCTCCAGCAGCGGGCTGATCTCCACAGACCATGCCCCCCACCAGTGCACAAATCCCATGCACCAATCCTCTAGTATATATATAATCTGACCCATAGACATGAGCAACAGTATGGGGATAGTCAGAGAGAAAGGGGGGTGAGGAGATCTGGAATTGGCCAAAAAAGGGGGGAGGTAAATGGGAACAAAAGAAAACTTGACTCTTTATGTAGTGAGCACAGGATGCAGTATGCAGAAGATGTTTTATAGAGTTGTACACTAGAAACTTATATGTTTTTATTAACCAATGTCACCCAGTAAATTAAATTTTAAAAGGTATCCTGTTTTTTAAACTAGGTTGTGCCCTCATACTAAATGGTTTTCTGTTGATTTGCCATTTTCTGTTAAAAGTGTTATGGGTCCTTTCTAAATTGTGTTTGCAAACTGAAAGAGGGGGCTGATTTGCTCACTCTGCATATCCTTGAAGGATTAACAAAGTTGTGAACTGCTCCTTCACATAATATATGGTCACAACAACCACTAAACTGTGAAACAACCAGCAATGCACATTGCACAGAGGGCCCTGGAAGGACAGAAGATGCTGAAACTCTGATGGCTGCCGAACCAAAATTGAGATGGATGAAGCTATATATACTGCTGCAGGGGTTCATTCTGGAGACCTGAATGCTTGTCAGAATTTCAACCTGCACAGGCTGAAGAAGGGAACATGAAGGAGCAATGAGAAAGGACATAGAGCTTTAACAGCATCGGCTTCTTTTAGTGCTCAAAGCTAAAATCACAAACTGCATACCACATACAAATCCTAATTGACTTGTCATTCTAATAGTTCAACAAATATTTGGTGTGTTTTGCATGCTGCTTATAGGGAATGCATAGATAGATATTTGATGAGTATAATCTTTTTGGAACACAAGCCATTGTAAGCTTTCTAAAGCCATGAGCAAAAGTGTATAGATATATGCATGAAACATTTCAACTGCCCATCTTTATGCACTTGTCCTCTTGGAAAATTGTTGAGCTTTTTCTATTTTACAAGCTGCACTTGCTGTTTGATGGAAGAAAAAAATTGAAGGTAAAATTATAGACCCTGGTTTATTAGAATTATCCTTGCATTTCAGTTAGATTGGCCAAACAGAAAAAGCTTTGGAGGCAAATAACTAGAAAATGATAAAAATTAAAGCTAACTTAGTAAACAGTAAGAATGTGATTTAGACAATATGTAGAAAAGGAAGAGAAGGAATTCTGACCTTTTATAGCCCAGTATCCTAAAATCTTTATTGAGAATTTGAATTTAAAAAGTTTACAGTTAGTATTTACTGCATGCTGGACTTTGTAGATTGATTACAAAATTTATTTTCATATTTGGATGAGGAAACAGAGAGACTAAATAAATAGCATGTTAAGGAGGGCATGAGACTTGTTTGGAAAGTTTGTACGGAGGACATTCTGAGAAAAGGGAAGTGTGTGGAAGGCCACCTGCCCTGTTTATCAGAATTCCAACTTAGGGGAGACTTAGAGGAGTGCTGAAGACAGTGCCCCTAATTATTCCTTGACCTTTCCAAATAAGTCTGTGTACATGCAGACCCCAGGGTGTTTACTGGAATCCTTATGCCTAATCTTTGGATGCCCTTGCCCAGAAGACAATGTAAACACGTGTCCTCCCAATATTACTAACCTTATTGATTGTATCTAAAAGATAAACGTTATCTCAAACTGTAATAAAACCCTAGCAAAGCAGGAAATCGGGACTGCTTGATCCCTTGAGCCAGACAACCCCTTAGCCCTCTCTTTCACAGTGAAATTGTGTTGTAGTAACCTGTTCACCCATCCTTCATGGGCTGCTGGTCAGCCCCAGCAATAGCCCATGGTTATACAACTATGAATGCAAAGACTAGGAAATAAACACCAGGTTTATCAAATGCATTGGTATATTTATGAATAATATATTCAATAGTGACTGTTCAAGCCCCTTATATAAGACCCTGGGGTATGTACAGTGGTATTAAAAGAGATGGAGATAACATACAGTTGTATTGGATACTGATCCTGCCTTTGGAGCAAAACGTGTATCTAAACAACTACGGTGTTTCCCCGAAAATAAAACATCCTCCGAAAATAAGACCTACTTACAGGTTTCCTTCTGAGTGAAATATAAGGCATCCCCCGAAAATAAGGCCCCCAAGCTCTGTCTCAGAATGAAAATTAATTTACCGTAAACTGGTCGCTAGGGCCGCCCCGACTGGCGTCTAGCAACCAGTGACGTTACGCGGAGTCCTGACATCACTGCTGTGTGGAGGCGGAGTGGAGGTCGGAGTGAGCGGTGAGCGCGGGGCGGGAGAGAGGAGGAGACTTTCGCAGATGCATGTAGAAGAACAGGAGGATTAGAGCGGACGGGACACTGCGAAGGTGGTAAGTGCTGGTCTGTCTCTCGTGACACTACCTGATGCTCGTGGCCGCCTTCATGATGACTGAAGGTTCTCAGTCAGTGGCAGACCCTGCTCCAGCCCAGATCCAGGCCCCAGCAAGCCCAGTGACAGTCCCCAGGCAGGTCCCAGGGTGTAAATGTCTGATAAAGGGGTAGGGGGGATGTCTGGTGAAGGTGTTTAGTGGCACAGGGGTGGGGGGAGGGAGATTACTTAAAATGACACAGGAGGATCACAGGGGGCAATCAAAATGACACAGGAAGATCAGAGGGGACAATCAAAATGACACAGGAGGATCAAAAGGGGTTACTAAAATGGTAATCCCCCCTCTGATTCTCCTGTGCCATTTTGATTCCCCGCTCTGCTCTGATCCCCCCTGTGTCATTTTGAGTGATCCCCCTCCCCCCACCTTGATACCCCAATTCCTTTTTTTTTACCCCTAGAAATGGGTGCAAAAAGAAAAAGCTACTCCGTGGAGTACAAGAAAGGAATCGTGGAAGACTCTTGGGGCCAAAATCTTACTGCTTTCTGCAAAGAGAAGATGTTGAGTATCCGATTGGTCCGAAAATGGTGAGCAGAGTATGGTAACCTGATTGAACAAGTGGACAAGGGAAATGCTAAAAAGCGCAAGTGTGGATCAGGTCGGCAACCATTATTTTCCGAGCTGGAAGACCTGATCTGTGAATGGGTTGTTGACAGGAGAGCAAAGGCTTTGGTTGTGAATAGGGCTCAGATTCAAGAATTTGCCCTTGCAATGGCACCACAGTTTGACATAGCCCCCGAAGACTTCAAAGCATCACAACACTGGCTGGATAATTTCCTTCAGTGAAGTGAACTGTCTTTAAGAAGATCTACAACATTGTTTAGGTTGGAAGATACTCAAGTAATTAAGCGAGCACTTGCATTCAAGACCTTTATTGATGATGCTGACTTCTCTAAATACAATCTTTCCAGCATGATTGCTATGGATGAAACTGCAGTGTTTATGGGCCAATCATCTCAAACAACAATTGAACAGCGGGGTTGCCTCCTAGCGTACATTCCCTCCACTGCTTACGAAAGTGCACGTGTTTCCTGTATTTTGGAAATTCGTCTGGATGGCACTAAAATTCCACCTTTAATCATTTCTAAGGGCAAGAAGGAAAAGACTGAATGTGTTTTGGGCGTTTTTATTCCTGAAACTGAAAAAGCCTGGGCCACACAAGCAGTTATAAGGAAGTGGGTCGATTTAATGCTGCTGCTTGTTATGCGAGGGAGCCAAAGAGATCTGTTAGTCTGGGATGCAGCCAGCACTCACCACGCTAAAGACATGAAGACATTTCTTCACGCAAGAAAAATAGATCAGATAATGATTCCTGCAGGAATGACGGCCTATCTCCAGACTCTTGATATTGCAATAAACAAGCCATTCCAAGACAATTTGCGCATGGAAATTAATGACTACATTGAAAATAGAATGGAGAGAAATCAGCGTGGAAACTTTGTGAAACCTAAACTGCAAGAAGTTGTGACTTGGGTGAAGAATTCATGGGAGAAAATCACTGACAGTTGCATTGCAAATGCACTGCGAGCAGGCTACCTTGACAAGAAGTACTCATTTAAAGACAGTGCTATTGCTAAACATGAGAGATTTGGTCCACTGATTCTGAAAGAAATGGAGTCACAAGAAATTCACCAGGAAATTCAGGAATTGGATTGTTATGATGATGTTCCAGAAGATGATGACATGATTGTCATTGAATAAATGAGTAAATTCTTGATACTGTAGGATTCACAGTTTGTCTGGTTTGTGTTGACAACTACCGTACTACCGTACTGTATACAGGTAATAAATTTCCTTTATTTTCATTTAACAATAAATGTGTACCATATTCTTCTTCATGGAAAAATAAGACATCCCCTGAAAATAAGACCTAGCGTGTCTTTGGGGGCAAAAATTAATATAAGACACTGTCTTATTTTCGGGGAAACACGGTATTATGTCGGATTTTAAGTTTCATTTAAAAATAAAAAAAAAAGGTCATGTGAAATCTAATAAACAAAATTGATGAATGAAATCGATCCAAAGACATGGAAGCATGGAATAGACTGATGAATCTCAAAAGGAAGGTGGGGATGGATCAGTGGGTGGGTGAGTGATTGGGGAGAGATTAGCCAAGTAATTTATATGCACATATGCATAACCCGTGGACACAGGCAATAGTGTGGTGAGGGCCTGGGTGGGGGGCAAGAGCTGGGTAAAGGGGTCAATAGGAAAAAAAAGGGAAACATCACTAATACTTTCAACAATAAAGATAAAGTTTTAAAAACATTGTTAGATTTGATGAGAAAGTGCATGTCGAGCAAAATGGAGATATTCAATTGGTTGGACGAGATTGTTCAGGGTTTTCAGTGCCAAGGAAAGAAGTGAAGATTTCCTTCTTTGGCCATCACAGCCTTGTAGATTTATGAGGGACACAATGACTTTCCTGTGTGTGGTACACTTAAAAATTATTTTCCTATGCATAATATTTACAGTGTCAATAGAGATGGAATGTGGTTAATTCTAGTATTTGTTTCCAAATTCCTCCAAATAAAAGTTACATAAATAGATTATTATTATCACTTTTAGCAATACTATTGGCTAAATGTCATAGATATAATAAAGTAATTTTTAATAACATTGACTGACTGCTTGGTGACTATCTTCAAAGTATGGCAGTTTTAATTTTAATATTGCTTTATTTGATGGGAATATCAGGAGGCCAGAATATCTATTATGTGTTTTTAAAACTTTCTATTAAAACGGTCACAACCAGGCACTAAAGAGATAAGCATTTGAACGAAGACTGGATTTTAATCATGGCCCTTCTACTTTCTCTAAGTATGGTCTTGGGCAAATTACTTATCAGTTCTAATTCTTAATTCTCTTTTTATATAAAATGCAGATTAGCACTCTTATCTCAGAGGCCTTTGTAAAAATAATTGAGATGATGTGTATAAGGCATTCAGCCTACTGCCAGACTCTATTAGCCACACTGAATATTTAAATATTCAGATAATTCAGCTAGAGTTCCTCTTTCCTCTGTTCTCTTTTTCCTTTCCTCCTTCTGCATCATATTCTTCTTCCTACCTCCTTCCCATACTTCAGAAGCCTGGGGTCTACACCGGCTAGGAAGCAGGGTGGCTACTGACTTAAGGCCATGAAATTATTCTGTGATATCTAGGCAGTGGCTTCCCCCTTAACTGCATCATTACTTTTCCTGTAATAATTGTTTCAATTATTACTAGGTAGCTGGCACCATAAAGTTATAACATTGGAAGCATACTTATTTGCCAAAAGGATAGCTTTAAACTGATTGGCATAGCCCTCTGAGCAGTGCATGCATGGGTGTGTTTGGAGGTAGCATGGGGGAGGTTTTGCTGAATTTCATGCACTGGAACTGGTCAAAGGGAATTTATATCATCTATACATTATTCCTTTGGAAAACCTTCTTAGGAATTATATTACTTAATTCCTTTCAAGTAAAATTATATGCAGAATGTTCACCACCTGTGGCTCGCGAGCCGCGGTTTGCCGCTCTGTTGACTAATGAGTTTGCCTACCACTGACCTATACAATAGAATTTTTAAAGCCCTCTTTTCAATTGACACTTCAGCTTGCCTCTGAAGAGCACACCTTAGAAAGCTTTGATATAGGACATATATTATTTTCCTTGTGTTTCAGAGAATGGGGCAGCAGAGCAGGAAAGGATGCAGTGGAAAAGGCCCTACATGAATCTCTGCTAGGCTCCAAAAATTAAACTAGGAGCTGTGTCAACCTGCTTTGCATCCATGTGGGAGAGCCTATGAGGGTTCATGTGGACACTAAGTGGGGGTCAAGTGCAATTGGTACATCCTGTTGTTGGCAAGAATCCAGCAGAGCAGATGTTCTTTTGTTCAAGGATGAGCACACAGGAAAAAATCAACATGAGGTCTATAAAAATTCTGAACCACAAGGCACAGGAGAGTATTACCCTGAAAAAAAAATTGAAGGAAAAGCTTACCTCTGAAAAACATTTTTGAAGCAAACAGAAAATTGGTATATTGTAGTCAAAGTAAGATGTAACAAAATGTGGCCACTGCTTAAACACTACTATTGCTGCTACTAGTAGTGGTAATAAGAGCTAACATTTGTATAGTCTTTACTATGTGCCAGGTACTTTACATAAAGCACTTTGCATGTATATGAACATGTCATTAGTCTAGAGCTGGCTCATTTTTCACAGACTGAAAACCTGTAATTGGGGCTCAGATGGACAGGACACTGCCAGGCCCCAAAGACCCCACTGTCAGCCCTATCTGTTGAAACCTAGTTACACCTCCACCCTCACCAAGAACAACCACTACTATGCAACAGTATAGATTAGTTTCACCTGTTTATGCTTGGCTATTGTCTTTGTATATGTTTTTTGCCATTTTTCTCTTATCTGTTTTATGGATTTGTGTGAACCCTTCACACATACTGAATCCAAGTGTTTTTGTTTGATATATGTATTGTGGGTATCGTTCACCAATGTGTGGGCTGCCTTTTCATTCTCTTACTAGCTACTTTTGGTGAACCTCATTTCTAAATCTTAGCATACTTGGTTTTACTTTTTCTTTTTGTCATTTGGTTGCACTGTGTGTGTGTGTAAGAATTCCTTAAGATTTGACTTTGGATGGTAAACACAAATTACACTATACAGGTGATGTGTATAGACTTGTACACTTGCAACCTATATAGTTTTATTAACGAACTAGAGGCCCAGTGCACAAAGATTCATGCAAGAATGGGCCTTCCTTACCCTGGCTGCCGGCACTGCCTTCGCACGGGCCAGAGCTGCCTTTCCACTCCAGGCTGGAAGCCAGAGGCCCAGAGCAGCTGGGGCGGTGCGGAATGCCTGCATCATTGCCATGGTGACAACACAAGCATCCCACCCCGCCCCCAGCCGCTCAGTGCCTGCATATGCAAATTAACCCACTATCTTTGTAAGGTTAATTTGCATACTCACTCCTGATTGGCTGGTGGGCGTTGCAAAGGTACGATCAATTTGCATCTTACTCTTTTATTAGTGTAGATGTCACCACAATATATTTTTTTTAAAAAAAAAGGAATCTTTGTTTCTTCCAAAATCATTAAAATGTCTTCCTGTGTACTTTTAAAAGCTTTCCTGCTTTTCCTTTCACATTGAGACCTATATAGTTGCAAATGCTTTGTGTTTATGATGTTAGAAGTGTGTGGATCAAGCTAGGTTTCTCCCATATGGTTATCCCATTAGGCTGGTCATTTGTTGAAAAGATTGAGATTCCTGCACACAACTTCACCATTGCCATTATAATAAATGACTTGATAATATATGTATAAATCTGTTTCTGGATTCTCAGTTTTATGTCTTTTGTCAGTTTGTCTATGCATTGTTTTAACTCCAATTATTCTCAGATAGTAAGTAACTTAATCCATGCAAAAACACAATAAATAGGTACCATTCACACCCTCAAATTATAGCTGAGGAAACTGGGGCATTTAGATGTTACTTTACAAAAGTGATTAGTCAAATGCAATTATAAAGGCTCTGATAAAAAAAAAAGAACAAGCTGAAATATGGGTTGAAATGGAAAGAAAGTATATTTAAGAAATGATTTAAAGGAACCCAAAACAAAAGCAAAAGTAACTTACTATGGGATTAACAGGGCAGAAAATGTTCTCTCAACTGTTCACGAATCTCTATTATTATTTTTATATCTCGAGGTGCACTTCAATTCCATCTTTTGAAGTCACAATTCTTCCTTAAGTATCATTTCCATGGAAAAATGCGAATGATTCATACCATTGACATCCACACAGAGGTCAAATAAGATACATCTCAAAAGACAATTATAGTATTAGCAAGATAAAATGTAATGGATTTAAAATAGTGGCTGAAGCCAGATGTCTTTTCTTCAACAGTTGATGGGAAGTGAGGAAATGGAAATATTTAAAAATATTTGGCTATGAAAAGCATTGAGGGATACGTTAGCATTTAGATGGAGAGGCAGGTTTGAAAAGAGTA
This sequence comes from Plecotus auritus, assembly GCF_963455305.1. NCBI lineage: Eukaryota > Metazoa > Chordata > Mammalia > Chiroptera > Vespertilionidae > Plecotus > Plecotus auritus. The sequence continues at coordinate 201,703,447 of NC_137771.1, read as the reverse complement.
TATTCTTTTATTGTTTTGTTCCTAAATTCTTGGAGAAAAAAGGCATTAATGCAGAAAAAGATGAAACTATAAGGGATATGTTTGTCTGCAAATTCTATCTGGATACTTTATGTTCTTGTGCCATCTGGGCAATATAGAAACAAACTAAGCCATAGGTCACTTAAATTTTCTACATTTAAAAAAGACTAACTTTAAAGAGAAAAAGAAAACAGAAATTAGTTTCTAAATTATTCACAAGTATCACAGGAGATAAAAACTGCTTAGTAGTTTCCACTGTGTAGATAATGCATCATGATCAATAAATAAATGCTAACCCTACCTTAAGAGCAAATATAGGAATGTATTATTAAAGAGGAATAAAATCGGTTGGTTTCATTATTCCTGCAAATTTAATGGTATGTATATGGCTTAGAAGCCATACTTAAATTTTAATACGGCCCATTCTAATTGAACCAAAGACGAATTAAAAAGAAATTTTATATGTAGTTGCTCTTCAGAGACTTTATTAGTTTTAATCAAGGACATTTCTCTCGTTTTGCATATTGAAAACTCTAGTCCTGCTTTGGAGCCACAAAATCTTGGGCTTTCTGAAGTTTCCTCTGAAAATAACATCCTTCCAGGGAATGGCTATTTAAATCCAGCAGACCTGATGTTAGAAAGAAGATACTCCACACCTCTACTACTTATTTTTAAATGATCAATTTTAATTTTGAAATATTATGTTATGAGAGCATAATACATACCTAAGTATTCGCTGTTAAAGACTAAGCAGGTAGGCTTAGTTCCCTGTCTTGTTTATCATGTTTTTCTTCTTCAGAAATAAATAAATAATTGCAAGTATTAGCCAAGCCCTATCCCCATCCTTTTTTTCTGCCTCTTAGAAATAACCACTCTCCTGAAATTTGAAGTTTGTATGTACTATTCTCACATATGGGGGGGGGGAATAACACCACCTTTGGCCCATAATTATGCATTCATATAACCATATTTTTATTGTTTTGCATTATATTTGAATAGTTGCATACCATACACAAACTCTTGAAAACAGTTTTCTCCTATTCTGTATTTCTTAGCTTTATTCATGGCCATATATGTAGATTTAGTTATCTATAAAATAAATTCCATTATTTGAATGAAATGTATCAATTTCCTTAATTAATCTGTTTCCACTTTTCCACCATTATGAATATTAAACAGTGACCCACCTTGACCAGGTAACCTTATTCTCAGGTAGTAAAGTATTTCCAGGATAGAAACTAAAACAGGAAATTGATTCTCAATGAGGCTGTAACAATTTATACTTTCACCAGGAATGTGTAAACTGTTCTGTTTGACCCACACCCTTGGAAACAAGGTAGTGCTATCAGATGCAAATATGATAGGTTATAAGTGCCAAAGTGAAATCTGATTGTTGGTTTGCATCTGATTACTAATGTAACTAAGCATATTTTCACAGCTCTGTGGACAGTTGTTTTTTTCCAGTGAATTTCATTTAATGGGCTGTCCCATTTTGATAGGCTATTTTCTAAATGTCATTATACCCAACCTATTATTTTACATCTCTTTTCTATTTGTCTATTGTATCCCTCATACATATAGGAGACAAGAATATTTGAGTAACTACTATGTGCAACGAACAGTGCTAAGTGGCAAGAGGGAGAAATATAAGCAATTCCTGGCTGAAGTTCTGTATTTAGAAACTTTCTGGGCCTGGTGATGATTTGAATGGGATGGCTGAATATATTGTGATAGGAAAGTGGACTTTCTGTTTATGTTCTAATTTTTTCACTGTTACCTGAATTTTTCCATATCATTAGACAGTTCTCATGAACAGAGTTTTAAACAGCCTCAGAGTTTTTTTCAAAAAAAAATATTTTTAAAAATGTATTGTTAAGAAACTAACTTCCAGGTAATCAATTTGATTGGAATATTTTATAATTTGAACACTGCTATAATATCCAATATATTTAGAAATTCTTCAGCCTTATTTCCTTAAAGATCTTTAGTCTGTGGGCATGCCCCCTTTCCTCACATCCTTTCTCATTGGTCGGTGGATAGTTACTTCTGATGTCTTATTATCTCCTAAGTTTAACCTAACACTTTAATTAAACACTTTACTTCCCCTGACTAAAAAGCTATTTCTCTTGCCATCTTAAAATAGGTTTCACCATCTCCTTTATCAACTAGTTTAAAAATTATGAAAAAAATCTTAGCTACCCACCTGTTCCTCATCTTCCAAATTCAGTTTTACCACATCTGGAATCTACTACATGTCTTGCACTCATTACATTCTTTCCATGGCTTTCCAGAGATTGCTATTATAGTCTTCAATATGTACCATTCCTCTGTAGTCTTATTCGTTAATGCTTCCTGTTATCATGGCCACTTATTATTTTTAAATATTTTGTTTGATCATTTAAACATAATGCTTTAAAAATGAATGTTTTCCAACTCTCTGCTAGGTGAACTCAAATTTTGTCATAAGTACTTCAATGAGCTTTAAAACTAGATCGTTATTTTAACCTTTTGCCAAATCCATTATTTCAATACAGAAAGTGTCTGCTTCAAGTAAGCCTGTTTATTCTCATTACACCCCTTTTTTGGCTATGAACTTGTTAATGCTATGCTCTTTCCCAGCTTCTCCAACTGTACATATATAATACTAAAATTATTTTAAAACCTCTTTAGATGCTACTTGTTTTATGATATTTTACTGGAGTCAGAGGGTAAATTGTTCACCCCCTTTCATATTTATGGCACTTCTTGTAAAGGCATACATTCTCCTCTTTCTAATATTTCTTCATTTTCTGTTCTTTATTTTTTTAAAGTGTGACATAACCTGTGAACATTGGAATGCATTGTTATGGTCTGAATTACCTGTGTATTCTCAAGAGTCATCTGTTAAAACCTAACCCTCAAGATGTTTGTATTAGGAGGTGCAGACTTTGGGAAGTGATTAGGTCATGAAGGTGGATTCCTTGTGAATGGGTTTTTTGTCCTTATAAAAGTGGCCTGATAAAGTCCCCAAAATCCTTAAAACACATGAGAATACAATACAGATTTGACCCTGCAGGGGGCATCACCCTGCCAGCTGACACCTTGATATAAAATATCTAGCCTCCAGATGTACAAAAAATAAATTTCTGTTAATAGGCTACCCAATCTTTGGTATTTTATTACAGCAGCCCGAGATACATTCACAAAACAAAATTAGCAATAATACAAAGAACAATACATGTAGAACAAGTTGGTATACCCCCAAACTGTACAGTGATTTTTTTATTATTTAAAATCAATAGTATAATTCACTCTGTTAACAAAATAAAGGAGAGAAATCATACAATAATCTCATCCTATCTAATAAAAGAGTAATATGCAAATTGACCATCACTCCAACACACAAGATGGCTGCCCCCATGTGGTCAAAGATGGCTGCCCCCATGTGGACACAAGATGGCCACCACAAGATGGCCAGCAGCGGAAGGTAGTTGGGGGAGACCAGGTCTGCAAGGGAGGGCAGTTGTGGGCCATCAGGCCAGCAGGGGAGTGCAGTTGGGAGGGACCCAGGCCTGCAGGGGAGAGCAGTTGGGGGGGACCAGGCCTGCAGGGAAGGGCAGTTAGGGGAAATCAAGCTGGCAGGGGAGCAGTTAGGCATCAATCAGGCTGGCAGGGGAGTGGTTAGGGGGTGATCAGGCTGGCAGGCAGAAGCAGTTAGGGGCAATCAGGAAGGCAGGCAGGTGAGCAGCTGGGAGCCAGCAGTCTTGGATTGTGAGAGGGATGTCCGACTGCCCGTTTAGGCCCGATCCTTTTGGGATCGGGCCTAAACGGGCAGTCGGACATCCCTCACGGGGTCCTAGATTGGAGAGGATGCAGGCTGGGCTGAGGGACACACAAACCCCCTCATGCATGAATTTCGTGCACCGGGCCTCTAGTTAGTTATAGAAAAAGCATTTGGCAAAATTTAACATTGCATTAAGATAAAACTTTCAAAAAGAAGAAAGCAAAAAAATTTCTGTGTCTTAGTAAATAAAGTGCAGCTATGAAAAACAAAAGTGAGGTAATATCATATGCAGTAAGGAAAATTGGAATGCTTTTTTTGAGAATCTGGAACAAGGCTAGGATTTCTGTTTTCATCATTCTATTCAGTATTTTACTGACTTCCCATGCAGAATAATAAGAAAAGTAAAAAGAGTGATTTACATAATGAATGGAAAGGAAAAGATAAAAGTATATTTATCCTTAGACAATATTCTTGTGCATTAAAAATATTAAGTAAATTAGTAAAAAATGACTAGAATCAAGTTAATTTTGCAATATTGCAGTTAAAACTCAATATAAAAAAATGCATTGTATTTCTAATGCTATCAATGAGCAAATAAAAAAAATTGTAAAGGAAAAAGCAAGACTATTTACAGTAGCACCAAAATATCAAAAATGTACTATCAAATGTAATAAAATACTTCCAAGATCTTTATATTAAATTATTCTGCTTATGTGTTTTTAAAAACAGGCAAAATGTATCTGTTTTCCTTTCAGTGAAATGCCACTGTTTAGGAACCATGTCAACATACTTTTACAATATTTAAATTTGATTTTAAATAAATCCTGTCAAGAAATAATTTAGATCTTTGCTTGGCAAGTCTAGAATACATGTACTCCTAAATATAGTCCACTCTATTTAAATCTACCTCATCTCTACCTAAATCTACTATATACATAAATGGAATCTATTTTCATTTGCTAAATAAATAACTAAATTAAACAATCTTAAAATGCATTTGCACTGTTATAATTATCAGTGTCATGAAATATCTACTTTACATAGCTAGAGTCTCTCCCAGTAATTAAACAGCATGATATTATTTATTATCAGTGTGGACTCAACCATTAAAAGCTATAATTCCAAACTCACATTCTAACAGAATTAGTTTTTATGTTTCTCATTTTATTATATTTAAATTATATTCAAAAGAGTAATCAACCAACCATTATAAACTGCATGTTGATTATAGTAGTCTACTTTAAGTCCTTGGTGTATAGTCTAATTGTATTTTGTGACTATATAATTAATTAACATATAAAATATGTTTTTGTAATTTCTTTAGAATAGATACATATTGCAGAACTTGAGACAAAATCATATATTTTGTCTCAAATGATTGTTTAATATATCTCTCTGGCTTTAATAACTTGAGTTCAGAGGTCAAAGGCAATACAAATCAATCTTTTCAGACAATTGTTATTATTGACAACGTTTTATATGTTCTTCTGCCATCACTTTTCACAGTTTATATACCTGTTATTCAAACAGCTTTATCAGGAATACCATCTGCCTTCCATTATGGTGACAACATCTTACTCATATCCTGGATTCTGCCATTACCAGCAGCAATTGTATATCTCTTCCAAAGTCATGAATTAGCCATCCCCATCCAATTACAATTCCTGATACTTCCAGTTCACTTATGTAAAGAGAGCCACAATCACCACTCTACCTTTAAAACCACCCTGCCTGAACCTGATGTGGGATAGTGGAGGCTGAATGGGGTGAGAATTAACATGCAGTGATGTACAGCAGCACAGCATAGCCCCAGGGGGGTGAGGAGGGCATTTTATGAGGAAGCAATTTAGTATAGGGGATTGAAGCCTAGGCAGGGTGAGGAGGGTCCACATGAGGGGTGGTGGTATTTAGGGTCACCCAAAGCAGGGTGATAGCATAAAGTGTCAGTGGGATGAGGACAGCATGCATACAGGTTGTGGCAATAATACAACGTGTGTGCTGGAGCCAAGCAATATAACACCTTAATATTCATTCTATTTTTCTCCATTTTTATATTTGTCTCTCCTTTCATATTTGTTTCTCCTTCAAGCAGTAACAAACTTGTCTCCCAGTTTCCTCAAAGTGTGTACATATTTCAACAATTTCTTAGTATGAAGTTAACCTCCTTTAGTGAAGTGGAAATAAGGGAGTTTATGGAAGATGGAGAAAATGGGTAAAGCTAGAATAGCTATTGAGGTGTTATGTTGTAGATATTAGCACCAACTCATAATTTCACAGTGAAGAATTTATAGCTCAAATACCATTGTCTTTATCATGACATGATCCAGAGGAACCATCAGGATAGGTGAAATAAACACCTGAAAAAATTACTATATTTTGATACACAGTGGTAGAGAACGTACACACAAGAATTAGAGTAAGATAGAGCAGTGTGTTGAAGCCACAATGGAGTGAGGTGAGCATGCATACTGAGAGTGCAGAGGCCTTGTGGAAAAATGGAACTAAGAAGACCTTTTATTATAATACTAGAGGTCTGGCGCATGAATATCATGCCTGGGAAGGGGTCCCCTCAGCCCAGCCTGCACCCTCTCCAATCTGGGACCCCTCGGGGGATGTCCGACTGCTGGTTTAGGCCCGATCCTGGCAGTCAGACATCCCTCTCACAATCCTAGACCGCTGGCTCCTAATCACTCACCTGCCTGCCTGCTATACCCTAACTGCCCATCCCCCGCCAGCCTGTTTGCCCCTCACTGCCTCTGCATGCCAGCCTGATCACCCCTAACTGCCCCCCCCCTGCCAGCCTGGTCACCCCCAACTGCCCCCTCCCTGCTGGCCTGGTTGCTCCTAACTGCCCCCCCTGACAGCCTGGTCACCCCCAACTGCCCCCCGCCTGCCAGCCTGGTCGCCCCACGCAGCCTGCTTGTTCAGTCGTTTGGTCGTCCCTCACTAACCCCCCTGCTGGCTTGGTCATAAGCAGCCATCTTGTAAGGGTGTGATGGTCAATTTGCACATTACCTCTTTGTTATATAGGATTGAGCAATCTTACCAAGTACCAAGTTGACTTTTAACAACTTTATTAAAATATAATGTACAAACTATATACTTGCCATTTTAAAGTGTATAAGTCAGTGGGTCTCTAGTATATTCACAGAGATGTATAACCATCACATCTATTTCTAGAATATTTTCTTCACCCCAAAATAGAAGCCCCTATTTATTAGCAGTCATTCCATTTCTGCTTTCTCCTCAGGACCAGTCCTAGGCTACTGCTAATGTATTTTGTCTCTGTGTTGTCAACCCTTGGTTATTGGCAATTCAGATTACAACAGGAATCCCCATTTTGGGGTGTGGTGAAGGAAACTTTAGTGCAAACAGCTCAGTTGTAATACAGCATGCCTGTGAAAACAGCACTGCTGTAGAACAACTCACTAGTATTATTGCACCATTGTTAGGTTGCCCAGGGCCAGGAGATCCTGGGGCCAGGCTGTTCTTCAGCCAGGCAGTTCTGCTCCCTGATGGTTCCCTCTGCTCCACTCTGGTGAGACATCTTGAGTGTTTCAGCTCCAGCCAGGGAAACAGAGTCTTCAATCTTTTGTTTTGGAAAGTATGCTTTCTGAGCCAGAGGGGAGCTAGCTTATACAGACAGAAGTCCCCAGCCCTGGTCTCTAATTGATTCATTCTCATGCAAATGAGGACTCAGAATCTTCACAGTTTGGTCCAAAGGCACCGTCCTGATTGGTCAGAATAGAGCTGCTCTAATTGGTCCGAGCTGCTAGCTCTGATTGGAAGGGGAAAACCTCAATCCTATTGGTTGAAATAGGATTCCAGGAGACCTTCATAAGGACTGGTTCAGATGGCAGAAACAGTGTAGGCAATTCAGCGCAAAGGCAAGCAGTTCAACTCAGAAGCAGGCAAGTAAAGACAGAGACAGACAGTTTAACAGAAAGGCTTCTCTGCGAAGAGTAGACTCCTGTGTAGAAATGTCTGCTAGTATCTGATTTTTAATTTACTGATTTGAGCCCAGTTAGCCACCAGGAACCCTTATTTTGTCTTCAGGGTGCACAGTGTATGTGCCTATAGTGGATATGTCAAAGGATACAGAAGCCTGCTTGGAAGGACTCCCACTGAGTACATTTTGGAAAATATGAGCATCAATATAAATACCTAAAGGCCCGCTGCATGAAAAGATTCATGCAACAGGCCTTCCTTCCCTTGGCTTCCAGCACCGGTTTTCCTCCAGCACCCAGGACCCAGGCCTTCTCTCCGGCCAGGGTCTGCAGTCTTCATCTTCGCTGCAGACTCCAGCCAGAGTCTGCCATCTTCATCTTCGCTGCAGACTCCAGCCAGAATCTGCCTTCTTCGTCTTCGCTGAAGACTCCAGCCAGAGTCTGCCATCTTCGTCTTTGCTACAGACTCTGGCCGGAGTCTGCCATCTTCACCTTCGCTGCTTCGCTGCAGACTCCAGCTGGAGTCTGCTGTTTTTGTCTTTGCTGCAGACTCTGGAGTCTGCAGTCTTGTCTTAGCTGCGGCACTCCGCTCCTATAGATCCCTTTGCCCCCCGCCCTCCCTCTCACAGCAGTCATCCTGCCCTGCCTGGCCACTCCACCCCTGGAGCAGCTGGGCAGCCACCATCTTTGGCCTTCTAATTTGCATATTCACTCTGATTGGCTGTGGGCGTAGCGGAGGTACAGTCAATTTACATGTTTGTCTATTATTAGGTAAGATGGTAGTGATAGACCATAAACCAGGGGTGGGCAAACTTTTTTACTCGAGGGCCACAATGGGTTCTTAAACTGGACTGGAGGGCTGGAACAAAAGCATGGATGGAGTGTTTGTGTGAACTAATATAAATTCAAAGTAAAGGAGTGGAGGGGAGAGCAAGAGAACCATCCGCTCTTTCGGCTCCACGGGCCAGATAGAACAGCCGAATGGGCCAGATCTGGCCCGCGGGCCGTAGTTTGCCCACGGCTGCCATAAACCATGGACAGGGCTGGTTACATATACTGCTATGCCAAACATAAAATAAAAATGCAAAGCTCTTCGTTCCCAAAGCAGGTAAAAAGTTGCATTAAAGTTGCTAAAATATAAAAATATTTCCCACAAAATTATTTTACTTTTATATACAAAATAGGTGTATTATTGATAATTTGCAATATTATAATAAAATTTAAAAATTGGAAAAAGAAATATTTTTGGTATAATTTTAATAACATAAATAATAATAATTTACTAAGGTGATCTCTTGATTTATCATATGATTTTTGACTCACTTTTCTGCTATTATGAAAATTTCATATTATACCTGAGATTATACCCTGTGCATCTTTCCAAATCATAAAAATTTATATTTTTAGCAATATTCATTTTCAATCAATGTTATTAAAAGCAACATCACTCATTCTTGGTAAATAAAATATTGCAAGTAATTTTTGTTAACTTTCATTTTGAAAAAGATTTTTCTACTGGTACAACTTTTACTAGTCTTAGAATATTTTATAGGCTGTTACAGCATTGGGGAATTTTTCTGATAAATTATTTAGAAATATAATTTTTAATACACATAGAGTTGATAATTCTCAAGAAATATTTATTCTAAAATATTTAACTCCATTCAGATTAGCTTTGTGCAAGTCTGAATTTAATTTAATATGTAAATTTATACAATAACATTTTAATGTTTCCTCTGACATTTCCTGTAACTTGTAGAGGTCATATGAGAAACCAAAATTGGCTTTGTGATTTAAAGATAATTCAGAATTTCTGTTTATATGTTCTATCAGTGTTTCTTTAATAACAAGAAAAATTAATTTAAAAATTGTCTTCCCTATAAATTATTGATTCATCTAAAACTTCATATGAAAATGGTTTTCTTTTCTATTGAATATAATGATTTTTAAATCTAATTTCTATTTATAAGTCTATAGTTACTTGCTTTTCCAAGTTGAGGCAATTTTCAAATATAAAGATTCTAAACTCTTTTAAGAATTCTAATAACTCAGTCTCATGCTTATTGCTATGTCAATGTTTACACCTTTATTTTGTATAATTTACTGGCAAAGTTTTCTGCCCCAATTTTTTACATTATGTGTGACATATCTCCCCAAAATGACTATTTTTGTTAAAATACATGGAATTTACTTTTATAATGTTTACATTTTTCTAATTACAGAAATAATTTATTATCTTGGAAAACTTGGAGCACACACAAAATAGTACAAAGAAGAGGAGGCATTTTCAGAATTTTTAATTTCCCAGCTATACCCACCACTAACATTTACAGTAAAAGCTTTTTTTAAAATTTATATTATACTTGACATTATAACCTGTGCATGTTTCCACATCATAAATATTATCTGAAAGCATGTTTTCAATAGCTGTACAATTTACCATTAAATGGATTTGCAACACTTATAGGCATTTCATTTTTATTCCTTATACCACTTTGTGTCATGTGGGAAAAGAGAGATCATCTGATTCAGTGCTGTGGTTTCACTTCAACCATTTCTTTAACATTCTACTAGAGGCCCGGTGCATAAAATTCGTGCATGGGGGGAGGGGCCATCAGCCCAGCTTGCACCCTCTCACAATCCAGGACCCCTTGGGGGATGTCGACTGCCAGTTTAGGCCCAATCCTGCAGGGATCCTTGTGGAATCAGGCCTAAACTGGCAGTCAGATATCCCTCTCGCAATCTGGGACCACTGGCTCCTAACCGCTCACCTGCCTGCCTGCCTGCCTGATCAGCTCTAACCACTTGCCTGCCTGCCTGATCACCCCTAACCACTTGCCTGCCTATCTGATCACCCCTAACTGCTCGCCTGCCTGCCTGATCACCTCTAACCGCCTCCGTCTCGGCCCCTGCCACTGTGGCTTAATCCAGAAGGACATCCAGAATGACATCCAGAAGGTTGTTCAGCTGTCTGGTCTAATTAGCATATTATACTTTTATTATTATAGATTATCTCTATTTTTTTTTCTCTCAGTGATTATAGTAGGCAGAATTCTAAGTTGTCCCCAAGAATTCCACCCCATTGTATACATACTCTGTATAAGCATCACCCCTTGAGTGTGGGTAGTGCCAGTGAATATGATGAAATAGCATTAATTAATTAACTCTGAATTCATCAGAGGGAGATTACCCTAGTTGGGCCTGAACTAATCCAATACACCCTTTAATAAAGAGCAAAGCATGCTCTCCCACAGGTCTGGAAGGCAAAGCAAGCTGCCATATTTTGAGAGGAGAGGGTACATGTTGAGGAACTCAAGGTGGCCTCTAGTTGCTGAGAGTAGGTCCCAGCAGATAGCTAGACAGAATAAAGGACTTTAGTTTTACAACCACAGAAAATGAATTCTGCCGACACGCAGTGAGTTTAAGAGAGGGCCTCAGCCACTTTCTTAACTTCAGGCTGTAAGACACTGAGCAGATAACTCAGCTAATCCTCATCGAAATGCATGAGTCATAAAATGGTAGGTTAATAAATGTTTGTTGTTTTAAGCCAAGATTGTGATAATTTGTTATGCAGCCATATAGGAAGGAATACAGTTTCTTTTAAATTTCTATCAATGAATAGGTTTGATAGAAGTTCAGATGGGTTATAGTTTCCTTCAACATAGCCTGTTCTGAACCATGCTGCCAAATTTTGTGTGGTCATGTGTACATTTCATTAACTATACTCTCACAATGTAAATATACCTTTTTGCTTTCTCTAAAGACAATGATCATAATAATCTCACTACAATTAGAGAAAATTCTTCACTTTTACTCTCTAATACTCATTTTCCCTAAAGTTTACTTCCTAACTAAATGTTAAATCTATTTTTTTTATTCCTGATAAAAGGTAGGAAGTAAAGGAATATCCAGCTATAACATAAATAATCAAATTTACTTATGGTAAACAATAAGAAAGCTAGGAAATATAAAAAGGTCATGCTAAGAAAGTATTTCTATAAATATTGGTTTTGTCTTACTCCACTGACTTGTCTAACTTCTTGTTCACCTGGATTATGATGCCTGATTATGTAGCTTTCCAAGATATTCTCATTTTAATGACCCTTCTAAGAAAACACTCTTCCTCTATAATGGTGTAGGTTTAACTGTTAGTCTGTTGACATATATAGATTCTAATTAGTTCCAGTCAAGAGCATCTTGTAGTCATCAAGTATGAACAACTGGGGAGAGTGGAGAGAGTTTTGTTGTTGTTTTTCCCATATTTTAGTTGATACCCACTTATATTCATAACTTCTAAAATAAATTCTAAAAAAACATTTATTTACTCTTTATCTACTTTGGAGTTGTTTATTCTCAGACCCTTTCCCCAAAAAAATTCAACGATTGTAAAATTCTAGAGATTTGAGTGATTGATTGATATTTCCCTTGTTCTCATTTCTATTATTCTTCAGGTGACTTGCATTGCAAATTATTTTAATCTCCAAGAACCACTTTTCTTAGTTTCTCACATAAACATATTTTTTTTTAGCTTTGGGGTCCAGATTTCATCTTTGTGTGTGTGTGTGTGTGTGTGTGTGTGTGTGTGTGTGTGTGTGTGTGAACGCAAATGTTTTATCTAGTCTCAACCAATGAACAAAATCTGTATCTTTCACTATTAATTTGGTTGTTCTTTTTCACCTTGATTTTGGGATACTATATGTGCTTTGTCTCCAAAACTACGTATTATTTAGAGAAACTATTATTTAAATAAACTCATTTATTTCTACTAGTTTCTTCTGACAGGAATTTAAATATTATTTATGATCTTATACAATTATGTTTTGTTTTTTCATTTTGTTAATATAGTTAGAATTATAGTATGTAGACTTTTCCCAATGGCTTCTTCCACTTAGCTATACACATTAAAGATTCTTTATTTTTTAATATATTTTATTGATTTTTTACAGAGAGGAAGGGAGAGGGATAGAGAGTTAGAAACATCGATGAGAGAGAAACATTGATCAGCTGCCTCCTGCACACATCCTACTGGGGATGTGCCTGCAACCAAGGTACATGCCCTTGACTGGAATTGAACCTGGGACCCTTCAGTCCGCAGGCCCACGCTCTATCCACTGAGCCAAACCGATCAGGGCCACATTAAACATTCTTTATGTCTTTTTATAGATTGAGAGCTCATTTATTTTTAGTGCTAAATAATATTTCATTGTCTGGATGTACCATTATTTATTAATCCATTTACAGTTTATTCATCTATTCACCAAGGGAATCTTGGTTGTTTCTACATTTTGGAAATTATAATAAAGCTTCTATCAATATTCGTGTGTGTGTTTTCTGTGTGTGTGTGTGGATATAAGCTTTTTACTCCTTTGGGTAAATACCAAAGGGTACAATTGTTAGATTGTGTGGTTGACTTCTGTTTAGTTTTATAAGAAACCATCAAAGTGTCTACCAAAGTGGCTGTACCATTTGCATCCCCACCAGAAATGAATGAGAGCACCAGTTGTTCCACATCGTCATCAGCATTTGGTGCTGTCAGTGTTTCAAATTTTGGCTATTCTAATAGGTGTGTAGTGGCATCTCAGTGTTTTAATTTGCATTTCCCTGATGACCTATAATGTGGAACAACTTTTCACATGCTTATTTGCTATCTGTATATCTTCATTAGTGAGGTGTCTATTATGGTCTTTGTCCTATTTTTAAATGTGTGTGTGTGTCTCTCTGTGTGTGTGTGTTCTTATTGTTGAGTTTTAGGATTCTGTATCTATTCAATAATAGTCCTTTATCATATGTGTCTTTTGAAAATATTTTTCTCAGTCTATGGTTTGTCTTATCATTCTCTTGACAGTGTCTTTTGCAGAGTAGAACACTTTAATTTTAAAGAAGTCCAGTTTATCAACTTTGGTATTTCATCTAAAATCATGGCTAAACATAAGTTCTTCTAGTTTTTTTTTGAAAGGAAAAACTGTGGAGACAATAAGGTCAGTGGCTGCCAGGGTGTGGGGGTTTGAGTTAGGAAGGGAGGGATGAATAGGCAGAGAGCAGAATATTTTTAAGACAGTGGAACTATTCTGTATAATTTTAAAATAGTAAATACATGTCATTATACATTTGTCCAAACCCATAGAATGTATACTAATACCAGGAATAAAGTCTAATGCAAGCTGTGGACTCTGGGTGTTAATGATGTGCCAATGTAGGTGAAACAATTGTAACGAATATACCATCTGGTGGGAGATGTTGATAATGGGAGAGGCTATGCACATGTGGGATCAGGAGGCATATAGAAAATCTCTTACCTTCTGCTCAACTTTCCTGTGAAGCTGAAACTGCTCTAAAAATATGGCTTATTAAAAATTATAAAATTATTTGTCACTGAAAACTTTGTACTTTAAATAAATACCAGACATTATTAATAAAACCTTTCCTGATTTTATATATATATACAGAAAATTTTATTTTGCTATTAATTTTTGTTTTTATCATATTTATGAGACTTTTTCAAGCATATTCTTCCTGTAATATATTAATATATTAACCATATACTAGTAATTAAATTCTTATCTTAATGTTATGCTACAAGATAACTTTTTACTAATTGTCCACAGTACTCATTGCTTGAGATACAGACTTAGCATAATAATTAATTTTAATATCAAATTAAATCTCTCTACACTTCTCTTATCAAAAGAGTTTTCAGGCATGATTACACAATACTTCACGTGGCACAGAAGTGAATACAATTATTTATACATACACACAGAAAAACAAGAAATGTGTGCACATTTTTAAAAATAGTGGAATTAAATATTTGTGGTCTAGTTAATGGCTACCAATGTCAATTTCCTGGATTTGATATTTTATGACAGTAACGTATTACCATTGGGGGAATATGTGTGAAGGGTATAAGAGTATCTTTATACTATATTGGCAAATTTCTGTTAATCTATAATTACAAATGAAAAGTTAAATAAATAAATAGTTTAGTTAGATAACACATTCTTAATGATTGTTATTATTACAACCCCATTAATCTATCTACCTCCATAAATGAAAAATTAAAACAAAAACTCTAATGTAAACAAAAAATATTTATTACAGTTTTATACAATGTAACTACAAATGTTAAATATATGTATATGGGTATAATTTTTCAAAGCCAGAAAAACTGAGCTTATTTAACACAGAAAGATTCTGAGGTGAAAAGAATTGCAAAAGCAAATTAGTATTTACAAACGTCTCATTAATACCAAATAAGCCTTTAATTAAATATAATCCTAGTAAATCAGTCTACAACCTAATCAATTGACAGGAATACACTGGAAATTTACTCTTTCTTTTCTATTTACTTAGTAGAAACAGTGCTTTAATTAACAGACAAGATGTGCCTTATCAATGTTTAAACGGAATATTAATACTTCACCACCTAAAGACACCTTCTAGATTCTTAGGTTATTGAAGATCTACCTGATGGTTGAACATTAATGAGCCATCTTTTTCCCTAATGTCCAAGTTTCTCCCTAGTTAGAAGTCTGTTCTCAAGGAGACACATTTATTCTTTCGGGTCATCAGTGTGCCATTTAGTGCATCATTAGTTTAATAGAGGAAGTCTGCTCTAGTGTACCAAATGCAATCCCAACGGCCAAAAGTTGTTTAACCTAACAAATGTAATGATAGCATGGAATCTAGAGGAAAAAAATGCTGGTTCCAGAAATAAGTTTGCCAGAATTTGTGTTATAACTTGCATTGGTGTAAAGCCATTTAGATCCTCCAAGGAAACCAATTTGCTTATAGGTTGTGGGTCTTGGAAGAGATTAGTGATCTAATATGGAATAAAAACTTGATGTGGGAGGATGAGTTAGAAAACAATTCTCCAGGGACCCTATAGCATAGAGCTATATCCAGTATCCTTTCAATATATCATCTAATAAGAAATGCAAAATATCTGTTCAATAGTGTGTACTTGGAGTGATATTGGTTAAAACATCTACCGTAGATACTCTTCATCATCATTTTAAAGATTAAATTACATCTTATTTCATGATTTTATGTTCCATGTTGTTTTATAATTTATAAATCTCTTAATTAACAATGTTTAACTATTAGAATTTGATCTTTTCATTCAACAAATCCTCATTGAACATTTATTATTTTCTGAGCATTTTACAACAGATACAGAATGAATAGAACACAGCTGCTTCCCTCAAATACACTGTTTAAAGTTAGTTATATTTAAGTATGAGTGTTTATCATATGATAGTCACAATGCTGAAGTTTTTTTTTTATTATTATTACCCTAATTAACTCCTACCATATCTCTATGCTTCATCAGTTAAGGCCTAACTATCAGATTATACCAGGAACAAAGCTCTAAATCAGGTCAGGTTTGCTGATGCTCACAACATCAAGGAGATGGCTCCCTTTGGAAAACCATGAAGTATCTCAATGAGAAGGTGCTTAAAGTAGCTGATTTTAGAGTTCGTTCTTGTGTAAGGTGACTTTAGGAAAGATTCAAAGAATTGAGGGTTACTCTGGATTGGTAATTGTCAAAAAGCAGAGATAATTCCAGGATTAGGTATGTTAAAGTACCTTGTTGAGAAAGCTGGAATAACACAAGATGGCTAAAGTTCCAATTGGTCAAAAACAGAAGAACTCCAGTTATCCAGGAAAGGTATCTATATATCAGACAAAACTAGGAAACATATACATAACATAAATTAACATATATAAAACATTAATTTATCTGTTTAAAGAAACATGAAATTATGATGATTACAGCTAATACTCAGACCTGGTTTCTAATATTATCCTTTAAAATAGGAAACTAGTCTTAATTCTAAAACTGGGAAAGGGGACATTTAAAAGGAGCCTGGAGTATTTTGTACTAGCAAAATATGTAAGGGTGAAACAAGCAAACAAATAAACAGTGTCATGTCAGAAGAACATCAGGGCCAACATGAAAGAGCTGCCCTTGGCTTAGGGAGGAACAATTTTAGCAAATAAGTAGGTAAATATATATATATAAATGATGTTATTGGCTTATAACCCAAAGAATAAAATGACTGCCTATGAATCCGTATGATATATGATATATCACTGTTTTGTGCACTGGTGGGGTCCCTTGGCGTGGCCTGTGGGGATCGGCCCAAAACCTGCAGTACAATGCTGCCTGCCACTCCTGCCTGCCACTCCTGCACATCCCGGCCCCACTGCGCCTGCTGAGGGCTCATGCCCAGTCGGACCCAAATGGGAGAGGGTCCCACTGCTGCAGTGGTGCTCACGAGCTGTGAGCCCGTTGGTCAGCTGAGCAGTGCTCCTGCTATGGGAGCACACTGACCATCAGGTGCAGCTCCTGCATTGAGCGCCTGCCCTCTGGTGGTCTGTGTGCATCATAGCTACCAGTCAACAGGTCATTCGGTCATTCGGTTGCTTAGGCTTTTATGTATATAGATATATAATTGATTTCAGAAAAGAAGGGAGAGAGAAACATCAGTGATGAGAAAGAATCATTGCTCAGCTGCCTCCTGCATGCCCCCCACTGGGGATCGAACCTGCAACCCAGGTGTGTGCCCTGACCAGGGATCAAACCCTGACTTCCTGGTTCACAGGACAACACTCATCATGGAGGCACACCGGCTGGTTGAGAAGCCATACTTTTATTTCTTCAAGATAGGAGCAGATTTTGGAATAGGCTATTAACTAAACTAGAAATACAGCACAGAAGTGAGGATGCAATTTTTCTGTGGTACCACAACATGGAATAGAAGCCCAGGCACTTGCAGGGGATAACAAGATTGGGCATGAAATAGCCGATATCTTCAAATACCTAAGACATTCAGGTGACATAGGCACATAGAAAGATTATTATAATACATTGTCTGATTTGACAAGGCTAGGTAAGGTGTATTAAAGGGAAAATGGAGGAAAAGTACATTGCCTACCATGTAGGGGGAGTGCTGGGATGTATTAAAGAAAGGCTCTGGATGAATGCCCTGAGAAAGAGGGCCCTCTGCACACAGGTCCAGGCCTGCCACAACAGGCTCTGTGCATAGAGAACTCTGAGCCACTCTGTGCAGCAGGGCTATGAAGTGAAATACTGAGAGCAGCAGAGGATGATGCTGGAGAGACAGGTAGTTTTGATCAGTGAGGATGCCCTTCATCATCCAATTTGAATAAATTCTCTCTATTCAGTATTGTATTATCCTATAAAACTGAATCATAATTTATTTCAACTCAAGACATAACTGATTTTTACTTTATTTCTTAATGTCTGATATCTTCAGTGGAGAAAGTAAGGAGTTTGTTTATAATATGATTATCTGATCTTATGTCTCAATTTTTAAAAAATCATCTCCACCACCTTTCACTACATATGTCAGGAATAAAAGGATTGAATAATTGTTGAGTTCTTAAAATGAACTTGAAAATAGTTCAAAAAACCCAAGTAAGTCTGCTCCCCCAAACTTATTTTATATTAGTAAACTAACACAATTTATGTGAATGGACTGCATCCTGAAAATCATTTGTCAGTAATGTGCTTAATAATCTGGAAACCTGTTAAAATATGACACAACTGAGTGCCAAATATGGCAACTTTTCAATGTGTAAAATATACTGGAATATTATATGTGTCAGTTGACTGCTTTGCTGCAAAAGATTGAAAATGAAGTGATAAGGAATATAAAAGGGAAGGAGAGAAACCAAGATGGCGGCATAGGTGAACACCTAAACTGCTGCCTCACACAATAATTTCAAAACTACAGCTAAAAGACAGAGCGGACATCATCCAGAACCACAGGAAAGCTGACTGAGTGCAAATTCTACAACTAGAAGGAAAGAGAGGGGCACATGGAGACTCAGAGGAGCTTCAAAAAGCTGAGGTACGGAGATACGCGTGCAGAGAGGACGGGCGGCTGAGTGCCTGGCTAGCTTTCTCTAGCAGGAGAAAGATGGAAGCTCTTTACTGCACTGAACTCCAGTTCACTGAACCCTAGTTCCGGGAGAGACCCTGGGGTCTGAGACTCATACAGGGCAAGTCTGGACTATTGGGAAAAGAGAGGAGCGCTCGGAAATGCAGGGGAACCACGAAAGGCAGAGGTCTGGAGGCGGGCGCGCAAGTGAGCACAGAGATGACTGACTGCTGAGTGTGTTGCTGGCTTTCTCTAGTGGGAGGAAGATGAAGCTCCTGAGTGTGCTGAACTCCATTTCCGGGCAAGAATCTGGGAATCCAGATTCATTGGGGGAGAAAAAGGCAGCGGGCGAAACTCGAAGGCGGTTTTCTCTCAGAGATGCTTGCAGCGATTTCCGAGGGACACTGCCACTCAGGGGCCTTATAGGGCAGGGTTGAAGGGAAGCCAAGGCTGTCTGCTTAGCCCTGGACTCCGCCCTATCCAAGCTGAGCACAGAGGCTTTTGCAATTTTGCAAGTCTTGACTCAAAAGGCTGTCTCCAGCACAGAAGTTCTCCCAGCATAGACACAGCTGATCCTCACAGCCAATTGGCTTGGAGGTCAATTCCTCCCAGTGATACCAACAATAATCAAGACTTAACTACAACAAGGCTGTACACACAGTCCACAAAGGGGTACACCAAGAGTGTCCACCTCAGGTAACTGGGGAGGCTGAGCCACTGGGCCATATAGGACACCTAGCACACAAAGCTACTCTACCAACTCAGGGAAGCAACAAAAATGCGGAGACAAAGAAACAGTTCACAAACAAAAGAAAGGGAGGAAAGCAAATGACTGGATATAGAGTTCAAAACCACGGTTATAAGGTTTTTCAAGAATTTCCTAGAAAAGGCTGATAAATTTAGTGAGACACTCGAGGATATGAAAAAGGACCAACTAGAAATTAAGCATACACTGACTGAAATAAAAAATATTATACAGAGACCTAACAGCAGACTAGAGGAACGCAAGAATCAAGTCAAAGATTTGAAATACAAAGAAGCAAAAAACAACCGGAAAAGAAAAAAGAAAAAAGAATCCAAAAATTTGAAGATAGTGTAAGGAGCCTCTGGGACAACTTCAAATGTACCAACATCAGAATTATGGGGGTGCCAGAAGAAGAGAGAGAGCAAGATGCTGAAAACCTATTTGAAGAAATAATGACTGAAAACTTTCCCCACCTGGTGAAAGAAATAGACTTACAAGCCCAGGAAGTGCACAGAACTCCAAACAAAAGGAATCCAAAGAGGACCACATCAAGACACATCATAATTAAAATGCCAAGAGCAAAAGACAAAGAGAGAATATTAAAAGCAGCAAGAGAAAAACAGTTAATTACCTACAAGGGAGCACCCATACGACTGTCAGCTGATTTCTCAACAGAAACTATTCAGGCCAGACGGGATTGCCAAGAAATTTTCAAAGTGATGAATAGCAAGAACCTACAACCAAGATTACTCTACCCAGCAAAGCTATCATTCAGAATTGAAGGTCAGATAAAGAGCTTCACAGATAAGAAAAAGCTAAAGGAGATCATCAACACCAAACCAGTATTATATGAAATGCTGAAATGTACTCTTTAAGAAGAGGAAGAAGAAGAAAAAGGTAAAGATAAAAATTATGAACAACAAATACATATCTATCAACAAGTGAATCTAAAAATCAAGTGAATAAAAAATCTGATGAACAGAATAAACTGGTGAATATAATAGACTCAGGGGGAAAGGAGTGTAGAGGGTGCGGGAAGAGACTGGACAAAGGTCGTACACCTATGGATGAGGACAGTGCGGGGGAGGTAAGGGCAGAGGGTGGGGTGGGAACCGGGTGGAGGGGAGATATGGGGGGAAAAAAGAGGAACAATTGTAATAATCTGAACAATAAAGTTTTATTAAATTAAAAAACAAAAACAAAAAAAGGAATATAAAAGCGAGTGTTTATATCACTATTACATATTTCATACTTTCTAAGGAGTGGAGAATTATGAAAAGAATTATTTTTTAAGAACTCATAGTAATAAATATGCATGAGCATTTTTCCAATTATTGTGGAAATTGCTCTTTGTAATTTATTTCAGACTTTGTATTAAGGTGTTATAATTACCAGATTACATGTGAGTAAGCTCGATCTACATAGATGTTTTCCCATGTCAGTTTGGAAATAGAAAATAAGCACACTGAGAGAATATATTAGTATAATCTCTGTTAAAATACAATATGCATTTTTTTTTAGTGTAAATAGAATTAGTATTTCCAAAAATACAAAACTCATTCATCTTTTCTTTTGCAGATCAGAATTCGATTTGTACTGCAGTTCTCTGTTTTCTCTTATGGGACAACCTCAAGAAAAAGAATAAAGCAAATTAGGTTATAGTCTAAAAGGAGATTCCTTGGAATGATCTGGCAAAAGACCCGATGTTGTAAATTGCATTATGGCTTTTGGAAAGGCTGACTCTAGGAAGTAGCAAGTCATGAGGGACCAAGAATATTGCTCTCTTTTCTCACTCTTAATCTTGTTCTCCCTGCCCTTCACTATCTGTGCTGTCCATATTCTTCTTTGGTATAAAATGTCTTTCTGTTTCTCCCTTTTATCTGCTTTGTCCTTCTGCTTCAGCTGACTGCCTTTTTCTGGACATGGCTCAGACTTCCTTCTACATGACTTTAGAGGTCACAGACCTGATAGAGACTGACTAAAAACCTTAGGTTTTAGTTTCAAATTCTAGGGAGGCACTCCATTCAGCATGTTTAATCAGGCTATTTGGGCTTGGAAGGGAGGTTCCTTTAAAAAATTTGATTATGGGCCCTTGAGAAGGAGGTGTGGGATAAAGAAGAAAATGATTGAGGAGAAATATTTGTCATTTCTGGTAAAAGAAATATTTCTTGGGATTCTGCATAAAGAGGATTTTTATTCTTGTTGGGGCTGAAAATATTTTTTTTTTCTCCAGAATTTTCTAATTATAAATTTTACAAACCAGATCAAGGTGCATTTGACCTCCCAATAGATGAGTTTCTGCATGATAATATTAGTAATTCTATTGGCCCTCATCTAATTGTACAGAAACATTGAAGCATTTAGAATACTATAGGCCTGAGTTTGAATACTGACTTTAATTTACTAGGTTTAAATGTCGAAAATGTTACTTACCTTCTCTGTGCTTAAGCTTTCTAGTTTATAAAATGAGGAAAATTAATCCTGTCTCATAGGTTTCAAGCTCGTAATGCTTGAAAGAGCGTAGTTCCATAATCATTGTGTCCACACATTGAAACAGCCATGAAAAGACTACTTAGACTTTCCTATTATATGAAATGATTAAACCTTCAAATATTTATTGGTTGAGCCACAATTAGCCATTGTTTTATTCACCACTTTTTCATCCTGTTGGTGTGGAAGGGAATCCTGCCATAGAAGTATGGGGATGGCCAAAACATGAGAGCCAACTCTGAATAGATGAGATCAGCATCAGTTTATTAGTCACAAAATCACAGCCTGGGGAAAGGGACACCAATGTCGTGCAGGGCTGCAGAGGCTTGTACTGGAGAACAGAGTGAATAGCCAGGGGCTGAGGGAGGCAGGCTTTGTAGTGTCAAGAGGGTGAGATGTCACTCTGGTTCCAGGAGTACATGATTGGCTTATTTGAATAATGTGTGGGCTGACAGAGTACTGAAGCCTGCTACTCAGGGATAAGGGGGAACTACCTTCGGTCCATTTGAAAAGGAGGATTGTTTGGCTAGAAGACTTTACCTGCAGGAGCAGAGTGGAGAGGGGAACTTGAGGTTACGCCATTAAAGCAGTGTAGAATACTGAACCTTATTTTCAGGCCATTTACCACAGTCACATATTCAGTTAATTGCAACTGATAGACAAGTTGATGAAGGAGATATTTAGTGGTGACTTGATTGTGGCACACATAAAACTGGCTTTGAAGCTTTTAGCAACAAAGACATCAAGATATCTTTTGATGAAGAAGTCATTGACAGTGATAGTAAATACTCGTTTAGTATTTGGGGCCACTGACTTACAGAATCTAGCAGTCTATTTAGAAAGTTCAGTAAGTAACCAAGATCGGTTACATAAACATAGTTTAAACATTAAATTAAAAGGAAACTTTACTCAGGTGTAAAAAAAAAACAGTATTTTATTTTATTTTTTTAACAAAAATTACACTTGTACCATTTTTACATTCTAGATATCAGGATTCAAATTATATATCATAGCATTTCTTCTACCATCCCATTAAAAAATGCCTTTACCTTTTAATTATTTAATAATTTTAGTAAGCTATTTGGGGTTCCCCCATTACGTTATTTTAGGGTTTCGTCTTTACAATCTCTCCCCTTATTTTTCAGTTTCTAGTTAAATTCCTAAACATTTTATGTAGGTATCTCTATCTTTACTTTTATAACTGTTTGTATGTACTTCTGATATCCTGCATGTATCTAACCTAGAAACACTATCCAGTAATTGAAAGTTTGCCTGCCAATTTAAATTAGTATTCTTCTCACTAATTCTTATTGCTGATAGCAGTGACTTGTACTTCCTCTCCGTGTCCCATTGCTCAGTCCCAAGTACCACTCAGACCCAACAACTCAGTCCTAGACATATTGTTATCATTCCAGGCTCGACATCTTCTTTTTCTGGTTACTCTTTTTCACCATTTTCTTTATACCTAGCGTGAAAAGACTATTAAGTAGATCAGCTGAATTCTTGTAGTTTCATCTTGATCCAGTGACCATAAGGCAAGGCAAGAAAAAGGAAATAATACCATGCATCTGATTTACTCTTATTGGTTTTACCTAGTGAATTCTTGAAAAAGTACTTTCATTATTATTGCTAAAGAAAGTTGACCTAGTAATTAGAAAGACATAAGTAAGCCAAAAATTATTCATGTATATGACTTCTCATACCTGGCCAAGAAGTATAATAAATTCCTGCTAATATTTCAGAACTCGTTATTTCAAGTGAGAATACTGATTTTGAAATTACTTGTAAATAGAAAAAGAGAAATTCAGGTCACCACTAGCATTGCTTCGGCAATCCTACCTGTAATTATTTTAAATATATGATTAAAATAAAAGTATTTGGGCCTCAAAATCAAACTTTAGGAGACATTTTTAAATTTCAGAATGTTCAAATGAGCTATGCATATTATATTTTCTATTGAATTTAAAATTTTGACATCTGAAAGAATATAGGGATGTATTATTTTTCTGAAATTACCCCCAAACAGGGATTGAAAAAAAAGAATATAATTTTTTTAAATTCCTAAGACATTATATACAACAAGAGGGGAAGTCTATCAGCCCAGCCTGTGCCCTCTCGCAGTCTGGGACCCCTCGGGGGATGTCCACCTATCGGCTTAGGCCCGCTCCCTGGGGGATCGGGCCTAAGCTGAGAGTCAGACATCCCTCTGGTAGTCCAGGAGCCCTCGGGGGATGTCCTACTGACAGCTTAGGCCTGCTCCCCCCAGGACATCCTTAGTGCTGCCGAGCAGGGAGGAGAGGCTCCCACCACCGCCACTGCACTCGCAGCCATCAGTCTGGCTTGTCGCTGAGCAGAGCTCCCCCTGTGGGAGTGCACAGACCACCAGGGGGCAACTCCTACATTGAGTGTCTGCCCCCTGGTGGTCAGTGCACATCATAGCAACTGGTCGTTCCTGGTCGTTCTGCCATTAGGGTCAATTTTCACATTACCTTTTTATTATATAGGATAATATACAGGCAGTCCTTGGGTTAAGTCGGATTCGATGTACATCGTTTCATGGTTATGTAGCCATCTCCCATTTGTTTATATAAAAAAAAGTTCTGTCATTTCGATGTATGTACATATGTGCTTTATGTTTTTTATTATTTATTTACCACAAGTAAAGGTCAGGAATTGTTATCTTTCTTTTAAGTTTTTTTTACTGTTTCACTTCATTACTGCTATGTATGTGCTCCATGTGAGTGACATAGGTGCTTATGTAGGTGGGTTCCTACTTATGGCGAAAATCACGTTATGTCGTGCCATAGGAATGGATCTCCTACATAATCCAAGAACCTACTGTATAGATTTTGGGTGGCATTTGTGAGGCAATAAGTAATTTAATGTTTCACCAACAAATGTAAGTGGACTAGTAAACACTGGGTTATACGAGTTTTTGTCAGACATATATTGTATTTTCATTTTCTTAATGGTATCTTCTAAAAAGCAGAAGTTTTAAATTTTATTTTATAATTTAACATTATTAGCTATATTGGGAAATAAATTTATTATTATTTTAAACTCTAGTTTACATATATTAAGTAAGTTCATTGACTTTTTCTTGGTAAAAAAACAACAACACACAAAACATCACAAAACAAAACAAATATCTTTATTTAATGTAGTGGTGTTATTAGACCCAATGTTAAAGATGAAAATGCTACCCCCCCAAAATACTAATTTTATTTGAAATATGAACCCACATAATTGAGTACAATTTTGCAGACATAATTGATAGAGAAGTGTGAAAACCACAGTGTTCTAGTGGTGATCTGACTAATGAAGCAAAAAGAGAAGCCATTAAAACTCAAGTAGCAATTGCATATATAACATAAATGAGTTCAAAAAACAAAAGAATTAATTGAAAGAACATTGAATTAAAAAAGTAAGTGTTTTGCTGGTTTCTAGACGGTGGTGCATCAGGTTGTTAACACACACACACACACACACACACAATTACACACATATATATTCATATACACACACAATTTCTAATATATTAGCAAAAGCTCCAGTGATTTTGTCTTGAAAATGTTTGCTGAATCTTCTCTAGTCAGCTACTGGCTAATCATAAGGAAGAACAACCCAAAGAATACATGCATACCTCCTCAAAGCAAAGCTATCACTAACATGACAAATCCTTGGTATAAGCGGTTTTGTTTCTTTGTTTCTTTTGTTTTTTTAATCCTTACCCAAGGAGTGAGGACATTTTTTCCACTGATTTTTAGAGAGTGGAAGGGAAGTGGGAGGGGGAGAAAGAGAAAAGAGAGAAGCATCATGTAAGAGAGATACACTCATTGGTTGCCTCTCCGATGTTCCCCTAGTGGGTCAGGAATCAAACCTGCAAGCCAGGTATGTACCCTTGATCAGGAATGGAACCCGCAAGCCTTTGGTATGCAAAGCCTGACAGTGATATGAGGGCAGTATTCTCTTTTGCAATTTCATTGCCAACAAATGTAATTATCTTAACTCTGTATGAAAATATGAAAGATTACATTGACAATAAACGTTGTTGGGATTTTTTAGTGTTTTTAGGGTACATCCTAGAATGTACAGATATAATGACTGCACACCACTCTAGAGTAACTATCTTTCTATGAAAAATACTTGGCTGAACCAAATGTTGAAGTTTGTGATGTATGTTAATGTGTAAAATTAAAGATTGCAAATTGCAAGGTTTGTGTATTGAGGTAAATGGCTATTATAGGTGAAGTTTCTTACAATAATATTTGATCAACACAATGTACTCTGTGGTTTTTCAAGAATAAGAACCAGTTTGAATTCAAATTTTTAAAGATGTAAATTGGACATCAAGATATCTATAATTTTTTTAATGATCTTAGCATTTCAAAGAAAGGAGGAAAGGTCTAAAGAAAATTTGTAGTATTAGAAAAACAGATTTTCTACATATTGTTATATGTTCTATAAGTTATCAACAATGACCTAAAAGTTGGATGAGAATTGATAATGAACGTTTGTAAAATTGTTGATTATCTTATGAATTAATGTTTTGAACTTTAATCTCTATTAAAGGAGAACCTATTCATGAAATTATTGGATCTAGAGTTTATTACATTCATGAGAAAATAGTTGGAGTTTGCTATTCACAAAAGCCTGAAGATAACATTTCAGAATATAGTATCACTTGCCTCATTTTATATGAAAGTTAAACATGAATATCTAGAAGTTAGTTTAAAATCTCTTCTTTGGTTAAGTGGATAGAGCATTGACCTTTGAAGGGTCATGGGTTCAATACTGGTCAAGGGCACGTACCTCAGTTGCAGGGTCAATCCCTAGCCCAGGTTGGGGCTCATGTGGGAGACAACCTATTTATGTATCTCCTCACATAGATGTTTCCCTCTCTCTGTCTATCCCCTCGCTTCCACTCTCTCAAAAAAAAAAAAAAAAAGTCAATGTGTGGGGAGGCATAGGACAGGAATTGGCTGAAGGAGCCTGCCCCTGCCTTGACTTTGCCAAACAAGTCTGAGCCCCCGGGTGTTTACTTGGACATGTCTTCGCTTAAAAGATGCATATGCTTTCTCAAGGATGCTTACCCTGCTGATAGTATCTCATAGTTCATTTGAGTTCAAGCTGCTGTGACAATAAAAGCCTAAGGGGGCAAAGCAATCAGGGCTGTTTTGGTTCCTAAAGCCAAACAAGCCCCTTAGCCTCTCTTTCACAGAAACAACTGCCAGAGTAATCTATTCATCCCTCACTCAGGGTCTGCCAGTCAGGCCCAGCATCAATGGGAAAATATCCTTGGGTGAGGATCAACAACAATAATATAAATAAATAAATAAATATATAAATAAATAAATAAATAAATAAATAAATAAATAAATCTTCTTCCATTCCTGTCAACATACTTCTGTGAGATTAGTTTCTCTATCTGGAGGGTTATTAAAATAAACATAGAATCAGTTTAGAAATATGTTATCCCTTGCAAATACCATGTCATCAATTTAACTTAGATTAAAAAAATAATAACAAAGAAGAAAACTCATTTGACACATAAAACAATTTTCAATATTGATATAAACAGTGCTTGTTCATAGCATTTATATATACATCTAATATGGGGACTATTATTTTATTCACAACTCTTCTCTCCTCTCTTTTTCTTTATTTTTTATTGTATTTATTTATTTTTTTTATAGGTATATTATGGTCCTAGAATTTCCTAAAAAGTACTTTTCTTCTCTCCTTGAATACAATGGTCTCCTCAGAGTCTTCTTCAGATAATTCCTTCATATATATGTCTGTTCACTTATTTATTTAATATTCATCATAATAAATATATCACTATACAATAAAATAAAAAAATGCCATTAATAGAAGAAAAAATTTTAATATTCAGATTTCCAGAGATACCAAATCACACCACAGTTTAGTCATCTACACTAATAAAAGAGAAACATGCAAATTGACCTTACCTCCGTGATGTCCACCAGCCAATCAGGAGTGAGTATGCAAATTAACCCAACAAAGATGGTGGGTTAATTTGCATATGCAGGCATGGAGCAGCCAGGTGGGTGGGACGCCTGCTATGAGGGGGATGGTGGGGGGCGGTGGGAACTACAGGAGTGGCACTCTGCCAGGAGCAAGGACTTGCAGGCTCCTGGGTGGCCGGGGGCGAAGCCAGGAAAAGGATGGCCTATTTTTGCACGAATCTTCGTGCAATGGGCCTCTAGTATTGATATAATAGCCTGTATTAGTTGTCTGTTGCTATGCAATATATACACTGTCTCTAAGTTTCTATGGCTCTCAGGAATTTGGGCACAGCTTAAACGGATCCTCTTTCTTCACAATATCTCACAAGGCTTTATTCAGTGTGTTACCCATGGCCCAGGTTCTTGTGAAGGCTCAACTGGGGAAGAATCTGCTTCCAATCTCCTGTCATTGTTGGTGGGATTCAATTCCTTGCAGGTTGTTGGATTGAGGGCCTCAGCTCTTTGATGAGTGTTGGCTGGAGGCTACCCTCAGTTTCTTGTCAGGTGGGTCTCTCACAAATGTACCAGCTTACTTCATCAAAGCCAGCAAGGGAGAGTCTATTAGCTAGCTGGAAATCACAATCTTATATCATCTAAACATGAAAGTAACATCTTGACACCTTTGGTGTATTCTATTCATCAAAAACAAGTCACCAGGCTGCCTACACTCAAGGGTATGAGATTTCACAAGAGTGTAAATACCAGGAACTGAAGGTCACTGGGAGCATCTTAGGGTCTACTTATTAGAAAACCTATCTTTTTATTAAGGCCTAGGAACACTGAGTTCATAGTCAACAAATTATAACGGAAGAACTTGCCTGTGGATAAAATGTGAAATTAATTCATTAAAGATATGCTTAGAAAAAAACTTGTTCAGTGAGGGTCTTCCTGGCATACTATATAGATGGTGATGTTGAAATTTATCCATTTTCTCCAAGAGTAAAACTTTGACAACCTTTTGTTACAATTCCGTAGAATTGAAATGTAGGGGTGACATATATAGGTGCTTAGTCTTTAATCTTAAATGAAAGGCTTCAGAGACATTCTGGAAATTTTTTTTTAGTTAAAAGTATATTTTTTACTGATTAGAGAGAGAGAGAGAGAGAGAGAGAGAGGCATTGATTTGTTGTTCCACTTATTTATGTATTCATTGGTTGATTCTTGTATGTGCCCTGGCTGGGACAGCACTCTAACCAACTGACTTACCTGGCCAGAGCTTAAAAGTATTTCTTGTGCAGGTAAAAGTCATTGCAAAGGGCTATATATCAAGCTTAGAAATAGTGTCAAATTCATAATAGTTTCCTAATTGTATTTTTTCCTTATATGATAACAGTATGCAAGATTTTTTGTCTTTCACTTTATATTTAGTTTTTTTTTAATAAACTATATTCATTTTTGTGATTTTTTAATAAAAATTAAAATGCTTTTTCCATTGCACTTATGAACAAGATTTTTTCAGGATATTCAGGATATACTTTGGATAATTATCAAGCATTTATAGGAAAGCAACTGACTTTAATGCTATACTATTTATTAATTATGATTATTTTTGAATTATTTGTGGCTTATAGATATAAACACTATTATCTTCAAAGATTCATTCTTATTTATATTATATTTCTTATTTTATTGATTAGGACTTTAATTTAAAGTAAAATTTGTGGAAAAAGTTAGCACTTTAAATTTGTTATAACAGTGACACTAAGTTAAAATGTAGAAGATTCTCATTGATAATTATTTATTTAGCAAGTACTACTTGAAACAATTTTATTATTGTAAACTAAATAGGTTCAATGATGTTCACATAATTTTCAAGTAATCTTTAGCCCCAGCTATACTCCAACATTCCTACTGGATTCCTAAGTTCATTTGACAAAATACAGTAGCAAATGGATGTTTCATTAAACAGAATTTGGTCCAGGAAGTAAACAACAGTAAGATCCATTTCTTATTGCACCCTATTGGTAGACATTCTTAGTAATTGCTGAATTAAGCTCAGATTTTATTTTAAATCCTTTTCTGGTCAAATCTGGTATTTTATTAAATATTTAGATCCTTCCACTCAACACTGCCATTTTACCAGATCCTTCCTCTCTGATAAAATATAACTTTAAATTATATATATGATTTGTTTACATGTCTTACTTCTCAAACAAGATCTTATACATCTTGCAAGCTTGAATCCCAAATAGCTAACAAATTGCCCTGCACATAGTGTGTACTCAATAAAAATTGGTGGAACAAATGAAATGGATGTAATACAGTGATTTCCTGTTATTGTATTGATGAATATTTAAGCTTAGAGTTTCATTTTAGACCTGTTATGTTTAATGAGCCAAGTTTTATCTTCTTTAAAGTCAGAAAATCCATTAACCTTTCTTCTTATTCCATAAACCTAGTACTTAATAGCATACTTGTAACTTTGTAAATAGTAGAATCAGATTGTTATTTGAACGAGCTCCAAGATTTCTTGTGCTAAATGTTACAACTTTGAATACATTTGTACTTCTTTGATTCACTTATGCCATGGCAATGCAATTGGCCAGTAGTAATTTCAAGAAAAATAAACTAAATGAGAATTCAGAAAATCTTTAAAAAGCACACATTGGTAATAGAAGCTGTTTTTTTATTCAGACAAGTTAATTTTCTCTGTTATACAATACACCTCAGGACTTCGGTTTAGATCTTAAAATAAATTTATTTCTGATATCATTAAAATTCAGAAATATTTTTTCAAGTATTTAATAGAAAAAATACATGCATGTTTAGTTTTGATTAGGGATAAATAATGCTGTTGGCATCATTATCAACATTTTGCTCTGACTCTAACTTGACCTATGTAATTAAAGTATAAATTATTTTTTCCATAAGTGGTCCTTTACTTAATACTAGAGGCCCGGTGCACGAATTTGTGCAGGTGGGGTCCAACCAGCCCACTCCAATGGGGGCCCATCAGGCCGGCCGGTGTGGGGGAGGGGCCGAGGGTGGTTGGACAGCTGGCCCCACCCTCTATCGGGGTATTGGCGGCTGATTCAGGGCGGGGCCAGCCAGGGGGTCTAATGCTGGAAGCTATAGCTTTCCCCCAGCTGGATCTAATTATACTTTAAGGTTGGCCAAAAGAAAACCCACAACAGAACTGTTATGCATTTCATGTGCCATGAGATGAAGTTGTTTATGTGTTGTTTGCAAATGTATATCAAGATGGATGTTGGCCCTTTAATGATTTTTGCGTTCTTCCCGAGGCTCTGCCCTTAGCTTCCCAATATGATCTTCATGTCTATGTGTTTAAAAGTTTTTCTGTTTTTGAACATGCCTACCCTTCCCTGTTGCTCCTGGCAGCCTGCGTGTCCTCTTTGCTGCCCCTTTTAAAGAGAGATTGAAAGCTCACCTAATCTGCAAGGCACCACAATTTCACAAAATCCCCACCCAGTCTCTCTACATTCCTCAGCAAAGTGCCGCCATACTGTTAATGCTTAGGTCGCCTTTTTAGCTAACTTGGAAGGTCTTCTGGGACTGTGGGCCTTAGAAAGAGAATTCCACTCCTTGGCTGCAGTATTAGCAGAGCTCTCTGGAGACTCTGGTCGGGGACAGAAGGGGCTGATAAATATTTTCTTGTTCTTTCACTAAATGTACATGCACCAGGGAGCCAGACAGTGATTTAAGGGTGTTGGGGGCCAATTGGGGGCCAGGCCGGCTGGCAGGGGGGCGATGAGGGCCTGGATCAGGCTGGTTGGCTGCTGCAGTCCGCGTCATAGCCACCGGTCATTCCGATTGTTCTGGTCATTTCGCTGTTCTAGTCACTGGGCTTTTATATATATATATATAGATTTGTCTAAATTCTATGTAAAAAAATGTAGTTACATACAGAAATAAACATATTAGAAATATAGCAGTGTCAAAATAAAAAGAATGCCTATTTTTGTACATATAGTCTTGTGGTTAAATTTAAGTTATATTAAAATCCAGTAAGAAAGAAAAGTTGTAGGCATTTCTAATTGTGAGTTTTGGTCAAATTAAGTATACCTTTTTTTGTCTACCAAAATCCAAGGACTCTGTGCAGGTATTTAGAAGCTTGTGATGAAAGCTCATGCTAAAAAACTTTTAGGAGAAAAAAACTTGTCATTTGGAGTTGAGTGTCTATGGAAAGGAAGTGAGTATCTCTAAGTGTAAGTTTTAGAAAGCCAACCTGCCCATTATCTGCATATTGATTCATTAATGAATACATATTTATTGAACTCTATTGAACCCTTGCCATGTGTGTTGAATGTGGCAATGCTGTCAGGATTTTAGAGTAAGACAGGGCAGTATCAAGGCTGAGAAGGCAGTGCATAAGGCTGGAAATTAGCTGTGAGTTGAATTCCATAACACAAGTGTCAGGTGACATCTGGGAGGCAGCATCTCACAGCTCTTAGAAGCTCCATTTTGAATCAGGGTTAAATTTCTGATTTGCTATCTATTAGTGTTGTTGCATCTGACTATTTACTTAATATCTCTGATAACTTTTTATGCAATATGATAAGAATTGTATTACATTTGATACTTCTAAGGTGTAAGCATAGTATATGTGAGGGTTTATTATGCATCAGGGACAACAGTGCATTATTTTATTGACAAGGTGATAGAAATGGCTATGATTTTGCTGCTGCCTCTGATTTTTCCATAGAGGGTAATCAGAGTCAGTTTTTGGGGGTGTGTTCCAGATGCTGAAATAGGATTAAATGTACAAGTATTATGGCAATGAAAATATGTAGGAGAAGAAAATGATAAGAGAATCTAGGGGAGTTTGGGTGAGTTCTCAGATAGTATGCAAATCCAATCACAAGAGAAGGAGATAGATTGCCTTAGTGTTTAAGGAATGTTCAACTAGGTCAGGCTTAGAGGCAAAGTCAGAGGGGTTCTATGTTTTCTAGGGACAGGCCTGCCTTAAGTATCCCTGCCCTGTCCAGTCATTGAGAATGAACCTATGTGAAGCCTGGCTGTGATGGATTCAGAGTGCAGCCACTGGGGCCCTTGGTCAGTCATGCCCCTGGTGGTTGAAGGTCTGCAAGACTCATGTTCTAGGGTGGAACCAAACCTAGAAGAGGTGTGTTGGATGGATTAAAGTGAGCACAGAGGAATTATTTAAGAGGAAAAAGAAAAGGTGGATACTAATGACTTCTACTTTACGGAGATCCCAGAAAGGTATTGTACTCATTTATTTTAGATTCAATATTCAACCCTTTTCTCAGCCAAAGCCAATCCTGTATCACACATCATTTCTAAAGAATCCCTTGTAGTTTTATAATATGTTATAGTTTAAAAAGAGTATTTATCTTTTCTATTTGAACTCCACAAGTCTTGTGACATTGATAGTGAACAGGATATCATTTGAGGAAGCGAGCATCTTGGTGGGGAGGGTTGGAAGTTCTAGGACATCAGAGTTTTGCCTTAACTCCAAACGTGGTGGTGTTTCAAGTGGCTCACTCTTATCTAGTAGCTGCGGTCCCCCAGGAAATGCACACGTAGGACAAAGACCAGGTTTTAAAGGTATCTTCAGAGTAAAGATTATATTCAGTTGAGCTGGTGATGGAGCAAGTAGATCATGGTGTAGATTCTTTCTCATGACTGTTATAAACCTGACAAGCAAACATGAGTTTGCAAATAAATGTCATTTTGGTTCCACATTTTCACCACAGTAGTAAAGCTAATTTAGGAAATTTTAAACTTCCTCTTGATGTTTCACAAATATGTTGCCCTCCCTCGTTCTGAATTGGGTAAATTCTATATAATAAAAGCCTAGTATGCCAATCCACCAAATGGAGGAATGACCTGTGGAACAACCGGTTGCTATGACATGCACTGACCACCAGGGGACAGATGCTTAATGCAGGAGCTGCCCCCAGCCCGCAGATCCTGACCGACCAGCGGCGGTGGCAGCAGCAGGGGGCGGGGCCAGTGAGCAGGAGGCACCAGGACAGCCAAGGTGGGTGCCAGTGGGGGCCTCCCCAATTGCCCTGCCCGTTGCCCTGCAGATTGGACCTAATCACTGGCCAGGCCTAGGGACCCTACCCATACATAAATTTCATACACCAGGCCTATAGTTCAATAATAAAACACAGAAACGTACACATTGCCTGATTCCGTGGATGCTCTTGCCAGCTGTTGTAACGTTATTGAGTAATACATTATCAATGTGATAGTGTGCTTGTGATGATGAATCGCACTGTTACATAATTGGAACAATTGTGTCCTGATGATATATTAACTCAATAACCCTGTAACAGGCAGAAGAAAATTATTTTAGAAATTCTGATTTTACATGATTAGTTTTTAAGTACATTACATATGCCATTTAAGTAGGTTGTACTAAACAGCTCAACAAAATGTTTTTATCCAGTGCTTCCATTTTACCATGAGAATAAATCAGGATGGTGGGGAGAAAAAAAGTGGAATTTGGTAATGGCTTATCTTCATGTCTAATTTTCTAAACCTGAGTAATTATTCTGAAATGAGGTTTTCCCACCTATAAAACAATGGTTAACTCAGGTTGTTATTGTAGGTTAAAGTGAAAGAGCTACTATTTGGAATGTTTATGCAATTTAATTGAGAAAATATGTGTAAATGTTTTAGAGTAATGTATGTTATAATATGTGTTTGTTAAGCAAAAAAATATATTTTAATCCAGTACAATTGAATATTCACTTATTTCAATTAGCCTATTTAAATTAATCTGAAAACTTGATTATTATTTTACTGCCAAATTTAATACTCTACCAACAATCTTAGTTTACCCTGTAAATATTAGTGGAAAAGATTATTTGCATTCTTGAGTAGGCCCTGAGCATTCCTGGTGCTAGGCTGGATTTAGATATAGGGCAGCTGCTGTCCGCCAAGTCTCTGTCTGTTACCTGGGTCCCAATCTGAGCTGGGCCAAGTCACTATCTGTCACCTGTGTCCCGACAAAAAGCTGTTACTAAAGTGGTAACTAAAATTTCTATTGGTAGTTCATCTCATGGTAAAATTCCTGAACATGCAATGAAACTAAAGCAGTCATATTTTTGTGCAAAAAATTAAAATTTAAAGTTATCAAGACTGCATTATAAAATTTACAAAAGCCTCAATTAATCAAAAAAAGGGGGGATAGTAGGGTAATATCATGTAAGGAAAAATATTCTATAAGTAAATTACATCTAGAAAATTTTTACTTTACAAAATTAATTTTCATTTGTAATGCTAACAGCAAGACACCCATGAAAAACACACATGGTGTCTAAATAAGACAAAGGAAAATTGTTTGGGCAAAAATAAAAAGGACCCCAAATCAATTATATAGAAAAGATTCCTTTATTAACTTTTGGTTGAGAATATGTTTGTATATTTTCAGAAAACAACTCCAAGACCAT
Organism: Plecotus auritus; assembly: GCF_963455305.1. Lineage (NCBI taxonomy): Eukaryota > Metazoa > Chordata > Mammalia > Chiroptera > Vespertilionidae > Plecotus > Plecotus auritus. The sequence continues at coordinate 201,668,166 of NC_137771.1, read as the reverse complement.
GTGGATTCCTGCAACAGAGAGGAATTGACAGGTCTGCTTCAACCACGAAGACAAGAGGAGAAACAGTCCAGAGATGGAAGATGCTGACGATGCCTTGCCACGCTAGCAGTCAGAAGCTGTGTGTTGCAGCAGGTTGCCTAGGACCAAACCAGAGAGGGTCGGACCTGCATTGCCACCATGTGCCCACCATCCAGATATCATTGCTGACATGTACACATAAGGAACTGTTTGACATTGAAACGGGGACTCAGAACTGTTGGACATTGAAATTGGGACTCAAACATTTTTTGTTATTATATGTTTATTTCTAGTCTTCAGAGGCAAGATTTTTTAAAGGAATGAAATGGGGAAAAAATAGATACAGAGGCAAAGAAGCATTGAACAGACTGTCAAACTACAGCGGGAAGGCAGGGGAGGTTGGAGGGGGGGGCTGTAAGAGATCAACCGAAGGACTTGTATGCATGCATATAAGCATAACCAATGGATACAAGACATTAGGGGGGGGGGGCAGATAAAGGCATGTACTGGGGAGGGTAGGGGAGGCTGGGGGGAGGTCAATGGGGAAAAAAAGGAGACATATGTACTACTATTTGTAATACTTCAAACTATATATATATATATATATATATATATATATATATATATATATTTTTTTTTTTTTTTAAGATTGTACCATTATGTATCTTGGTCACTGTGATGGTTCATTTTATGTGTCAACTTGACTGAGCCAGGGAGTGCAGAGATACCTGTTCAAACAGTATGCCGAGTGTTTCTGGGAAGGTGTTTTTTGAGTTTAACATGTAAATCAATAGAATGAGTAAAACAGATCACTCATCATATTGTCTGTGGTCCTCATTCAATCAGTTGCAAGCCTGAGTAGAACAAAATGCTGATGAGCATCCTGACAAGAGGGAAAATGCTGATGAGCATCATGACAAGAGGGAACTCCTCTTGCCTGACTATCTTCCCGCTGGCACATGCTTTTGTTTTACCTTTGGGCCCAAACTGAAGCACTGACTTTCCTGGGGCATGAGCTTCCCCACCTCTAGACTGGAACTACCCCATTAGCTCTCCTGAGTCTTCAGCTTGACAACTGCAGATCTTGGGACTTTTCAGCCTCCAGAATCATATATATATATATATATATATATATATATATATATATATATATATATATATATATATATTAGGGGCCCGATGAATGAAATTCGTGCACTGGGGACGGGGAGGTCCCTCAGCCCAGCCTGCCCCTTCTCACATACTGGGAGACCTCAGGGCATGTCCTACTGACAGCTTAGGCCCGCTCTCTGTGGGGAGCGGGCCTAAGCTGCAGACTGGCCTCCCTTTGTGAGAGGCGACCTGGCTGATCAGGGGAAGGCATCAGCCCCATCACCCAGCTGCTGCAGCCACTGCAGCCACCAAGGTGTTTTCATCAACACAGACTCCAGTCCCTTCACCATGAAAAAATGACAACTTTCTTTAGGCATTTTCAAGATGTGTCTTTCATAGGATATGACATTTCTTTCTTCATTTTTTTTATCCTCACCTGAGGATATGTTTCCATTGATTTTTAGAGTGTGGAAGAGAGAGGGAGAGACAGAGAGAAACATCAATGTGAGAGGGACACTTTAATTGGTTGCTTCCTGCATGAGCCCTGACCGGGGTCCCAGCCAGGGAGGAGCCTGCAACCTAGGTACATGCCCTTGATCAGAATTGAACCCAGACGCTGCAGTCGGCAGGCCTAGGCATTATCCACTGAGCCAAACCGGCTAGGCAGGGCAGGATATGACATTTCTTAGCCCTTCATCAGCAGACCTTCGTTTTTTTTCTCCAGAAGTGTGGTGGAAAAACCTTAGATCACCTTTTTGTATTCTTATACCCATGTTACTAAGAATATTACCAGTGGCATAGAGGAAGCTTAGCCAATGAGCAGTAAGAAAAGGTGTTTCCTCTGTAGTTCACGCCAATTGCTGCTCACCTCTGATCGCTGGCTCCGCCCCTGCCCAGGCCCCCTCAGCTCTGATCGAAGGTTCAGCCCTGCCCAGGAGCCCCCCCCCCGGGTCAGGCCCTTCCCAGGTTGGTCAGGGCCCACGCGGGGCCTACCTCGGAGTGACCTGGGTGCTGAGAAAGTTCCCAGGACCCAGGCCGCTGGGAGCCTAGGTATGCAAATTAACCGCTATCTTTGTTGGCTTAATTTGCATACTCACTCTGATTGGCTGTGGGCGTAGTGGAGGTAAAGTCATTTTACATGTTTGTCTATTATTAGGTAAGATAAAAAATTGGTTCCTTTTCTCTGGATAATCCTAGGATAGTCACATATTTCTCTCCAAAAACTGCAATAATAAAGCTTTTGCTTCACGTGCAATGTTATATAGTACTAGAGGCCCAGTGCATGAAAATTCATGCACTAAAGTGGGGGTCCCTTAACCCGGCCTGCCCCCTCTCATAGTCTGGGAGCCTTCAGGGGTGGGAGGTGACCCGGTGATCAGGGGAAGGCGATGCCCCCATCACACCTCTGCTGCTGCCACTGCTGGCAGTGCAAGCCTCGGCCCACCCTGGTTACCTGAGCCTTGGGTGGCCCTCGGCGGCTAGGCAGCCACCATCTGAGGCTTGCCTGTGCCTCGGGCCGACCCTAGGTGGCTGGGAGGCTGAGGGGATGGGGGACTCTGGAGGCAGGCGTGAGGAGCGGCCAGACCCTCCTGTGGATGGGCCTAGCTGTGCCATGTGTCTGCTGCCCCAGCGGGGCTGAGGGGACTGGGCACCGCCATCTTGTGGCTGTGGGTGCTGCCAGCTTTGAGGGCGTGGCAGTCAAATAGTATATTCCCTCCTTATTGGGCACCACCATTTTTGTGAGGGCGTGAGGGCATGACTGTCAATTAGCATATTCCCTCTTTATTAGATAGGATGTTTGTAAATGTGAAAAATGAACACAAAGCTAAGCTAAATACATATGGTAACAAAATACATATTAAAATTACATTATGTAATTCTTACAGAAGTTTTGGAATGTAAAGGCTCTAAAATAAATTAACTATATATTTGTTATAGGACCAAGTGATTTACTGTTTGTAGTGAATGTCAGAATAGATTTAAATTTATATAATCCTTCTCGAGTGTCAGCTTGCATTGTTATATCATATCTAGTGGAGGCCACAGACATACAATTAATTGCAAGGTAAATGCTTTATTTTAGTAAATTAATAGTAATATAATTGTGTTTTGGCCAATTTTTACTATGATCCATTTTATTAAAAAATAAAAGAATACTTTAAAGTTTTCACAATTTCAGTTGCTAAGCAGGAACAATTTGGTTGGATACAGAAATAATGTACTAATGATGCAATAAGTTTCAGCAGCAAGATTTCTGTTTTAGATTGAAGAAATTAATTTCAAGTACAGTGGATTTTCATTATTTGTGGTAGTTATGTTCCATAAAGTTCTCTTTACAGTGGATTATTAAATACAGTTGTCCACTCTAATCCATGGTTTTGCTTTCCATGATTTCAGTTACCTGTGGTCAACCATAGTCACCTGCAGTCCAAAAATATTATGTGGAAAAATGCAGGAATAAACACTTGGTAAGTTTAAATTGTAAGCTGCCAGCAATTCAGATATGCCAAAGGAATCCATTAAACGCCTCCTTTAAGTGAAAAGATGTGTACAATACAATAAGATATTTGTATTATCATTACTAATCTACTACTGTGCCTACATTTACAAATTTAAATATATTATAGGCATATTTGCATAAAAACATATTATATATAGGATTGTTACTATTTGCAGTTTCAAGCATCCACTGGGGGTGTTGGAATGTATCCCCTGTGGATAAGGGGACTAGCATACAGAGCCACTGGTCCTAGAGGAAACACAGATTTCTATTCCTATGAGCCTCTAGTCACAACGTTTTTTACTATGAATCAATACATAATCTTGTTTTCTGCATGTTTATATTTAAAGTTGCCCACCTTATTAGATGTGTATTATTGATTCATTAACTGAACTCAGTACCAGTAGCACTATAACTCCTTCCTGAACTTTCTCTGTAAAGATATATCACAGCCGTCTTGCTGTTTTAACACTGGACAGCACTCAGGCGTGACATCTGATGGCTATTTTAAATAACAAAATCACTAACAGAGAGCTCAAGAAAATGGAAAAATTGGTACTAAGTAGACTGCCTACATGAGACTTGTTTGCAGTGTGGGAGCTGAAACAAGAGGCAGAGCATTTTCCTGTTTGACCCCACCTGGAAACATCTGTACCAGGAGGCTCACATTTTTTCATTGCTTTGTGCATGTCTGTGAAAGTGATGCAAGTATCGATTTGGGGGTTTAAGATACATTTTAGCAAATGGACAAATTTACAAATGCAGAAACCATGAATAAAAAGGATCAATGGTACTTCTACATTTGAAGTATATTCAATACTTCAGTATCTATTAGTAATTTGTGTGTTTAGAGAATTCTTAAATATATCAAATATGAATTTTAGGGAAAAAATACTAGCATCATAGTGCACTCTTAAGTAAGAAAACTGGAAACCTGTAAGATAGTTTTAATGGTACAGATGCAGATGAATTCATTAAGAATAACACATTGGAAGAAGTTGCTTGAAGAGTAATTTTGAAGAAGTAAAATGTGAATTAGAGTTAAGTTAATAAAGAATTGTGATTCTGGAAATACAATTTTGAGACTTCCAACACATGGACAAATTTTCATGCTCTAAATTGTGTATCTTTATTGGTTCAAAACGGTTTTATGTCCAAGAACATTCTTACCAGAAAGCCAAAATCTGATTATTCTAGTACACTGCATTAAATATGAAAAGTAAAAGCAGAAATCTACAAGTCTTTTTCATATGGAATGGAAGTGGTCACTTTGATGTCAATTCTAGAAAAAAAAATCAGCGACAGCTTCTCTCCTCAGGATTAGGCTGAAACAGGGCTTTCAAACTATTACTAACATATGGAATCCTATCTAATAAAAGAGTAGTATGCAAATTAACCATCACTCTGCTACACCCACGAGCCCACCAGCCATGCCCACCGGCCAATCAGGAGCGAATATGCAAATAAACCCAACCAAGATGGCTACGGCCACAGAGAGCAGGAGCGAGGCTTGGGTTTCCCCGGCAATGGAGGAAGCCAAGCTTTCCGCCTGCCCTTGCTGGCCTAGGCCTCTACTCAATGCTACAAAGTTTCAACGATAGAAGATACATAAACCCAAACAGAAATGGCGGCAGCCACGGAGCTGGAAAGAGCAGGAGGCTAGGGTTGCCCCTAGTGATGGAGGAAGCCAAGCTCACCCTGGCTGGCCCAGGCCTCTGCTTAAGGCTACAAAGTTTCAATTATAGAAGATACATAAATCCCAATAGAAATGGCTGATGCCATGGAGCAAGCAGAAGGCTTGGCTCTGCTCCAGGCTACAAAGTTTCAATTGTAGAAGATAAATAAACCCCAGATACCAGGGCCTCCGCTTGGGTCGCCAGGGGGCATGGATGGCCTGCAAACCACAACAGGCCCCTTGCCCAGGCCGCCCCATGCCCCAAGGGAACCCCCACCCTGATCAGGGACACCCTTCAGGACAAACCAGCTGGCCCCTACCCATGCACCAGGCCTCTATCCTATCTAATAAAAGAGTAATATGCAGATTGACCATCACTCCAACACACAAGATGGCTGCCCCCATGTGGTCAAAGATCCTGCCCCCATGTGGACACAAGATGGTCACCACAAGATGGCCAGCAAGGGAGGGCAGTTGGGAGGGACCAGGCCTGCAAGGGAGGGCAGTTGGGAGGGACCAGGCCTGCAGGGGAGGGCAGTTGGGAGGGACCCAGGCCTGCAGGGGAGAGCAGTTAGGAGTGACCAGGCCTGCAGGGGAGAGTAGTTGGAGGGGACCAGGCCTGCAGGGGAGGGCAGTTAGAGGCAAACAGGCTGGCAGGGGAGCAGTTAGGCATCAATCAGACTGGCATGGGAGTGGTTCGGGTGTGATCAGGCTGGCAGGCAGAAGCAGTTAGGGACAATCAGGAAGGCAGGCAGGTGAGCAGTTGGGAGCCAGCAGTTCTGGGTTGTGATAGGGATGTCCGACTGCCCGTTTAGGCCCGATCCCAGTGGGCAGTCAGACATCCCTCGAGAAGTCCCAGATTGGAAAGGGTGCAGGCTGGGCTGAGGGACACCCCCCGCCCCCATGCATGAATTTCATGCACCGGGCCTCTAGTTTAAATATAATACCCTTGAAGCAGTAGGCATGGGAGGATGTTCTCATGTTAATAACTAGTGAATTGAAAAAAAATTGCCATATTATTACCAAATAATTAATAGTAAGGGTAGAGTGTTATAAAGAGAATAATTTCATAATTAGATACACCAGGCTTCGAAATCCACTGCCACTACTATGAAGGTGAGTGATTTCAACTCTGCTAACGAACTCCACTGAGCCTCATTTTCCTCCCAAGCAGTTGGATGTAGAGTAGAATCATGATTACTGCTATTAGTTCTATAGGAGCATTACCTGCCTGAGAATCCCAGTTCTGCCACCTAGGAGCTGATTGGGGAAATTATGGCCTTCTCAAAATGCACCTCTCTCCTCTGCTTAAAGGATGTGATGGTAGGATTACTCTGTGTCAGGCTGGTTTCTGTTGCAAATATAGAATCTATTCTAAGTAGGTTGAACAGAAATAATTTATGCTAATGAGCTCTCAGAAACATTGCAAAGGCTGAACAAATAGACTCCATGCTTATCTGAACAGAGTGTAATTTACCTTTAGGCCACAGTTCCCAAACCAGCGAAAAGCACTTTGTGGTGTTACTATGAAGGTAACCAATTCACAGGGATGACAAATGATAGTTTAATGTTTGAGCAAAGCACAGGGACAAGTTTGGCACTGTGAAAACTAGTACCATTAAGTTGTTTTGATCTATTTAGTATATGGACAATAATATATGTGTTTGAAGAATACAGTATAAACATTACCTGAATTGTAGAGTTTAAATTCCTGTGAGAACTGTAAAAATATTACTAAGACACTAAGGGCACTTTGAAACAAGAAATGTTTGTCACAGGGTATTAGATAGCTCAACAGGTTCATTAGGAATGATGAATACATGGGCTCTACTCTGAGCTTCCAAGAACGTTCCACAAAGGCACATTGCACCAATGATCCAAGCCACCAATGGCTCCTCCTAATTTGGTAAACTGTAATTATAGCTGTTGGCCTCAGAATCTATTCACCTTGGCTAGATCCACATGACTTGCCTCTCTCCCCACTTAATTCTATATTTAAGTTTCATACAAATGCATCTGATTGATGGACTATAAATCTCATTGAGCTCATACTGTTTAACTGTTAATTAATTAAAATTATATAAAATTCAAAATTCAATTCTTCATTCACACTAGCTCAAGAGGCTTACTGCAAGTATTCAATAACCACAGGTGGCTAGTGGCTACTGTATTGGATAGTACAGAAATAAGACCTTTCCAACATCACAGACTGTGCATTAGCTATGTCTGTCACAGTTTTATTTGGGTTCTTTTCTACTTATATTTGTTCTTCCTTTGTTCCATATATTGGATTAGTCTGGACTAGAATGTTAATTTCCTTGTAAGAAGCTTTTTATTTAAACTCAGATTTCTGTCTTTCTGATTTCCATTATTCAAAAATCGGGTTTTTTTAGCTTCATCTCTGACTCTTCCTGATTTACTATTATAGATCAAGTTTTCTCACCTCTCCACTATTGCTATTCTTGGCTGGGTACTTTTTGTTGTGGAGGCCAGTTCTTTACATTGTGGGATGTTTAGCAGCATCATTGGGTTCTACCCACTAAATCCTGGTAGCACCTACCCTAATTGTGATAACCTAAAATGTTCACAGAAATTGCTAAATGTCCCTTGGTGGAAAATAAAACCACTGTGATAGAAGGCCCCAGAATACTGAACCTAAGACGTTTCCCTAGGATCAAACATGCACTGAAAAATGTACATTCCGGGTACCAAGGAATAGCTTATTTCCATTTCTCATTTTGTCAAATTAATATATCTTTCTTTTCTTCTCTCCTCTCCTCTGCCTCCCCTCTCCTCTTTTCACCTCTCCTTTTGTCTCTCTCTCCTATGTACTGTGGCCATGTCTTTTTTCTTTTTCTTTTTAGTAAAATGCACAATTTTATGCTTAATATTATTGGCAATTTTTTTTTTTTTTTTTTTTTTTTTTGCTTAAATTAGTGAAACCATGATATTCTTGTCACATACAGAAAACTACCCCGTGGCTATAGGATCTCAGAAGTTTGCTATTTTATAAACATCTCACTGTAAGTTTTACTGATCCATTTTCCCCCTTCTCAGAGCAATCACAGCCCAGGGTCTGTAGCAATTCATCAAGACTGGGCAGGAGTGGAACCTAGTGTTATGTAAAAAATACATAAATAGCTGATAATATGAGTCAATCTAAAGGCAAATGTAGTCAGCATCTAGAAGAATCTGTAGTAGGTGACTGAAGGCATATTGGAACAGTGCCAACCAGAAATAGATTTAGTTAAGTTTCTAGGTGATTTGCTAATCTTTGCAAGATAAAAGTCACAAGGGGCGGGGGGGGTGGGCTCCAAAATATGGATTTGTGCAATGTAGATGTTTCTCATTTAATAGGCTTGGGATATCTGCTTCAGAAGTTATAGCTTCTTCAATCCCTCCTATGATTATTATACGTAGTCATATTTTGTTAGCAGACAAGCCACCTGGGAGTGAATTCTTACCTCTGTTTCAGGTAATCTGAAAGTGGGCAAGACCCCAATATAATGGCAAATGGATATAGAAACTTGGATGATAGCAGGGGGTGATCCACAGATATGACAAAAAGCAGGGGAAACTGCTTTGCGGACCAGGTTTCCAGGGGCAGAACTTTAGACAAAAACAAGGGCAAAGTAAGGAAACTAGTAATCATATAACAGAGGTTCTCAATGATGAAGAAAGCTAAGTCAATGAAAAATCAGCAAAAAATGAAAAAAAAAAGTACAAGTCCTGGAAGACAGTAGGGTGGATATGAGGCCAAATCTTAAATTGCTTTGATTTATGGCCTCCCTTGCTAGTAATCAAGTTAAGTCCTGAGCCTATAGTGAAGGCTAAATGACATTAGTTTCTGATAATGGGATTCTTGGAGTGAGAGTAAGTAGACCAAGCAACCCTGAAATGCTTTGCAGCTTTTGACTTTAATGCCTCTTATATTTTTCTATGTCTAAACAAGATAGAATTATGATAACCTAAAATGTTCACAGAAATTGCTAAACGTCCCTTGGAGGAAAATAAAACCACTGTGATAGAAGGCCCCAGAATACTGAACCTAAGACGTTTCTCCAGGATCAATCATGCACTGAAAAATGCACATTCAGCTGTTCCCAGGACCCAGTTCACTTTTCATTTTGAAAATATGATGCTTGTCATATTTTTATTTTAGTGGTAAGATTAAGTTATTGTTATTTGTAGTAAAATGTCTAGATTAATTAAAATTATTCCATTTGTAAAAAAAAAAAAAATCATATTATTACCACCTAAGAGCATTTTCTATTTTCTTAAGTTTTCAAGTAGAAGTATTAAGAATCCATAATGCCCCTAAGTTAGTTTTGTCTTGTTTTCAATTTTCCAAGGTAAAAATAGATAGTTCCTACCTTGAAATTGGATTTAGCTTTATGCATTAAATAGTACATAAAAGATGGGACCAAAAAAAATATTAGAGGGGAGCCCTTTACTTATTCAATTAGTAGCTAGTTTTTAACCAACTGGTTTTTACATTTGAATGACTTTTCAAGAAATCACTTTTGTTCACACAGTGAGGCAATTGACATCTTTACTATTTTTAACACGAGTTTATCACATGATATTCAACTCTTTTATTTCAAATAGATACACTTCATATATCAAGACTTCCAGGGATTCCAGAAGCCATATAAGGTTAAATAAACATTTTCTTCAACGACAAGCAGCTTAGGTGAGCATTTTGTCAGAGGCCTGGAATTTCAAACTCTAGTTAGTACCCTATAGTGTTTGTTAGCCTAAGCTGTTTGCTCAGAACTTCCTAATTGTTGAATCTACTCAGTTTCTCCATGTTCATAGCATTCATTTTCCTTCCTTTTTGGTTCATTATTCCTAAACTTTCTGCATTGCACAAACAAATGAGTAACTGCTAAAGTCACACACACTTGTACTTACACAGCTTCTCTCACATCTGATGAAAGTTCACTATGTCCAGCTTGCCAAGAGAAATTGTTTTTTTTTTGTTGTTGTTGTTTTGTTACTTGACAATTAGTATGAGAGTCCTGTTCTATTATAACCTCAAGACATACCTCTCCAGGTGTCTATACCTGTTTGAGGAAAGAACAAAATAAAATAGCCATTTTAAAAAAGGAAAGAGCTCAGTTACAACTGTAACCTTTACGATAAATGCCTTGAGTCTCTTACACCTGCTGTTTCCTCTGTCTGGAATTATCTATTAGACACCTTTCATGGCCAGAATCCTTTTTATTATTCAAGGTATCATTCAAAAAAAAAAATACTCTCTCAGGCCTTCTATGATCAGATAATTTATATTATATTGTCTTATAGTATTTTCTGAAAACCATTAAAATTGTTTTATTCTTATATTTACTTGTTCACATTTTATTTTCTCTCACTAAAACTTGGTTCTACCATAAGAACAAGAATTTAATTTGTTTTTGTTCACTACAGTTTACTATCAAGAAAAATGCCTGGCACATAAGAGGCATGTAATTACTATTTATTGAAGGAATGTGAATAAGCATATATTACTTCCACTGAGTTTCAGTTCCCTCAATTTGAAAATGGTGATAAAGTCACTATCACATGGTAGATGTGAGGCTTCAAAAAGATGATAATTTCAGATAAAATGTTAGTTACTATTAATGAGGCTTGGGGAAGAAAAATTTGCCAAGTGAGTATTCTCAGTGCCTATGCTACAGCACAGGCTTTCTATATGGTCCTTTCTATATGGTCATCATTAAACAATTTCCACCAGCAGTGTTTTACAACATGTAGCTGTCTATGAACTACACATATCCAACCACCTGGACTACTTCTCCATCTTGACTTACCAAATCTCTGAACTGGGACATGAAACTCAGTACTTTTCAACATGGCTTCTGACCTATTTTATGTAGAGTTTTTGAATTACTATCTCATATAACTTGTTACCTAGACTAATGAATCTTTTAGGAATAAAATTCTTTTATAAAGAATTCAACTCTGTTAAATGGAAATAAAATAACCTCACATATCATCCTATCTAATAAAAGGGTAATATCCAAATTAACCATCATTCTGTCACAAAGATGGTGGCACCCATAACCACAAGATGGCAGCGCCCAGTCCCCTCAGCCCCGCCAGAGTCCCCAGGTCCTGGGGGGATGGTCACTGAGAGCGGGCAGCGGGAGCGGCCTGGCGGAATGCTTGCTTCATTGCCGCGGCAACGAGGCAAGCATCCTGCCCCGGCCACAGAGAGCCTCTGGGCCACAAAGAGCCTCTGGGCAGTGGGCACAGAGCAGCCAGGCCCCGCAGAGAACAGAGAACCAGGGGGAGTGGACCTAAGCCATCAGGGCTCCCCTGAGGGCTCCCGGATTGGAGAGGGTGCAGGTCGGGCTGAGGGTCCACCCCCCATGCACGAATTTCATGCACCGGGCCTCTAGTGAGCTTTAAGGTTTGTACCGATTCATGTAGCTTCTATTTGTTTACAGTCAGGTAGAAGTAAATCTAACTCTTAAAAAGTATTGAAATCTGTGAAAATCACTTGTTTGGGAACTACTTTTTCTGAAATCTTTTCATTGCTTGTGTTTGCCTGAGGCAGCAAGCTTTTTCTTTGTGCAGACACGATTGATGTTTAACTCCTGTAAGGATTTTTCCTATTAAAATAGAAACAAAACAAAGCAAAATAAAAATTCTTTTGTCAGTCTTCTACCCTTGACATTTTTTTATTATTCTTTAAGAAAAATGAGCATCAGTGAACTAACATATGCATTTATGCCTTTTATCTCTAAGAATAAAATAAATAAAAAGTTTTGTCTCAAAGAAAAGGACCTACCGTCACCAACACATTGATAGACAAATAATTTGTTTTGTGTTAGGGCAGGTTGGGGAGTTCTTATAAAATCGAATCAAGCCGAAACCGGTTTGGCTCAGTGGATGGAGCGTCGGCTTGCGGACTGAAGGGTCCCGGGTCGATTCCGGTCAAGGGCATGTACCTTGGTTGCGGGCACATCCCCAGTGGGGGGTGTGCAGGAGGCAGCTGGTCGATGTTTCTCTCTCATCGATGTTTCTAGCTCTCTATTCCTCTCCTTTCCTCTCTGTAAAAAAATCAATAAAATATATTAAAAAAAAAATCGAATCAAGACTAATCCTCAGGCACATGAAATGTAACTGTTTTTGAAAGAATCTGAAAGAGATTATATTATGTCTATAGAAGGGAGGGGTAGCTAAGGATTCGAGAGCATATAAATAATGATGTGCTAACAAGGAGAAACTACAGGTGTTGGAGCATCTGCTTCTTTTAAATATAACTGTTATTCCACAGGTAAAGTCTGTGCCATCTTACCCAAAGCAGAAATCATGGGCAGAGTTCTGAGGATTCGTTCACCTTCTCCCACCCCAATGTAACAATATTGCAGTACTATAATTCACAACCTTCCTAAAGTTCATCTTTAGAACATATCTCATAGCCATTCTTGGGGAGGGGAAATCACTGAAAAAACACACGAGCCCTAGCTGGTTTGGCTTAGTGGATAGAGCATTGGCCTGTGGACTGAAGGGTCCTGGGCTGGATTCCAGTAAAGGGCACATGCCTGGGTTGCTCAATTCCCAGTGGGGTGTACAGGAGGCAGCTGATCAATGATTCTCACTCATCATTGATGTTTCTATCTCTCTCTCTCCCTCTCTTTTCCTCTCTGAAATCAATAAAATATATGTAAAAAACAAACAAATTGAAATACACAAATTTTATTAATAGAACTAATTTGATGAGGAGTCACCACAATGCATTGTTTCTTTGCTACCCAGTAGCCATCCCCTTCTTGCTGAGGTCTATTTGTGTTTTATATGAGCTTAGTGCTATTTATATCTTTGAGAAAAGTCAGCCAGTAGGTTGTTAATTCCATTAATAGCAATATATAAATATTCATTGTAATATATAATTTAATATAAAATGTCAATTAATATAATTATATTTAACTAGAGGCGCAGTGCACGGATTCATGCACCGGTGGGGTACCTCGGCCTAGCCTGTGCCCTATCGCAATCTAGGAGCCCTCGGGGGATGTCAGAGAGCCAGTTTTGGCCCGATCCCCACAGGCCAGACTGAGGGACCCCACCAGTGCACGAATCCATGCACTGGGCCTCTAGTATGCATATAAGATCTTTGGTTAATTCCTTCCCCCCCTCCCCCCTCCCCACTTCCCTCTGAGATTCTCAATCTGTTTCATGCTTCTATGCCTGTGGTTTCCACTCCTGTGTTGAGCGTCTGCCCCCTGGTGGTAAGTGTGCATCATAGCTACTGGCCAGTCGGCCAGTTGGACGGTTGATTAGGCTTTTATATATATATGACACAACAATGTAGAATAGACCACTTGCATATTCAGGTCTTATTAAATAAGATAGATATATATGGTGTCTATAGGACAAATAGACTAAATCAGTTTATTTCAGCGTTGTCTCCAAATGCATGAATATGAACAAGGAAAACTAACTATATATATATCTTATTAAATAAGACCTGAATATGCAAGTGTTCTATTCTACATTGTTGTGTCATATTGTCTTCTTTCTTCTTGTATAACTCACCTGTGAGGTACCTGATACATAAAAGTTATGTATATTATTATGTAAAAATTAGTCATATCTGATATACATATTTGGAGTTTTATTTTATCTAATTATTACAATACTTATGATTTCAGTAAGGAGATGAAATAATTTGTCAAAGGGACTAGAGTGGTATAATTCCAAATTCAAGTGTTTCCCGACTCTCTCCTTTAACTCCAATGGCTCCTAATTGTTAGTTTTGACATTTCACTTTTTTGGCAATATGGAGATTTTTCATTTTATTTTTTTGCCAATGACTATACACACAGAGAACATTTTATTTTAGTGTACAATTTCAATTAGGTAAATTAAATGACAAATATAAAGCACTGGTTTCCTTTTCTAGATGATGAAGGAGCTATTTTAACATTTTGCCTATAGTGTGTTTATATATAGTTTTAGTTTTAGAAAATAGCATTAATCTTGCTCCTTCCCTACATTGAATATCATCATGGAATACTGAATATAAGCTATGCATTAATAAAATCTCATTATTTAAACAGGCTAATGAAAAAATAGCTAATCTCCTCTGGAATAATTTACATATTATTGTAAATTATTGTCACACTATTTACATATTATTTAGAAACAAATTCCAAAGTTACGTATATACTTCTGCAATTTTTCTATGTATTTCAGGTTAACATAATTGTCAAACTATGTCAAACTTTCATGATGAATTGAATAATTGGAAATTACAGTTTTTACATAGAAATTTGAGACTAACACAGCTGAAGATTCAATTAAAACTCAATCATCCATTTAATGTTGTCTAATATCAACAGAAATGAGATTTCAACGGCTAATATTTTAACATCATTCATATGAAATAACTAATATTCTATCAGCAAGTCTCATACAAGATCTCTGCACACCCAAGATCTTTTATGTAATGATCTTGGTTAGAAGGTGCATATCCAGAATTCATGAACTAAAAAGGAACTTCTAAGTAGCCACAGAAAAAACACAATCCCAATGCACATATGCTCTATTTAGGAAAGGTCTCTTTTCTTTCCTGTCTTCTTTCCTTTCAATTCTGTGCTCTGGTATTGCAGCTGCCTCTCCTGATTGCAGAAGTTTACTTCCCCATTTTTTAAAATATGGTTTTATTGATTTCAGAGAGAGGAAGGGAGAGGGAGAGTGAGAGTGAGAGAGAAACATTAATCAGCTGCCTCCTGCACACCCTCTACTTGGGGATGGAGCCCTCAACCCAGGCATGTATCCTGACCAGAATCACTGGAGACCTCCTGGTGCATGGAATGACTCTTAATTAATTAAGTCACACCAGCTGGGCTACTTCCCCGTTTTTCACATTAAGTTAATTTTTTTGTGTGTTCTCTGTCTTTAATTTATGCTGCAGGATACTATTACTTATAAATTATAGGTTGTATTGTTAGTTTTCCTTGTTCATATTCATGCATTTGGAGACAATGCTGAAATAAACTGATTTAGTCTATTTGTCCTATAGACACCAGAAGCCTTTCTCTCATTCTTCCTTGATCCCCAAAACAATTAGACTTTCATTTCTACTACAAACAAACAAACAAACAACAACAACAACACAACAAAAACTTTCTAAATGACACCAATGACTTTCAAATGACCAAATCCAATGGTCAATTTTATGCCAATTTTGGTTTCCTCCTTTCCTCACTGGAAGCTGCTTTTCCATCTCCTGTTGGTGGTTTCTCTTTATCTTCTTGACCTTGAAATACTGGAGCTTCTATTTCTACTCACACTTAAGTGATCACATCTCCATAAATTTAAAAACAATCAATATGCTTACATTTTTAATTTTTTTTTCAGCCTAAATCTTACTTCTGAACTTTTGAATTACACTTCTAAGCACCAATTCAATATTTTCACTTGTAAATCTAATGGGCATATCATATTAGCTTGTCCAAAATTAAATTCATGACTACAAACCTAGCAGCAAAATTTTTCTCCCAGTCTTTTCATCTTTATAAATGGCAAATTCAATCTTCTAACTGCTTTAGACAAATGTTAACCTTCTTTTTATTTTTTTTACAAATATATATTTTAGAGCAGTTTTAGGTTCACAGCAAAGTTGAACATAAAATATAGAGTTTCCATATATTCCCTGTCTCTACACATGCACACCTTCCCTACTACCGACACCCTATACCAGCATGATAAATTTATTAGAATCAATGGATTTCATTAGCAGATCTTTATCAGTCTAAGTTCATAGCGGACATTAGGGTTTGCTCTTGGTGTTGCATATTCTGTAGGTTTTAACAAAGGCTTTTTATTGTTATCTCACATGTGGCCATCACAGATTTCTTGCTTTTTGTATTTCAAATATATGCAGATCCTGAAGACTTCTTACTGTTATCACACCACTTCTGCACCGTGGTCTGCATGGTCTGGGACGTTTCTCATGTCTGGTGGCTCCCAGGTCCTTGACTGGCCCAGGAAGATTTCAAGGACTAATTGGAGTAAAAATAAAGCAGGTTTTATTCAGGAAGAGAAAAAGAAAGGGGCCGAGGCATGGGAACTGTTATGAAAGAAGTGAAAAGTCCATGCACTTGGACCCAGTGGGCCAGATTGAGAATGAGTTATGCTCATGATCAGTTAGTTCTTGGAATTTTATGTGTTTCCAAGGGTAAGGGGGGTGGGGTGGTGGCTGTCTGCAAGCTTTGTGGCAAAAAATTCTGACTCCATCTGTTGGTTGGGAAAGGGGCCTTGTTGTACTCCCATGCCCACCGCAGGAGTTTCCTGCTATTAACTGTTTCCCTTTGATCATGACCAGTGGTTATGGCTCTGGCAAGAGGATGTCCCTGCTCCTGCTTCCTCATCCAGTTTCTCCAGCTTTTCCCTTAACTTCTTTCTATCCTGCCTCATTGCCATCTCCACCATGGATCTCTGTGTTACTGAAATAGCCTCTTACTTATCTAGTCTGCCTTTGCCTCATCAATATATGCCTCTCAGACACAAGCCAGTTTCTGACCAGGCAACCTCCAAGGTGTCAGGTAACTAAGACTGCTTATCTTCACAAATATGATATACAAAAAAGCTACTAATGGAAGATGAAGTAAAATATTAACCATTCTAAAAAGCAATCTGGCAGTATTTAGCAGAATTTAATATTTGTATTCCTTTCAGTGCAACAATTCTTAGTCTTATTTATATATACAGAAAATTTCTCAGGTTTACATAATAGGTCCATGAGGAACCATGTAACATTTGTTTATTGAATGTATTTGTGGTATTTGAGAGCTGAGGAAACCTTTGCATTCAGAGGCCCAGTGTGGTTCTTTTACAATCTGTTGATCCATACATACAGTTTTCTCTGCCATCCTCTTGCACTTACTCAATTCTATTAACTTACATTAACCTTCTTAGTGTTTCTTTCATACATCAAACATGCATTCACCAGGGCCTTTCACACTTGCTGTGCCCTTTGCTTGGACTCCTTTTTTCTCCAATTATCAACAGAGCTTAACTCCCAACTTCATTCTGGTCTATGTTCAAATTTCATCTTCTGAAAAATGAAATATATTATGACACTATTTAAACAGAACCCATGAATCATCAATGCTACTGGCATAGGTATATATTTATATCTGTCTATCTGTTACTGTTTTGATTAGCTAGCTAATATTAATAATGGAAAAGGAGCAAATGAGAGGACATTATAAACATGGTTATCTGGGCAGCTTCACCAGGAATCTGGGACTTTACACTCTCCAGGGAACCATCAGTCCATTCCCTACAAATTATGGGGAGAAGGGACCAACAAAGGGGAAGATGGGTACATGGCCATGAAGTCGCGGTGACGTAGGGAAGGAGCTTGTCTGTCAGCCTATCCTGGGGAACAAAGACCATTGGCTAGGGGGTGAAGCCACTGCAAGCACAGGAAATCTTGGTAAAATGTCTGAAACAAAGAATTTTCTCTCTCTTATTCCTCTTGCTCCGCTCATGCTTTTTTGCGCTCGCTTGTTCCATGACCTGTGCTAGCCCACCATGTGCCCCAGAAGCTGCATGGCCACCCTACACCCCATGGATTGCAGCTGGGAACACAAGCTAAGCAAGCCTGATGCTGCCCTGGCCTGTGCAGTGGCTTTAATCCTAGCCCTGCTGAAGACAAAATGGGACTTTCCCATGGCAGGATAGAGTGAGAAGGGACCTTTGAAGGGAACTCCCTTCATGTTACCTCATCAATAAAGCTTTCCACAATATCTGATCAACTCGTGGGGGCCTCAGGAAATTCTTATTCCCCAACACCCTTTCCACCAGTGACAGGTGGCGACATGGAAGACACCCGCCAATAACATATCTATCTATATACCTATCTATCTAACTCGACTTATTGTGACTCTTCCCTTCCAAGAATAAAGCATCCAAGAAATAAAGGCATGTATCTGCTCTATTCTGTGGGATACCCCAGTCCTTGAACAGTGCCTGGGTTATAGAAAGCATATAGAGAGTTTAGAATAACTATTTCATGAATGACATACAAATCAAAATATCAAGGTTATTTTATGGAACCTGAGAAATTGTGAAATTTTTATAAAAAATAAAATTAGTAAAATACTAAAAGCAGTTTCAGAATAATTATCTGTACAAGTATTGAACAGATAACTCATACACAAAGACATTAAATAGTTAATAAGCCAATGAAAATAAATTGTCGACATCATTAGCCATCAAGAAATATAATGAAAGAAAAAGAAATATAATGAAAAACATAATGAGATGCCACTAAGGATCCACTAGTGACTAGAATGATTAAAGTAAAAATACTGATAATAACAAATATTAGCATGAATTTTAAGCAAATGGAACTCTCAAAAATGACTGATGGGCTACAAAATTTGTATAATCAATTTGGAAAATTGTTTGTTTCTTATAAAGTTAAATATACATCTAGGTTATTAATTCTAAAATAAAGATAAAAACATTGTTGGAAATAAAGCATAGGCTGTCAAATAGGCTGGCAAAAGGAAATGTCCCACCTTGACATCTTATAGAGAAATTTTACAAAACCTGAACAAAAAGATTATTCTAAATATCTCCATGTTGTCATACAATTTTAGAAAAGCAAAATAAAGAAAAGATCACAAAAGCTTAAAGAAAAATAAGTTGATAATCTAAAAAGAACAAGAATCAAATTATAATCAGATCATTCTCCAAGGACACTGATTGCAAGCAGGGAATGTAGTAATATTTTACATGTGTTGAAAAATGCTACTTGTGTGTTCTGGGCTCAGGGTAATCTCCAACAGCATTACTTGGTGCTTGCTAAATCTCAGGGGCATACCGGTAGTAGATAGATAGTTCTATGCTTTCCTGGTAACTTGTAGATAGCTTATTCTGAAGCTGATCTGAATGTACTTGATACCAACTCCTATTGTTAACTATGTTTATGGATGACTGCTTGACATTAGGTGACAACAATTTAAAGTAATCACTGGAACAGTGGCCACTCAAACTTGGGAGACCATCAGGGCTTAAGGAAAGGCACATCTTGCTGTAGAGATGGAGCCATTAGTCTCCAGGGAACTTGGTTGGGTATACCCTTTGCCCCTGGGGTGAGGGCAGGGCCCAGACACAAGCCGTTTCTGACCAGGCAACCTCCAAGGTGTCAGGTAACTAAGACTGCTTATCTTCACAAATATGATATACAAAAAAGCTACTAATGGAAGATGAAGTAAAATATTAACCATTCTAAAAAGCAATCTGGCAGTATTTAGCAGAATTTAATATTTGTATTCCTTTCAGTGCAACAATTCTTAGTCTTATTTATATATACAGAAAATTTCTCAGGTTTACATAATAGGTCCATGAGGAACCATGTAACATTTGTTTATTGAATGTATTTGTGGTATTTGAGAGCAGAGGAAACCTTTGCATTCATCTCTAGGGTAATGGATAAATTAAATACTTGGATAGCATTCTCTTTGATGCCATGTATTTAGAAGCCACAAATAAGATGAATCTGAAACAACAGAGAAATATTAAAATATAATTTTGCTAATAAAAAGTAGGAAACAGAACAAACAAGATGCAAAGCACACTTGTATTGTTATAATTTTACATTTGAGACAAACAAAAATTACACATTTTACCAGGACATCATTATCTAAGAACATACATCAATCATATTAGAATATGTGCCTATGATGGACTTTATGGAGCATTATGGAGAATATAGATTAGAAAATGTAGATTAAGAGAAAAATAAAATAAATTCAAATAAGAATGCATACATAAATGCTAATAATTTGCCATAAACCAAGTAGTTTGAAAAATTGAGATCTGTGCAACTGTCATTCTCTCTATCAATCAAACAATGAAAATCTTTATCTTCTTTTAAACTAGGTCATGATTTCAATGAGATTATTTTCTATTTCCAAAAGGGGGGGATTTTATATTATAATTTTCTTGTAAATTTAATAATCAGTAAAGAATTTTTTTACAAAAAGGCACCCACATTCTAATTAAGAGTAATCATGCTTCATTTTATTAAATGTTGGAAAAATTATCTGAAGGATTATGTTGAAAATTAGACTACTGATCTTGCTGGTTTTGTTTTCTCTAAATTTACCACTTTTATAAACATTACTAAAAATGTTAATCTTGTCTTAATGCATTACATGTATCTAATATTATCCACTTTAGCCAAATTCCCTTTCAGTGAAATAAAAATATCTTTGAACTCATTAATACTGGGCTTCAAATCCAGGTTCACTTCTTCCAAATGTGTAATGTTGAATGTCTTATCAGTTTTCTCTTATGTGAAATAGAAATCATATATAATTGAGAGTGATTGCAAATATTAACTTAGATAAACTTAACATATATTTTACATGTGTTAAACTTAACATATATTTTACATGTTTTATATGTGTTAACATATATTTTACATTTGTTATTTTACAATTGTTAAAAAAAAAACCCACCTTGCTAGAGAATGAACCCTCTACTCTCTTCACAAATAACATCATGATGTCAAACAGCTACAAATGATTCAGATTCCATTTGTGATATAACCTGAATGCTGAATGTGAAGCTTTTAAAACACTTTATTGTTAAAACTTTAAACTAAATATTTGTGTTTTTAAAAAAATTTTGTCATTAATGTGATAATTTAACGTTTTCTTATTTTTCACTTTTGTAAGCAGTATACAGATCTGTTCTACAAGTACCAGTCTGAAAGTCTTTTTTTGATTTGATAGTTTTGTTTTGTTTTTCATGTTTTCCTGCCTTCATCCTGGTCACCCTCCTTCTCCTCTTCTATTTGTTTTTCCTCCTCATCTTCCTTCTCCTCTTCCTCCACATTCTTTTTCTTCTTCTTTCTCTCATTTTTTTAAAAGAAATATGGACCAACTTTATAATTCCCTGAATAATGGTCTCTATAATGTAGAATATATGTGAAATTAAAAATTTACATTTATGATGTGTTCAGCTATTTATGTGCTAAAATGCATGAATCTTTAGTTAAAGCAGTACTTCATATTGCTACCACTTTTTTACAATTTTAAAATCCCTTTCAATATATCACTTTACTTTATGGTAATCCTATTTTCCCTCTGTGTCCCATGAAGAGAATATAATTCTAAAATTTGTAAGTGATTTTTCAAAGGCTTTTTTAAAAAATATGTTTTTATTGATTTTTTAGAGAGAGAAGAAGGGAGACGGAGAGATACATCAATGATAAGAGAAATATCAATCAGCTGCCTCCTGCATGCTCCCTACTGGGGATCAAGCCTGCAATCCAGACTTGTGCCTTGAGCAGGAATTGAGCCAGTGACCTCTTGGTTCATAGGTTGACTCAACCAATGAACCACACTGGCTGGGGCTTCAAAGGTTTTTAAATCAGGTTTTTAAAAGACTAGAGGCAGGAATAACCTCAAGTGTTTGGATTAAAAATCCGTTATTTGTCAGGAATATTGCATAGATGAAATGTTAGTTGATATTACTATCTTACTGAATTATTAAGTGTTGTTGCTATTATTTAATTTTCTGACTTGCATATCCTTATGAATTCTTAGTCACAAAGAAAAATGCATTAAGGTTTATATTATGTTATTATGTATAATATTATAATTTACTAGTGGCCCGGTGCATGAAATTCATGCATGGTGGGGGGTGGTTCCTTAGCCCGGCCTGCACCCTCTCCAATCTGGGACCCCTCAAAGGATGTCCTACTGCCGGTTTATAGGGATCGGGCCTAAACCATCAGTCGGACATCCCTCTCACAATCTGGGACTGCTGGCTCCAGCTGCTTACCTGCCTGCCTGCCTAATTGCCCCTAACCACTCTGCCTGCCAGCCTGCTCACCACCAACTGCCCCCGCCGCTGCCAGCCTGCTCACCCCCAACTGCTCCCCTGCTGGCCTGCTCACTCCAAACTGTCCCCGCCCCCCGCTGTCCTTATCACCCCCAACTGGTCCCCCTGCTGGTCTGCTTACTCCCAATGGCCCCTGCCATCCCATCCTGGCCTGATCACCCCCCAGCGACCCAAGGTCCCAGCTCCTGCTTTTTTTCTTTTTCTTTTTTTTTTTTCAGCACCTCCTTGAGCGGAGGCCAGGGACGGCTGGAAGCAAGTATCTAGGATTTATTTATCTTCTATAATTGAAACTTTGTAGCCTTGAGCGGAGGCCAGGGCCCGCCAGGGCAGGTGGGAAGCTTGGCTTCCTTCATTGCCAGGGCAACCCAAGCCTCCTGCTTGCTCCAGCTCCATGGCCAGCTGCCATCTTGGTTGAGTTAATTTGCATACTCACTCCTGATTGGCTGGTGGGCGTGGCTTGGCATAGCAGAGTGATGGTTAATTTGCATGTTTCTCTTTATTATTATAGATTATAACTTAGAATGTGGCATCTGATTTTCTTATTTTTCTTTATGTGTTATTAATACAAATTATCATGAAGCTAATCTAATTACATTAAAGTTTTAGATAGGTAGTTCTTCATGCTTGGGATAAGGAGCCCATAATATGTGATTTGTATAAAGCATAAGACAACCAATCTATAGACGTAAAAATAACCTATGATACAGTGAACTATTTGTAATAAGAAAACTGTCCATCAACCTACTGGTATACCATTATTAAGCAGCATTAAAGCATAGCATTAATAGTTTGAAAACTGCTATGCTAAAAGTAGGCATACATGAAATGTGAACTGTAATTATACATAATCAACTCTAACCAAAAACATTTAAAGAGAAAAATTAAAAAAAACTTGTAGAATATAAACTTGAAAAAAGAAAAATACACATTTATTATAAAGATAATTATTTATTGAGATTTGGAGACTACTGATCACATATACCATTCATCAGTCTATCGTCAGAGTGAAATTATGCAATACATGACTCACAGAATTTTTCTTGTGTGAATTCTCAAGACAACTTGTGTTTTAAGAACTTGAATGCTGTTGGGCTTTTGCTTGCTGGAAGTTATGTAAAAAAGATGTCAAGATTTATATTCATCTCACTTTTTAAATTTCTTTTCTTTTGGAATTTTACCTTTATGATTGACAGGTTAGAATATAACATCACAATACAAAGAGAGGAAGAGGCTTAAAAATGTATTTGCAGCCTTGGCTGGGTAGTTCAGTTAGTTAGAGCAACTTCCAGATATGCCAAGGTGTGGGTCAGGGCACATACAAGGAGCAACCAACAAATGCATAAATACCTGGAACAACAAGAGATGTTTCTCTCTTTCTCTCTCTCAAATCACTAAACTAAAAAAAAGTATTTTCAGTTCACTGAGACAAAACAGCAATTACCAATTTTAACTGTACTATAATCTATTTTAAAGTAGATTATTTTCAGGTTGTATTTATACAATGAAAACAATTTTGAATAAATACTTTAACGATTTCAATATACAATGTTTCCCCAAAAATGTATACACACTTTAACAGCTAACAGCTCAATTTTGAAAATGAAATATATTTTAATACGCACTGCCTTTATAATTATTCAAAGCATGTGTATACGTTTTGGGGAGACTCCCTATAGTTAAGCAACTATAAACTAATCTAAATAATTGGAAATTTAATCATGGAAACTAAATACAGGTATGGCATTCTGGAAAGATTGAGACCTTAACAATTTCTCTACCTAACTAGAACTCTGATGTCCCTTGACGCTATGAGATGAGCTACAGTTCTGGGTGAATATTAAATTCAGCATATCCTAGGAAAATCTTGGCTGAGATCCTTTGACTTACATATGAAATGTCAACACAATGAGGACAATGAAAACTTGAAAAAGTTTTCTGGGCCCTCCTCAACCCTGAGGCCTTAAAAGTGAGAAGGCTCAGGCACACACTTACTTAGGTGCCTTAGTAGGTAAAAGGCAGGGAAAAGCTTTTCATGCCATTTGCTCACATTTAGGTGGTGCTGCAACAATCAAGCCTGAAGCCCACAAAATAATAAAAAGTGCAATAATAACAACAAACTGAAGGCTTCTAGGTAACAAGATAAGAGTAGCAGCACTTAAAACAATATTAATACGGGGTAAGGAAAACAGCCATTAGTGTTGACAGGCAGCAACTCAAATAATAACAAAGAAATTTAATAGATTCAAAGGCAGCATACTCATGTGAAAAGCACTTTTTTAGAACTAGGAAATATACAAAAATATGATTCCCCAAGTGAACAATTTAGTAAATGAATTGAAGATACAATCACTGTTGAGACCAGAATTTTTGGCTTAAAATATCAAATGGAGAGAAACATCTTAAAGCACAGGAGAAAAATAAATTGGTGAGTCAGGAGCAAAAAAACTGAATAGGAAATAATATGAAGAGGCAATTCACAGAGGAACAAACCCAAATGGTGAATAACCATATGAAAAGACACTTTGACTAGTAGTCAAAATGCAAATTAAGGTAACAATGAATAAACATTTTCTATCCATATACTGGCTATTTTAAAACTGAGATAATACTACAGATAAAGAATCAGAGAATATTTATCTTATATATAACTTACAGTAATGTAAATAATTTTAAAGCAAAATGTTGACTTTTATTAAAAATATAAAAATACATATAGGCTCTGAACCATCATTCCCATTTCTAAAAAATTATTTTATAAGACTAATTCTATACAAATAATATATATGTAAAGTTATATATGGCAGCATTTGTCAAAAAAGAAATTTAAAAAAAACGACAAGAACACCCCTCAATATATCAATATTTCAGTGAATTATAATACATTTATAAGAGGAAGTAATGTAAAGTCAAGAAAAAATGAATTTGAACTATATAAATGAAGGAAATACATTGTATTAAGAATGAAAATCTATATATTTTGACCATATGAACATAAATGAATAGCTGTATATAACCAAGTTTTAACAATGTCAAATAATTAATGGGTATTTGAGCTACAAATTTTATTAAGAATTTTATTTATGTAATTTATTTAATTCTCTAAAATTCAAATAATAATGTGAACAAACTGCGATAAATTAAAGTTTAGTAACTTAATATTATACAGTTGGTATATAGCTGGTAAGAGGCAGAACTAGATTAAATACACAACCAGAAATATGATATTGGAAACTGAAAAAATATATATGTAGTGTTTGGGCTGCTATAACAAAAATATAATCAACTGAATGGCTATAAACAACAGAAATTTATTTCTCACAGGCTGAAGACTATGAAATTTATTTCTCACAGGCAGATTTAAGTGTCTGATAGCAGCTCTCTTGCAGGTTGCAGACTTCTTATTGTAAACTCACATGGGAAAGGAGCAAGGGAGCTCTCTGGGTACTTTTTTATAAGGGCACAGATCCTATTCATGAGGGCTCCACCCTCATAACAAAATCACCTCTCAGAGACCCCACCTCCTAATACCTTGGGGGTTAGAATTTCAGCATATGAATTTTTGGAGGACATAAACAATCAGACCATAGCAATATATTTTTGTAATTATATAAACATTATATAATTCATTTTTAAGATGAATTAAGGATTTTACATAAAAATTAAATTAGTAACAAAGAGAGAATTCAATAGAATTCAATTCATTAAAAATGCAAATAAAACAGTTTCTTCAAAGTCAGGAGAACTCTTACTATAACATCTATATATATATACTAGTAAAAGCCTAAGCGACTGTTACAACCAAACAACCAGAATGACCAGAATGACCAGTCGACTGGCCACTATGACAGGCACTGACCACCAGGGGGCAGACGTTGAACGCAGGAGCTGCCCCCTGGTGGTCAGTGTGCTCCCACAGCCAACCTCCCGTGGCCCCTACCCCTGGCCAGCCGGCCCCCATGGGCCCCTGGTTCTAAACCATTCATTCGTAGATGACCTGCTTTTGGGTCAGGGTTTTATAAGCAGCAGAGCAGCTCCCTCACTGCAATCTATTGAAAGTTAGCCCAACACAAGGGTTTGTCTCGCTCCCATCCTCAAGCTTCCCCAGGGGCCCACCTGCCCACAGTGGTGCCAGTGCAGCGACGAGGGAAGGAGGAGGGGGCAGGCAGGGAACTGCGCCATGGCGGGTGCTGATGGCGGTGTCGACATCTGTTCCTTCCGCGCCCAGCCCAATGACCATTGCCTCTTTTCCTGACTCCGCTGGGGCCTTTGGGGCCTGGGCTGAGATGAGGAACTAGGGGTGGGTGGTGGCAGATGCGGCTCCTTCCCCAGGGGGTCCGAGGGCCTGCTCCCTTTTTGGGGCCAGTGGCCAATCTCCCTCTGTCCCTCCTCCTTGCCAGCCAACCTTCCACGGTCCCTCACCCCCATGCATGAATTCATGCACCAGGCCTCTAGTATATTAATAGAACTAACAAATCCATTAACAAATCTGTCATATGTATAGGGATATATGAAAGTACTAGAGGCCAGGTGCACAAAATTCGTGCATGGGGTGTGTGTCCCTCAGCCCAGCCTGCACCCTCTCCAAACTGGGACCCCTCAAGGGATGTCCGACTGCCTCTTTAGGCCCAATCCCAGTGGGATAGGGCTTAAACAGGCAGTCGGATATCCCTCTTACAATCCAGGACTGCTGGCTCCCAACTGCTCGCCTGCCTGCCTTCCTGATTGCCCCTAACCACTTCTGCCTGCCAGCCTGATCAACCCTAACCACTCCCCTGCCAGCCTGATTGATACCTAACTGCTCCCATGCCAGCCTGTTTGCCCCTAACTGCCCTCCCCTACAGGCTTGGTCACCCCTAACTGCCCTCCACTGCAGGCCTGGTCACCCCTAACTGCCCTCTCCTGCAGGCCTGGTCCCCCCCAAATGCCCTCCCTTGCAGGCCTGATCCCTCCTAACTGCCCGCCCCTGCTGGCCATCTTGTGGTGGCCATCTTGTGTCCACATGGGGGCAGGATCTTTGACCACATGGGGGCAGCCATCTTGTGTGTTGGAGTGATGGTCAATCTGCATATTACTCTTTTATTAGATATGATAGAGGCCTGGTGCAAAGATGGGGGCCAGCTGGTTTGCCCTGAAGGTTGTCCCAGATTGGGGTGGAGGTTCCCTTGGGGCATGGGACAGCCTGGGCGAGGGGCCTGTGGTGGTTTGCAGGCCAGCCACACACCCCCGGTAACCCAAGCAGAGGCCCTGGTGTCTGGGATTTATTTATCTTCTATAATTGAAACTTTGTAGCCTGGAGCGGAGCCAAGCCTGCTTGCTCCATGGCGGCAGCCGTTTCGGTTGGGATTTATTTATTGTCTATAATTGAAACTTTGCAGCCTTAAGTGTAGGCCAAAGCAGGCCAAGGCTGCAGAAGTTTGGCTTCCTCCATCGCCGGGGGCAACCCTATCCAACTGCTCTCTCCAGCACCGTGGCTGCCGCCATTTCTGTTGGGATTTATTTATCTTCTATAATTGAAACTTTGTAGCATTGAGTGGAGGCCTGGGCCAGCAAGGGCAGGCGGAAAGCTTGGCTTCCTCCATTGCTGGGAAAACCCAAGCCTCCCTCTTGCTCTCTGTGGCGGCAGCCATCTTGGTTGGGTTTATTTGCATATTTGCTCCTGATTGGCTGGTGGGCTTGGCTTGTGGGAATAGCATAGGTACTGTCAATTTGCATATTACTCTTTTACTAGATGCCCGGTGCACGAAATTTGTGCACAGGGGTCCGTCAGCCCAACCTGCACCCTCTACAATCCAGGAGCTCTCAGGGGAAGTCCTACTGATGGCTTAGGCCCACTCCCGTGGTTCTCTGCTCTCTGTGGGGCTGGGGGTTTCACTGCAACCATGGAGATGAAGCCCCCATGCCCTACTGTCCACTCTCTGCCTCCCACCTCCATGCGCCATGCGAAGGAAGCCCCAATGCCCTGCAGTGTGCTCTGTCTGCCAGGCCTGGGGGCTTCCCCGACACTGACACACTAAGGAAGCCCCCAAGCCCTGTTGTCTGGGC
The DNA here is from genome assembly GCF_963455305.1 of Plecotus auritus. Classification (NCBI taxonomy): domain Eukaryota; kingdom Metazoa; phylum Chordata; class Mammalia; order Chiroptera; family Vespertilionidae; genus Plecotus; species Plecotus auritus. The sequence goes on along the minus strand of NC_137771.1, from coordinate 201,639,955 downwards.
TCTGTCTGCAGAGCTTGGGGGTGTTCCCACTGCCACCTTGCTAAGGAAACCCGCAAGCCCTGCTGTCTGGGCTCTGTCTGCCAGGCCTGGGGCTTCCCCTCCATCACCCTGTGAACAAAGCCCCCAAGCCCTGCTTTCTGAGCTTTGTCTGATGGTCCTGGGGCTTCCCTGTTGCCACCACGCTAAGGAAGCCCCCAAGCCCTGCTGTCTGGGCTCTGTCTGCCGTGTCTGGGGGCAGATCCAGCCTCACTGCTTGGTCCCTGTGAACCCCCACGGGGCTGACAGGCCCAGACACTGCAGCAGCGGTGGAGCGGGGAGGCTGGATCCGCCCCCTCTGGCAGCAGATCCAGGTTCACCACTTGGTCCCCGTGAACCCCCACGGGGCTGACAGGCCCAGAAGCTGCAGCAGCGGTGGAGCGGGGAGGCTGGATCCGCCCCCTCCGGCGGCAGATCCAGCCTCACTGCTCCGGTGGACAGACCCAGACTCTCCAGCAGCGGGGCTGAGGGGACTCGGCGCTGCCATCTTGTGGCTATAGAGGCCGCCATTTTGTCACGGAGTGATGGTTAATTTGCATATTACTCTTTTATTAAATAGGATTAGATAGGACTAGAGGCCTGATGCATGAATTCATGCATGGGTAGGGTCTGGCCAGCCTGCCCCAATCGGGGTGGGGAGGGCAGATAGGGGGCAGGGCTGGCTGGGGGAGGAGCCACAGGCTGTTGCCCGGTCTCCCCACCCCCTGGTCAAACTCCAGGTTGATGAGACAATTTGCATATTAGCCTTTTATTATATAGGATTACTAAATTTCTATATATGTAGAAGAATAGGATAAAAATACCAGTATTTTTAAAACATTAAAATAAGACAAACAAATAAAAATGAAAATATATTTAATATTTAAATAAATAAAAAATATTTAATCCAAATGGTAGCAAACACAAAACACCAAAGAGCTTTATTCTCTTTAAAATTGTGTTGGACATATTATCCAATTTAATTACAAGAGAAAGAAACAAAGAATAAAGTTATTTTAATTAGCAACATTTAAAAAATATATTTTGAGAGAAAAAGCTTCTTCGACACAAAGAGAATTAAGTTATAAATTCATAGCCTGCATATGTACTGACAAAGACAGAATATGTAACAAAAACCTTAGAAAAATTTTATAAGAAAATAGCATTACAGGCAAATATCTCTCATAAATATACATACAAAAATCTTTACAAAATATTTGCAGAATAAATTAAGCAAAAATGATAACATATAATTGTCAAGTGGGTTGTATCTTAGGGCTCCATGTTTGGTTTAACATGTGATAGCCAACTGATTTAATTCACAATATTTACATAAGAAATGGAAATATGACTGATGTCCTTATAATAATTGGAAGAGACACAAGGAATGTATACACAAGGAGAAAAAGACCTTGTGAAGACACAGCAAGATGGGGGCCATTTGCAAGTCAAGGAGAAAGGTCTCAGGAGAAATCAACCCTACCAGCACCTTGATCTTGACCTTCCAGCCACCAACTGTGAGAAAAATTAAATAAAATTCAGTGATCACTTATGGTTTACATGGCCTACAAATACTCTGGTTTTGTCCCTATCTGAATTTCATCCTTTGCTTCTACCTCATCTTTCATAGATTCCTAAAAATTTGTTAATATGTGAATTGAGTTCTTACCTCAGGGTATTTAAATTTGTTGTACTTTTTTCAAAGGATGTTATTTCTTCAATATTCATGACACATTCCCAAATTCATACAGCTCTTTATTCAATTACCACCATCTAACAGAAACCATTCCCAGCCACCTTTTTTATCCCTGTATATGCACACATGCATATACATTCACTCTACCCCCATTACTGATTCAATTTCCTGCATATAGGAACACTACATATTACTATATACTAGTGGCCTGATGCACAGATTCATGCACATTGAAAGAAAATTAATTAGTGGCCGGTGGGGCAGGATTGGGCTAGATGGCCAGACACGCTCTGGAGCCAACCTCCCACAGTCCCTCCCCAACCAGCCACATCTGGGGCAGTGCCGTGGCTTAAAGGGTGTCTGCAGTCTCCGCAGCTCAGCAGTAAACCAGATTTGGGGCCAACAGTGCCCCAGCAACAACATAACCCATGGCTGAAGGTAGAATCGCACGGCCCTACGAGGAATTAGGCTGCCTCCTCCCTTGTTCTGGGGGACCTCACCTGTGAACCGCTGCTGCCAAGTCACTGCAGCATGGCAGCTTCTGTGTTGAGCGTCTGGCCCCTGTTGGTCAGTGCGGGTCAAACCTACCGGCCAGTCGGACAGTCAGATGATGGATTAGCCTTTTATATATATAGATTAGCAAAATATGTTTTATGTATCTTGTTTATATAATTTTTTTTATGTATCCATGAGAGGAGAAATCTTTGTGCTGTTTGTCTACAACAGTATCCCCAGTATATAGATTTACCAGTAGTACATGCAATATTATAAATATTAAATAAATAGGTATTTAGAGAAGATATATAATAAACAAATATACTTTGTTTAAATAAATTAATTAAATTTTCTCTGTGCAATAGTTGGAGGCAGAGGCAAGATACAGATATAACTTGCCTTATCCCCAGTTTAATCAGCAAGTCAATAGCTGAAGTAATTTTAAAAATATTACATTTAACCACTGTTTTAAATAGAGTCCTAACACTAAGACATTCCACAACAAAAATAATCCTACCTAATAAAAGAGTAATATGCAAATTGACCATCACTCCAAGATACAAGATGGCTGCTCCCATGTAGTCAAAGATGGCTGCCCCCATGTGGACACAAGATGGCCGCCATAAGATGGCTGGCAGGGAAGGGTAGTTGTGGGCAGTTGAGGGTGACCAGGCCGGCACAGGAGGGCAGTTGGGGGAGACCAGGCCTGCAGGGGAGGGCAGTTGTGGGCAATCAGGCCAGCAGGGAGGGCAGTTAGGGGTGACCGGGCCAGCAGAGGAGGGCAGTTGTGTGGGGACCAGGCCTGTAGGAGTGGACAGTTGCGGGGGGGACCCAGGCCTGCAGGGGAGGGCAATTGGGGGGGCCATGCCTGCAGGGGAGGGCAGTTAGGAGTGACCAGGCCAGCAGGAGAGGGCAGTTAGGGGTGACTGGACCAGCAGGGGAGGGCAGTTGGGGGTGACCAGGCCTGCAGGGGAGGACAGTTAGGGGCAACCAGACTGGCAGGGGAGGGCAGTTAGGGGTGACCAGGCTGGCAAGGGAGGGCAGTTAGGGGCAATCGGGCTGGCTGGGGAGCAGTTAGGCGTTGATCAGGCTGGCATTGGAGTGGTTAGGGGGTTATCAGGCTGGCAGGCAGAAGCAGTTAGGGGCAATCAGGCAGAGGCAGGCAAGTGGTTGGGAGCCAGCAGTCCCAGATTGTGAGAGGGATGTCCAACTGCCCGTTGGACCGGGATCGGGCCTAAACGGGCGGTCGGACATCCCTCAAGGGGTCCCAGATTGGAGAGGAAGCAGGCTGGGCTGAGGGACACCCCCACCCCCCCTGTGCACAAATTTTGTGCACCGGGCCTCTAGTTGAATATTCATAAAACTTTAGCTAAGTTACATTTGATCAAATTAAACATAAATAATGTAACATTTAGCTTATACTTTCTAAGTGAACTGGACACAGTTATTAAGGCAAATGCTTATTGACTTTCTTTCTTGTCCTCGGGATCTATTGTCCTTCGCTGATTTGCTGCATAAAAAAATACCATTGTCAGTTTCTTAAAATATTTCTAACTTATTTCTCTGATGCAGACATTACTCTTTCTCTTTCTCTTTTTGTCTCTTTATTCTCAAAATATAGAGATAAAGTCACTAGCTTTGTTATCTGAAAATTAGGCACTATACCAGGAAAAAAGCACACACAACACAAACAAACAGAGTAACAAGACAGTCACAGAAGCATGGGGAAAATTGAGGAGGAAGGTCACAAGAAACAAAAAGATGTTCTAAATATTATTGAAGAAATTCTTGGTCACAATCCACATTTCTGACAATGACCATCAGCTTCATCTCAAGATCTCCCTGACCATCCTTTCCATGACCTGCATCACAAAGTCCACCAATCTGTTCTGTGAGGAGACTGCAAATCAGAAAGCAGATGTCACACTATTCCACTGCTTTTCTTAGAAGAATAAAGATCTCTGCCGGCATCATCATGAAGCACATACTGCTTTCTAGTCAATCATTTTATGCATATTAAACATCAGTGATCACTGTTGACACTTGAATTGCTTCTCAAGTTATAGCACCCACCTTCTTTCTTTCAGGGCTACAGTTCTTAACAGGAGTCTACTGTTGTGATTACCATTTCCCAGAATTGAATTCCTCTACATAGAGGTCCAGAAGACAATGGGTTGATGATGCCTGGGCACAAGCTTTACAGATAATTGCTGCCTAAAAACTATGAGCTAAAACATTGCTGTCAATTCTTGGTATTTCTTCCTGAACTGCCCAATTCCACTTTATTCTTGAGGATGGAATGTTATTTTTTTAAAAATACTTTTAATTACAGTGACATACAATATTATGTGAGTATCAGGTATACAACATAGTGATTACACATTTATCACTTACGAAGTGATCATCCCAATAAGTCTAGTACCCAATTATCACTGTGTATAATTATAACATTATTGACTATTATTCCCTATGCTATACTTTATTTTCCTCTGAGTACTTTGATAACTGCTATTTTTAACTTTTAATCCCTTCACCTTTTTCATCCATCTCCCCAGGCCCCTCCCATCTGGCAACCATCAATTTGTTCTCTGTATCTTTCAGTTTGTTTCTGTTTTGTTTATTTGTTTATTTTGTTTTTTTAGATTCTGCATATAAGTGAAGCCATATGATAATTGTCTTTCTCTGTCTGACTCATTTCACTTAGCATAATACCCTCTAGGTCCATCCATGTTGTTGCAAATGGCAAGAGTATGTTATGCTCTATTGATAGGCACTTTGCCAGGGCTGACCAGCAGCCCCTGAACGATGGATGAACAGATTACTCCAACACAGTTTCACTGTGAAAGAGAGGCTAAGGGATGGCCTTGATTGCCTGCTTCATTAGCCTTTCATTGTAACAGCAATTTGAGATAAAGTTTATCTTTAAGATACAATCAGTAGGGGAAGTAATCTTGGGAGGACACATGCAAGGGCACCCAGAGATTAAGATTAAGGAATCCAGTAAACACCCGGGGTCTGCACATGCACAGACTTATTTGAAAAGGTCAAAGAATAATTAGCAATGCAGTCTTCGACCCTCCCCTAAGTCTCCCCCAAGTCCGAATTCTAATAAACAGGGCAGGAGGACTTCAACACACTTCCCTTTTCTCAGAATGTCCTCCTTACAAACTTTCCATCCAAGTCTCGTGTGCTCCCCAGCAGCACTTAAGTCACTTCCATATCTTGGATATTTTAGGTAACTCTACTTCTGGGTATTTATCTGAAGAAATCCAAAACACTAATTTGAAATGATACATGCAACACTATGCTCACTGCAACATTATTTACAACTAGAGGTCCAGTGCATGAAATCTGTGCATGGGGGGGGAGGGTCCCCCCAGCCCAGCCTGCACCCTCTCCAATCCGGGACCCCTTGGGGGATGTCCAATTGCCAGTTTAGGCCCGATCCCTGGGATTGGGCCTAAACTGGCAGTCAGACATCCCTCTCACAATCCTGGACTGCTGGCTCTTAACCACTCACCTGCCTGCCTACCTGGTCACCCCTAACTGTCCCCCCTACTGCCCCTTCCGCTGGCCTGATCACCCCCAACTGCATCCCCCCCTCTGGCCTGGTTGCCCCTAACTGCCTCGCTACTGGTCTGGTCGCCTCTTACTGGCCCCCTGCTGGCCTGGTTGCTTGCTGCCAACTGCCCCCCTCTGCTGGCCTGATTGCCCCTAACTGCTCCCCCTCCCCCGCCAGCCTGGTCACCCCATGCAGCCTGCTGTTCAGTCGTTTGGTTGTCCCTCACTAACCCCCCTGCTGGCCTGGTCATAGGCAGCTATCTTGTGAGGGCATGAGGGTCAATTTTCATATTACCTCTATTATATAGGATAGCCTGGACTAGTATGGTTTTTGAGGACTCAGCACAACTCAGAGTGTGTTTCCATCATCTTGCCCTAAAACAAGGACATTTGTACAGTAATCTTATCATAATGGGATGGCTTAGGGACCTGACTCAAATCTTGCCTCCCTCTCAACAATTACTTACTGTCTTCATAATATCTCTAATCTTTAATATCTGAGAGAAGAATGTACAATTGTAACTTCCACAACCAACATTCTGTTTGCTTTGACAATGGCTTCTTATTTGTTTAAATATTTTTATATATATATATATTCTCTGTTACTTTTATGATCTCTCTGCCTTTCTTCTCTTTATTTGCCTCTTTTTCCTCTTTCTCTTATTGCATAGTGAATATTCTGCATATTGGTTTCCAGTCCCATTCTCTGGAAAGACATACTTTTTAATCTCTATTGAAGGGGTCAGGTAATCTCTGTAAAAGGGCCAGATAGTAAATATTTACAATTTTGCAGACCATACCATATGATCCATCACACCTATTTACTTTTGTAGTGTAAAATCAGTCATAGGAAGTATGTACTAGTAAATGGACGGTCCTGGCTGTATTCCAATAAAACCTTCTTTAAAAACACAGATGGCAAGTCATAACATCCTATTCTATACCACATACTTCTATTTAAGTGGGGAAATGACTATATTCTCAAGATACCTTATTATTTTGGAGGAAACACTAGTAGAAAACAAATTTATTTTTCCTCAAGGAACAAATATTTTTACTAGAACTTTTAGAATTCTTCATTTAAATAAATAAAAGAAAATAGCAACAACAATAAAAAATTCAGCTATAACAAGGATAAAAATAAACATAATTCAAAGTTTATTGAAATCCACAAATGACCTACAGTTACTTTATAATCTGGAGAAAAAAACAACCATGTGACATGTAGTTGTTCAATTTAAAATACCTACTTCTGTCAGAAATTTGCTCCAATAAGCCAGTTCTCCAAACAAAACATCATTACCTTTTGAATAATTAATTTACTATGAAAATGATCTTCTAACCTGCCATCTTCTAATTCCCTTATTTTATTTATTTTTAATTTAGTTACTTATTTATTTTTGCCTAAATGCTACAGCTTTGAATTTTTGCATTATCATCATTTAAAAATTTATGTAACTGCAGACTTCTGAAATCTAAAGGGCTTTTGAATTTCTCTACAGCTAGAAGAATGATGATCGGTGTGTCTTACAAAGGAAAAAAGAAAAATATTACTTTACACTCTGAAATTAATTCCTCAGACAAACAGAAATAATAAGAAATGAATATGAATTGTCATGGTTTGAATATTCTTTTTAAAAATATATGTTTTTATTGATTTCAGAGAGAGAGAGAGGGACAGGAAGAGATAGAAATATCAATGAGAGAAAAGTATCCCTAGGTTGCCTCCTGCACACGCCCTACTGGGGAAGGAGCCTGCAACCCAGGCAGGTGTCCTTACCAGGAATCAAATCAGTGACCTCCTGGTGCATGGGTCAGTGCTCAACCACTGAACCAATTGGCTGTGCTGGTTGGAATTATTCTGACAATTTATAGAAGCAATCTACCATCTCATACTTACTATTCAATTTAGTCTTAGACAAATACTGCAACTTTTACTGATATTAAAAAGTAGAAAATAGTAGTTTCCTTTATGGCTAACAACAGTATTGACTGGTATTTATAGTAAATTAAACAAAAATTTCAACAAAAATTTCCTTGAAAGTATCCTAAGTGTTTTATACATAGCAGCAGTCAGTATTAGTTGATGTAACAAGTAAACAACTTTGTGGATTATTTTTTTAATTAAATGTGCATCTACTTTGATGTTGTAATTTGTGACTACACAATATCATTTGAAGACTGTTAACTCTTTCATCCTGTATAAAATATATTGCAGTAAGGAAAGCAATGATGCGATCCGTCCTTTCCATATACTAGTAACTTGACTTAGTGGATGCTGCTCTTTTGAGTGCTATGTAAAAGAATTATACACATCGCCTCGAGAACCAACTAACAAAATGCACAGATACTGTCCAGGAGTGGAAAGAGTTTCAGATTAGTATTTTGCATCCAAATTACCATGATGCATTATATGCAAAAGTAATGGAAAACCCTTTAAAAATAGAAATCCTGAGTTGAGTAGTGATAAATTGTAGTCTGGATATAAAAAGAAAAGCTGCAGTAACAAGTCCTGGTTTGCCACAAATCATGGTGTTCCTCAGTATAATTTAAGGTTGAAGGGGATAAATATTAAAGAGAGATATTGAAGTATTTCCACTACATATAATTTCTTGTGGTGTGATAAATGCTTTTATTCAATGTAATTCATTTTAATTATTATTAGGAAAACCTTGGAGAAGTTTAAGTACACTCTTATGTATATACGTATATGTAACATTAGGAAATCACTAACGTTGTTCTACTCTTATTTGTGTTTCAAAATTCCCAATGTTCTCTTATAAAAAGATCTTGATATTTCATCCCAAGGCTAGGGCTTTTAAGAAGCAATTTAGTATTCTAACAAGACATTTGTCTTTGTTTAAGGTCATCCTTACATCTTTGAAGAGGGAACATGCTGACAATTTATGAAGCAAGTGTCGTCTAACTACCCATAGAATAGGGCAAACTCACATTACCTGTCAATGCTACACTGAGAAATTGCAGGAAAAGACAACTGTACAGAGAACGTGCCCCTACTCTTGTCATTTTTTTCTTCTATGCTGAATATATCACTAGAGAGTTAGAAAGAATCAGATTACGTCTCTGAATAGAAAAATTAACAATGAAAACTCTAACAAAGATGTGCAGGTTACCATTTCAATGTATTTGAAAAAAATAACCATAGTCTTAAGGCATGTAAGTTCCACTCACTAATCACATAATCCAATTGAAAAAAAATACACTGAAGCAGTTTAAGTTCAGTATAAGGAAGAATATTATAAATGCTTGAAACAGTAGCAATATTTCTATAAATGACCAATAAATATATATTTGATTAAATTGAATAGCTAATGTATTTAAAATTGAATGAGCTTTCTTATATGTTAGTAATATTTCTTGTTACTAGAAGTTCTTATTACTGGGGGTATTTTTAAAATTAATTAATTTATTTTTTGTTAATCCTCACCCGAGGATATTTTTCCATTGATTTTTTAGAGATAGTGGAAGAGAGGGGGAGAGATAGAGAGAGAGACACACATGGTTGATTGCCTCCCACACGCCCTGACCAGGGTTGGGGATTGAGCTTGCAACCATGGTACACGCCCTTAACTGGAATAGAAACCTTTCAGTCCACATGCGGATGCTCTATCCACTGAGCCAAACAGGCTAGGGCATTACTGAAGGTACTAAAGGAATTCCAGATGACTCTCATTAAGGTTTGAAATATAATGAATTCCTGCATTGACTTTGAATTTGAACTACATACCCTGCTCAATCATTTCTTACTCTAAGACTTTACAATTTAGTAAGAGCTCAATGATTATGTATATATAAAAGAATCCATATAAAACATTATATTCTGAATATATATATGAAATTTTATTTATGATGATATTAATGTCTAACAGTTAAGTATACCTTTCATGTGCCAAAGGATCCTAAAAATAGATAATTCTGGTTGGTTACAGATGATGAAGAGTCACTATATATGAATCAAAACCAATTTTAATTATTTGAGTCATTAGAAAGCTACTCTTTAAATTCTGAAATTTTATAATGGAGCTGAGGTACAGAAGACATGTGCTATGTTCAAAGCCTCCATTTATGTAAGAGAAGCAGGAGTCTATTACTGACACCTGATTCAGTGTTCTTTCCTTTTTCATTAGTATTTTTCAAATGTATCTAATATATTTTATTACCTACCCTCAAGACCATATTTTAAATATTTAAATAAGTAAAACTTTAGTGGACACTGCATTTTTCTTTTAAAATATTACATGCTGTCATAAGTATATCTTATTCTGTTGAAAATGAGGCAATGACAGTGGTTAATAATACGTATTATTACTCAGAAGTTCTAAAAATGGAAAGCTAATAATAAAATAATGACCTTGACATTCACTAGTTCAAGAGGCAGACTTGCAGACCAGTTATGACTGGATTCATAAACTCTAATCAGATATTAAAAACATCTGCTGATCATATGACAACAGGAGGGAATTTTAGTACCCATTAAAGTCATCAGTAAAAAAGAGTTCTGACTCCTCAATGGATATTACAATTAAAGCATAAGAGATCACAATTCTTTAAAACCAAAACATGAAAGGTAGAAAAAATATTAGCACAATGTCAAATTATGTTCATTAAATATCTAGATGAGAAATTTCCAGATCAAATACAGATAGAATCTCTGGTATCTACTGCCTATTTAAACTACACAAGTTTAACTATCCTATCTAATAAAGAGGTATTATGCAAATTGACCATCAAACCCTCACAAGATGGCTGCCTATGACCAAGCTGGCAGGGGGGTCAGTGAGGGACAACCAAACAACTGAACAGCAGGCTGCGTGGGGCGACCAGGCCGGCAGGGTGGCTGTGAGGGGTGACCAGGCTGGTGGGGGGGGCAGTTGGGGGCGAATAGGCCAGCAGGGGGGGCAGGGGCGACCTGGCCAGCAGCGGGGGGCAGTTAGGGGCGATAGGGCTGGCACGCAGAGGCAGTGAGGGGCAATCAGGCCAGCAAGGGGGGGCAGTTAGGGGCAACCAGGCAGGCAGACAAGTGAGTGATTAGGAGCCAGTGGTCCAGGATTGTGAGAGGGATGTCCGACTGCTGGTTTAGGCCCTATCTAAACCGGCAGTCGGACATCTCCCGAAGGGTCCCAGGTTGGAGAGGGTACAGGCTGGGCTGAGGGGACCCCCCCCCCAAGTGCACAAATTTCGTGCACTAGGCCTCTAGTGTATCTAATAAGATTTCACACAAAAAAATGCTGAAGTTTAAAATAGGGGAAGTGGCCTTTCAAAGCTGTAACAGCCTGTAACTGACCCAACTACTTGACTCTATCTGTGGATATCTGAATTTTACACTGCCTTTAGCTGGAATATATCACAAGTGTCTTGATGTCTTAACTCTCCCAAGTCAGGAAGCTTTTACTCTCTCTTTTTTTCTCTCTCTCTTGTTTTTGTTGTTGTTGAAGAGGCAACTGTCATAACTTGCATGGAGCTAAAGATCAATCATTGAGAGTAGTGATCTAAATGGTTGCCAAGTCAGCATCAAAATGAAGAAGGAAAGCTCTGTTTACAAATATGAAAGAAGTAAAACTCATCCAGCTTTGCCCAGGCGCAGCCTTACTGTGTGCCACTGTCTGTGTGGCTCCCAGACCCTCACTGTGTGTCTCTCACTTCTCATCATCACCTGCTCTCACATGTGCCTGAGCGGCATGGAAATCCACTGAGTATTCAAGGAATGTGCAATGCACAAGTGTGTGTTGCTAATGCCCATGGGGCCACCCTGGACCATGGAGAATGGAAGCCAAGATGTATATAAATTTGTACATGAATAGAGGTAGCTAAAAAGATAGACAAGTAAATAAATGCTGTTCCTCTTTGTATGCCAGGTAAAAAGTTGTGACTGAGCTCCCCTGGCTCATAGTAATGACCAACACGGTAAAATGTATTCTTTCTTCTCTTTTGATTCCCTTGTTCCTCATTTCTACCCCCTGATGTCACTTCCCAAATAAACTACCTACAACCCTTTTTATTACGATTTACTTTTGGCGATCCCTGCCTAGGACAGTCCTCATGTGGTTGAGTAACTCCTCTCTTAGCTGGAGCTGCCTTGTTCATCACCTACTGGTGGAGGCAGCCTCAATTGCTTATACCAAATAGTTGCATGGATATTATCATTTTTTAAGTGCATCCTGACACAAAAAGGTTCAGAAGCACTGCAAGAAGCTATAAATGTATGCTGGTTTGTTATTTGACTATTAAGCTCATAATTTACAAAGAGCTAGCCAAAAAAATACAATTTTATATAATTTCATTTCTGAAAACAAAATGCTCTTGGTTATTGCTCTATCCAATTACATTATTAATTTAGAGGGTGATATGGCTAACAGAGTAAGACAAAAGGAAATTGCATGTCTAGGGAGCATAGAGGAGCATAATGAAAAAACATGAATGTGAACAAGGTGAAACATCACAAAGTAATCTTCAAACATTTTGGATTTCAGCTTAAATGTGACTTGATATCACCTATCACATAGAACTAGAAGGTCATTTTGCATTACATTTTATATACTAACTAGAGGCCGGGTGCAAGGATTTGTGCACTGGTGGGGTCCCTTGGCCTGGCCTGCGCCCTCCTGCAATCCAGAACCCCTTGGGAGATGTTGGAGGCCCGGTGCATGGATTCAGCCCTATTCCCGCAGGCCAGGCCGAGGGACCCCACTGGTGCACAAATCCTCTGAGGTTCATTAATCTGTTCCATGTTTCCATGCCTGTGTGTTGAGCGTCTGCCCCTTGGTGGTCAGTGCATGTCATAGCTTCCAGTTGATTGGTCGAACAGTAAAATGGTCAGACACTTAGCATATTAGCCTTTTATATATATAGATAAAAAATGTATTTTTTTAATGGGAAAAGAGCCAAACAATATGGCATAACCACATTACTAGTGAATATTTTAGGTGACTAGTGAATACTTTAGAACCACTATTGACATTCCTTAAAGTGATATCCTATATAATAGACTAATATGCAAATAGACCAAACTGCGGAATCATAGCGATGCACACTGACCACCAGGGGGCAGACGCTCAATGCAGGAGCTGCCCCCTAGTGCTCAGTACACTCCCATAGGGGGAGCACTCTCACCCAGAAGCCCTGAGCCTGGCTGGTGGTGGCAGGAGTCTCTCCTGCCTCCGCGGCAGCACTAAGGATGTCCGACTGATGGCTTAGGCCCACTCCCTGTGGGCCATCAGTCGGACATCCCCCAAGGGCTCCTGGACTGCAGAGTGCGAGAGGGCGCAGGCTGGGCTGAGGGGACCCCCCCCTGCCCCCCACCGCCTGAGTGCATGAATCTCGTGCACTGGACCTCTAGTGTTCTTACAATATACACAAAGGCTTATAAAATTTGACTTTTCAAGTTATGAGCTTATAGGACAATACTCTAATACTTAATGAAAGGACAACACTTTCACATAAAAAATAGATGTATACACAGGTAATTATCTTTTTGACACCTATCACTAGACTTTAATTAAATATTATTAAAATAGAGTTTTAGAATAAAAACAAAACAAAACATTTTGGCCCATATAAGAAAAAGAGTAGTTTTTATTTTATTTATAATCTTTTATAGATAAATTTATACACATTCATTTTGTTTCCTTTCCTCTTTTCCATTTTTAAGATGTTAGAATGCAATTCAATTATTTTTCCACTAAAACAAGGTGTTCAATAAATCACTTAATAAGAAATTATTTCAGTTCATAAAGTGATAATCTCCATTAGATTTTACACCATGATGTCTTAAAAATTAACTGTGCAGCATTTAAAAGTTGTATCATGTGAATTTTACAAAACTGTAGGAATGAAAATTTTCCATGGCAGAAATGCCTACATGGTTATACTGAGAATTACAATGAAAAAAACTACTTTCATAAGTTTAGTTTTTGACAACTGCAAAAATCAAACATTCAACAAACATAATTAAAGACATAGAAAGTCTTAATCTGATTATGTGGTTTTTACTACAAGACACACTTACTTAAATGCGCTGTTAAATAAATTATTAAAATACTTATAGACTTTTAATTCAAATATCTGAGTCATGCATTTTTATGTTTTTATATTAGAACCTCAGTAAGCATATGATAAAAATTAATTCTCATTCAGTAACTTCCATTTAATGAATTTTTTATTGAAATGAATGTATATACAGAAAATAACAAATACATAAGTATAGAGGTCAATATATTTTCCCAAAATGAAAACATCTGTGTAACTGGAACTAAAATTAAGAAACCAAACATCAGCTTCAAATTAGAAGAAGGTCTTGTGCCCCTTCCATCCATTAAGCCTCCTCCAAATGAAGATATTCACTTTTCTGACTTCTATTCTGACTTTTATACTTTATGTAAATGGAATAATGCAATTTATTTTGGGGTGTTTGGCTTACTTCACTCAGTTTTATGTTTATGAAACCTATTCCTATTATCTCCTGTAGTACAATGTCATGTTTATTGTTGCATAGTTTTTATTGTTGCAATTTATGTTTATTGTTGCATAGTTTTCCACCTAATTAGTATACCATATTTTCCCATTCTCCTAATGATTGGTGGACAGTTTGGAGTTATTATAAATTATGCTGTTATTCATATTTAATACGTCTTTCAGTGAATATACACAGGGATTTCTATTGGACATATGTGTAAGAATGAATGGCTAGGACACCTGGTGTGCGTATAAACCAATAACTAACACAGCTCCCATCCTATTTGGTTTCTTTCCTCACACAAGCCTTGAGCCTCACCATGCTGAATCTTTTGGGGGACAAAGTTTGGGTAACAAGTCTAATTTCACTTTAAGACAAGATCAATGAAGAAGAAGAAAATAATAAAAGAGAGACTGATGTAATATAATTCTATTTCATAAAGAGGAAAAAGGTTTTTCTCTTGATCTTTATTATGTAATACTAGAGGCCCGGTGCACAAAATTCATGCACGGGGGTGTGTGTCCCTCAGCCCAGTCTGCACCCTCTCCAATCTGGGACCCCTAGAGGAATGTCCGACTGCCGGTTTAGGCCTGATTGGGATGGGGCCTAAACGGGCAGTCGGACATCCCTCTCACAATCCAGGACTGCTGGCTCCCAACTGCTCACCTGCCTGCCTTCCTGATTGCCCCTAGAAGCTTCTGCCTGCCAGCCTGATCACCCCCTAACCACTCCCCTGCCAACCTGATTGATGCCTAACTGCTCCCCTGCCAGCCCGATTGCCCCTAACTGCCCTCCCCTGCAGGCCTGGTCACCCCTAACTGCCCTCCCCTGCAGACCTGGTGACCTCTAACTGCCCTCCCTTACAGGCCTTGTACCCCCTACTGCCCTCCCCTGCAGGCCTGGTCCTCCTCAACTGCTCTCCCCTGCAGGCCTGGGTCCCTCCTAACTGCCTTCCCTGCAGGCCTGGTTGCCCTCAACTTCCCTCCTCTGCCGGCTTGATCGCCCCCAACTACCCTCCCTTGCAGGCCTGGTCCCTCCCAACTGCCCTCCCCTGCTGGCCTAATCACACACAACTGCCCTCCCTTGTAGGCCTGGTTCCTCCCAACTGCCCTCCCCTGCTGGCCATCTTGTGGCAACCATCTTGTGTCCACATGGGGGCAGGATCTTTGACCACATGGGGGCAGCCATCTTGTGTGTTGGAGTGATGGTCAATCTGCATATTACTCTTTTATTAGATAGGATAGAGGCCCAGTGCCCGAATTCGTGAATGGCTGGGGTCCCTCTGGGTGGCCTGCAGGGATTGGGCCGAAACCCACAATCCAACACTGCCTGCAGCTCCTACCTACTGCTCCCACTCATCCCGGCCCCACTGTGCCTATTGCGGCCTCACATCCAATCAGTCCCAAATGGGAGAGGCTCATGCTGCTGCAGCAGCACTCACCAGCCATGAGCCCTGCATCTGACGCCCTCCCAAGGGGAGTAGCCTGAGACATCAGGCTGAAACCCTCTCTCTGACATCCCCCAAGGGGTCTCGGATTGCGAGAGGGTGCAGGCCAGGCTGAGGGACCCCACCAGTGCACAATTGGGCTGGGGAAGGACCGTGGGAGGGCTCCAGGGCATGTCCAGCCCATCTCACTCAGTCCCAATCGGCCAGACCCCAGCAGCAAGCTAACTTACCAGTTGGAGCATCTGCCCCCTGGTGGTCAGTGCACATCATAGGGAGCGGTTGAGCAGCCTTGGTATATCATTAGCATATTACACTTTGATTGGTTGGTTGGTTGTTCTGCTATTCCGTCTATTTGCATATTACCCTTTTATTATATAGGATTATGACTACTCTTGGTAAAGGGTGTCACAACGATTATCAGTGGTCACATTTTTTAAAAATATATTTTTATTGCTTTCAGAAAGGAAGGAAGAGGGAGAGAGAGATAGAAACATCAGTGATGAGAGAGAATCACTGATTGGCTGCCTCCTGCACTCCCCACACTGGAAATCAAGCACGTAGCTTGGTCATGTGCCCTGACCGGGAATCGAACTGTGACTTCCTGTTCCATAGCTTGACACTCAACCACTGAGCCATGCTAGCATCCAAACCAGAATTTGTAAAAGACAGACCATGTTGATGTCTTTTATAAGATCCTAAAATAGAGGCTAATAAATTGAAATTCATATTATTTTCTTGAGTTCTCCAACTGGAAATAACTACTATCTATCTTTTGAAACCATCTTGCACTTTTAAAAAATATATTTTTTTCTTTTTTTTTCTACAATCATCTTCTTTGTCATTATTATCAGAACATTAAGTTATTCATTCTTGTAGATATTATATTAAAGGCTGAATAAGGTATTACACAGGGTACCTGACTTCAGAAAGCTTTGTCTCTACTGAAGTCTTACATGGGTTATGAATATAAGTTAATACTAGCTGCATAACAAATCAATCCCACAATGTATAGGGGTTCAAACATAATATATCTTATCTGCAAATAATCTTCCATGCTGAGTTTTCCTGATCAGCAGGTGGACATATCTTCCCATAATTACTTATACTGAGAGATTTTCTTCAATCTTCAATGTATGGCTTTCAAGTTCACTATGATAGCTTATATTAGGGTCAGCTCGGAGGTGAATGGATCATGGAGCTTGTGGGAAGTTTCCATGGGGCAGCCTTGTTAGTGGCTGATCCATTTGTTCTGTTCTTCTTCCAATGTCTAGAACTCTGCCATGCAGCCCCGTTAAACAGAAGAGAACCTAGAAAATGTAGTGTTGATATGTGTACAGGAGGAAACAAATACCATTATTGTGAATAGTTGGCAATAGCTGCCATGGCGATATATTAAACGTATAAAAAGCGGACCTGCTCTGATTGAAACACAAAAGTGAACAACTATATATAACACCCAGTAAATATTTCCTGATCCCTTAAAATATAGAAAAAAAATAAAAATAAAAATCTATATTTTCATAGAACCCACCACTTAGAAATTACTGCATTGCAATACACACATTTACTCAGAAATGCCATTCTTGAAATTCTATGTTATAGCAATAAAAGCATATTTCAGAAGCAATTGCATTAAAAATGTACCCATTGATTTAGCAATCTCATTTCAGGAACTCTATACAATAGAAATAAAAGCATATTTTTAAAAACCATTGTATTAAACATGTACTCATTGTCAGAAATTCAGTCCTTGAGACTCTATACCAACTAAAATAATATCATGTTGGAAAGGTCTGCTCTCAGCAATTTGTTCTTCAGAATGTCTTCTGAAGTGTCATTTGTGGTAGCAAAAGCAAGGCAAAATAAAACAAAAATAGAACTAGAAAGCAAGCACTTCAATAGGGAAGTAATAGGAGACCAGATGCACCGATATTTCTAAGGTCATGAAATATGTAGCTGTTCCTTAGAACAAATTCTAGTTGGAGCATAAGCATTCCCACAATGTATTAATTAATATATGAGAAAGGCAAGATGCTGGTGATTGTATATAACATGAGCTCATTTTCCTAAGATAATGAGAAAATAACCAATATTTCTGTCTTCAGAGGGCATATGACTGAGTGCTGTAATATAATCTTCTTGAGAGGTATTATTGTGTTTAATCCTTAGCAGTTGTTACTTGTTATAATTTGGACCAGGTGAGTACTGAAAGTGGGAAAAGATAAAGACCATGTGGTAATTTCACCCAGTGTGAAGACAGCACTGATAATATAACAGATGCTGTTATCAGTGGGGCCAGGATTGTGTACACATGATTAAAGAACTGAGCAATTCACCACAATTATTATAATTTGTATATTAGTATGATGTGATTAAATGTGGCTTTTAAATTTTTTCTTCCTTTTATGTATTCTCTAATAAATGTTGAAATGCTCCTACAAAACTCTATAGATTTTCTTTTCTTTTTCAATACTATCAGTATAAATATTGCTGGGCAAGAAAAATAAGAGATGAAATTCAAATTCAAATAGTATTTCAATAATCTATTTTCACTTATCCTAATATATAAAAACCCAGGGTTTGTAACATCCAAAACGACCAAAGGCTCAACTGACCGGAAGTCAGTGCTGGATTGCCTTGGCGACCCAGCAGTGACTGCCCCTGCTGCGGGTGCCCCAACCCAGCACTGACTGTCGAGCGGGCTGCGGATCAGGCCCAAAGAGAGGCCTGGAGACAGAAGTAGGGCCTGATCCATAGCTTCTGTGGCAGCTGTTGATCAACACTTGCCTCTCTCTTTCGCTCTGGGTCTGACCAGCAGCCGGGCCTCTTTTTCTCTCAGGCCTCTGCTTCTCTGATGAGGCCTGTTGATAGGCCCAGAGACACTGACTGGCATAGAAACCAACCAATCAGAACCAAATTTGTGTGAACTGTGAGGAGCCAATGGTTGCCTAGAAGGTGGAGCTTTTGACGCTGACTGGCATAAAAACCGACCAATCAGAAGCAAATCTGGGTGAAGTGCGAAGGCAGAACCTAAGGTGGGTGCTGAGGAAGGGTTTTAAGGGCAACGGCTATTTGGTGTAAGGTGTAAGAAAGTGGTTCAATTTTTTAATGACCGGTTTGGCAGTATAGTGCATATGGCTGGCTATCAGTCCAGATATAGGGATTATGTGTTTTTGTCGGCCAAGAGCATCTCCTCCTGCTGAAAAGGCTTCCCCCCGCCCCCATTTAAGCAATCCTATCCTATATAATCTATCTATACTACTAACTGAAAGGGTAATATGCTAATTAGACCAGGTCAACTGGCCATCTTCTGGACATCCACCTTCCTTCTAGACAAAGCCATGGTGGTGGGTGCCAAGGCAGAGGCAGTTAGGAGTGATCAGGCCAGCAGGGGAGGGCAGTTGGGGGCAACCAGGCCAACAGGGGAGGCCTATTGAGGGCATTATCAGGCCGGCAGGGGAGGGCAGTTGGGGGCGAGATCAGGCTGGCAGGGGAGGGCAGTTAGGGGTGATCAGGCAGGCAGTCAGGTAAACAGTTAGGAGTCAGCAGTCCCAGATTGCGAGAGGGATGTCTGACCGCCAGTTTAGGCCCGATCCCTGTGGCACATCCCTCAAGGGGTCCCTGATTGAAGAGGGTGCAGGCTGGTCTCAGGGACCACCCTGTGCACGAATTTTGTGCACCAAGTTACTAGTCCTAATATATAAAGATCCAGGGACCATAACATCCAAAACGACCGAACGGAGGACTGAACGCCAGGCTGCGCGCAGCAGGCTCGGGTGAGTGGGGACTGGTGAGTGGGCTGAACTGCTGACCTCTTGGTCCCTCCTGGGTCATGGTCACCATGGTGACCCAGCACTGACTGCCACTACCGTGGGCACGGCGAAAGTCAGTCCTGGGTCCCAGGCGACCCAGCACTGGCTGCCGCCACCAAGGCAGGTGTTATGTGATTTGTCAAGAGGCCCCACAATCACCCCACAATCGCCCTGCAGAGGGAGGCCCAGGCTACTTGGCTGGTGGCAGTGGGCGGGGCCTCCCTGTGTGGGGTGATC
Source organism: Plecotus auritus (assembly GCF_963455305.1). NCBI lineage: Eukaryota > Metazoa > Chordata > Mammalia > Chiroptera > Vespertilionidae > Plecotus > Plecotus auritus. Next base: position 201,620,219 of record NC_137771.1, on the reverse strand, counting down.
AATTACGGGGCTCCCAGACAGCGAAAGGGCGCAGGACGGACTGACGGATCCTGCCCTGAGTGCACGAATTTCATGCACTGGGCCTCTAGTCTATATATATAAAAGCCTAAGCGACTGGCCGGCCAGCCGACCGTCTGGTAGCTGTGATGCTCACTGACACCAGGGGGCAGATGCTCAACACAGGAGTGGAAACCACAGGCATGTAAACATGGAACAGACTGATGAACCCCAAATGTCTTATATGCATCCTGATTATTAATATGTGTGTGTGTTTGGTTCATATAATTAAAATGGCTTGCCTAAATATAGGTGTCTATACCATCCTATCTAATAAAAGAGTAATATGCAAATTGACCATCACTCCAACACACAAGATGGCTGCCCCCATGTGGTAAAAGATGGCTGACCCCATGTGGACACAAGATGGCCACCACAAGATGGCCAGCAGGGGAGGGCAGTTAGGAGGGACCAGGCCTGCAGGGGAGGGCAGTTAGGTGCAATCAGGCTGGCAGGGGAGCAGTTAGGCATCAATCAGGCTGTGAGGGGAGTGGTTAGGGGGTGATCAGGCTGGTAGGCAGAAGCTTCTAGGGGCAATCAGGAAGGCAGGCAGGTGAGCAGTTGGGAGCCAGCAGTCCTGGATTGTGAGAGGGATGTCCCACTGCCCGTTTAGACCCAATCCTACTGGGATTGGGCCTAAATGGGCAGTCGGACATCCCTCGAGGGGTCCCAGATTGGAGAGTGTGCAGGCTGGGCTGAGGGACACATACCCCCCCCCTGCATGAATTTCATGCACCGGGCCTCTAGTATATCATATAATTGCCTATTATATGAGACATATATTTGAAGACTACTTCAGACATGCATTTTTAGAAATGATTCAGAGCTATAACTATTGTAACAATATTCTATTTGCAGAAGGTTTTCAAAGTCCCATAATGGACTCAAGGGGAGATTTTAATTTCTCCCTTTTTGACATTACAAAGGAAATGGTGTGCATATTGTTCTACAAACCTAAATAATTCAGATGGCTTGTTCTGACTTTTAACGAGGCTTTCTCATTTTTCTACTTGAATCTTTTTAGTAAGTTTCTGATGTGTTTCAACTTCTTTTTACATATTGTGCTTTGCATTTAAAAGAGATATGCCCAACAACTTCTACCAATTCTGTAATGGATTTTTATTCTTTGAAAATTTAACTCACTCTCTCAGAAGTCAAATTTATCTGTTCATCTGTCTGTCTATCATCTATCTATCATCTCTCTCTCTCTCTCTCTCTCTCTATCTATCTATCATCTATCTATCTATCTATCTATCTATCTATCTATCTATCATCTATCATCTGTAATCTATTTATCTATCTACCCATATATTTATTCATCCATCTGTTATCTATCAACTATCTATTTAATCTTTCTAAACATGACAAATTTCCTCTTTTAATACAGCAATTTGATCAAGTCAGAGGCATTTTTGATGATTGCACTACTGAGTCTTAGAAAATGTTACCATAGTAAAAATGTCGAGTGGTCCCAAAAATTATCTAACTAAATAAAATTTTATTTGAGGCTATTCCAGGAGCTTGAAAGGAGATATATTTATTTATTTAATTATTTTTGTTTGTTTGTTTGTTTGTTTATTTTGGAAAAATATCAAAGGGGTTGCAGATGTATTATTATTGCTCCTGTAGATATAAATGTCACAAAAATAAGTGGGGGGAAATTTCCCCATGACAAAAATGGAAAGCATGGTGGGAGAGAGTCACTTCAAGATGGGTAATTAAATATTCATCCTCTTTTTCTTTTTCTTTTTTTTCAGTTGTAATGGTAGTCCTAGTGATACCAATATGCGGTGATCGGGTCTGAATTCCTTGTATCAGGAAATCAAAGAATGAGGTTATGGACAAAGCGTTAAGTGAACGCAAAAGCAAAGTTTATTGAGAGATAGACAGAGTCCCTCTACAGGGAGGGGGCCCAAATGGGTTGCCACTGAAACTCTCTGTCTAGGGATTTATATATATATATACTAGAGGCCCAGTGCATGAATTCATGCACAGAGGAGGGATGGAGGAGGGGGTTGGCCGCTGGCCCCAAGGAGGGAGATGGCCTTCAGCCCCCCTGGAAAAGGGACCATGTCCGCTGCCACCCATCCCCAGTTTCCCATCCCAGCCCTGGGCTCGAAGGCCCTGCGGGGTCGGGAGAGGAGGTGATGGTTTCTGGGCCAGTCGCGGAAGGAACAGATGGACACCGGATGCCAATGTTGCAGTCAGTGCCCCACCACCATACAGTTCCCCTCCTTCCCCCTCCTCTTTCCCTCACCACCACCATCCCACCACGGCAGTGGGTGGGTGGCACCTGGGGAAGGGAGAAGATGGGAGCAAGACAAACCCTTGTGTTGAGGGCTGACTTTCAATGGATCACAGCAAGGGAGCTGCTCTGCTACATATGAAACCCCGACCCAGAAGCAGGTCATCTATGAATGGTTTAGCACCAGGGGCCAATGGGGTCCGGCCAGAGGGAGGGGCTAAGAGAGGTTGGCTGTGGGAGCACACTGACCACCAGGGGGCAGCTCCTGCATTGAGCATCTGCCCCGTGGTGGTCAGTATACATCATAGCAACTGGTCAACCAATCATTCTGGTTGTTCAGTCATAATGGTTGCTTATATATATATATATATATATATATAGATAATGTACATATGTATGTATGTATGTATGTATGTGCCCAACTGGCTTCTGATTGGTTTGTCCATGGAAACTCTCTGTCAAAGGTTAGATGTTGTTCCCTGTCCAGTTTGTTGCCCCAGCAACTCCCTCTAGCTGGGTTTTTGCTCAGTCAGGTTGTCTTAGCAACTAGTCAGCAAACTGTATCCTGTTATTCTTGGATTTCCCTATTTTCTTGCCCTTCTGTGATCCCATCCCTATCTACCTATCCCTCTTCTATATCCTCACTAGTTGAAGAAAGTGCTTGAAATTTAGATATTCCTAACAGTGTAAAATCTAGATTAAAGAGAACTGCACTAAACACACAAAAAGTTTTGACAGCTTCCTGTATTTTAATGAAATGGCAATAACAAAAACAGCGTTATAATAGCATAATTGAGACTTGTCTACCCAAAGTTGCAAGTTCAAGGAGTAGTGGGACTATACATTTGTATTAATGCTGTAACACTGGGCAGTGAAAACACTAAATGAGCAATATTGATTCAACTTCACAGTCTCTGACAATGGAGACAACAACAATACATAACAAACACAAAAGTAAAAATTGTAACTCCAAATAATGTGGAAAAGACCTTCCCAAAGACCTACTGTCATTTCACATCAGAGGTAAAAGCAGAGCTACCACAATATAGAGGACAGCAAAGAGAATAGGCATGAACATGAAAAGAATCTTGGTTCAAAACTCCTGGCATGAGTTCTGATCAATTCACTGCTGTTGATTTGATAAAGAGAGAATGAAATACATACTGTCTATAGTTCTGTAAGCTAAGTGAAATATGCCAGTCAGAGAAAGATAAGTATCACATTATCTCACTTATATGTGGAATCTAATGAATAAAATAAACTGTTGAACAAAATAGACCCAGAGACATAGAAGCATGAAACAGACTGTAGAATCTCAGAGGGAAAGTGGGGTTGGGTGGGTATGTGGGAAGAGATCAACCAAAGAACTTGTATGCATACATGCATAACCATGAACACACACAATAGAGTGGTGAAGGCCTGGGCCGTAGGGTGGGGGCGGGCTATAAGGGGTCAATGGGAGACCAAAGGGGACATATGTAAAACTTTCAACAATAAAGATTTTTTAAAAGAATTAAATAAATTAATTTATGACCCTTAGTTAAGAATAGTTGGTGGCAGGCAAAGACAGTATGTGTGATACCCGCAGAAGAATATTTATATAGGGAGGGACATGGCTTGCCTGCTCAACCTGTAGACCCTTGGTCAAGAGCAGGGATTCATTTCTTTATAGATAATGTTAGACTATCCTCTATCCTGCTCTCCTATGAATGGCATTACTGAATAGCAGTAAAATATATTTAAAAGCAAAAAAGGGAGCTAAATCTGATTATAAGATAGGTTAAGAAAAATTAAGTAAAAAAGATAATTTGGGGATTTTTAAAAATATAGTAAAACAAAAACGCAGAGGTGCAAAGATAAAGTGAAAAATTATAACATAAATAGCAATAAAATATTCATAATTAATGATTTTAAAACAATTCAACATATAAGAAATTAAATCATACAGATTTGAAACCTCACTATAACAGTGGATATAAAAAGCCTGCTGTGGAATTTTGCATATATTATATCAATTTAAATATGTTATTTGGTATCCTTTTAGACACTATGCCTAATATTGAACATGAGATGACAAATTGAGAAATTAGTTTTAAAGAACAGATGTATATTGCAATTTCCATGTATTTTTATATTTATTTTTTCTTGTTGTATGAAGGTTTTCGAAATATATATTTTAAACTCTGGAATATTTATTAACACAATGAAGATATCTCTCCTGAAAATTGAACATGTTTCCAGTTAACTTAGTAGCTTAGTACCTCTTTTTTGTCTATATGTTAAATAGATTTCCTTGGATAGCTGTTAGCATGATTTTGAACTAATACAAGAGACATTGGGAATGAGAAGCATTATTAATGATAGAGATGGAAGGGTGTGAATAAAGTATGAGGAACTGTCTTTATCCCATATGCCCTATTAAATTACTGTTGGCATTATGAAATCAGAATATTTAACATACTAAATAAATCCTTTAGGAAATGAAGACATCACAAGGATTTTAGAGTTTCTTCCTCACCTCTCATAAAGATTTTATATTTTGAATGAAACTAAAACTGAAGCATTTCTGGTTATTTTAAAAAAGCATAGACTTGAAATACATTATAACATGTGAATCTTACAAATGGAAATGAGGTTGTAAAAACAAACTGGTATCTGCACATAATTACTGTGCTCATTTCCTGATTTACAGAGGATCTGGGGTTCATTTGTCATGATAAAAGTTGCCCTACTGATTCAGGCTCTGCTAGAATGACCTCATTATATTTTATCTTCACAGACAGAACCATCTCTTTGTTCTGATGTTAGTAAATCCTCTTTTTCCCTCAGGTTTGAAACACTGGTGTCATTAATTTCTCTTGCTCTTCTTAACATTAATCTTAATGAAATTGCCACATGTTGTTGGTTCTATTTGTAACAGTATTTTAGTCCACTTTGTTCCATTCCCACTGTTACCATACTGGATCAAACATTCTGTCACAACTAGAGGCCCGGTGCACAAAATTTGTGCACGGTGTGTGTGTGTGTGTGTGTGTGTGTGTGTGTGTGTGTGTGTCACTCAGCCCAGCCTGCACCCTCTCCAATCGGGGAATTCCCTCTCACAATCCAGGACTGCTGGCTCCCAACGGCTCGCTTGCCTGCCTGCCTGATTGCCCCTAACTGCTTCTGCCTGCCAGCCTGATCACCCCCTAACCACTCCCCTGCCAGCCTGATCACCCCCTAACCACTCCCCTGCCAGCCTGATCGACTCTTAACTGCTCCCCTGACAGCCCGATTTTCCCCAACTGCCCTCCCCTGCTAACCTGGTCATCCCTAACTGTCCTCCCCTGCAGGCCTGGTCTCCCCCAACTGCCCTCCCCTGAAGGCCTGGTCGCCCTCAACTGCTCTCCTCTACAGGCCTGATCACCTACAACTGCCCTCCCCTGCCGGCCATCTTGTGATGGCCATCTTGTATCCACATGGGGGCAGCCATCTTTGACCACATGGGGGCAGCCATCTTGAGTGTTGGAGTGATGGTCAATTTGCATATTATCTATTTATTATATAGGATTTTATAGGATAGTGCATATCAGTTAAGAATGCAAACTCTGACTAATACCTCCCATTTCCCCCTCAGTCAAAGGCTACAAAATTTCAGTTATGCAAGATGAGCAAGTCCTAGAGCTCTACTATACAGCATAATGCCTATGATAACATTGCATTTGTATACTTAAACATTTGCTAAGAAGATAAATCTCATGGTAAATGTTCTTATCACACAAAATCTGATAATAAATAATATATTACATAATGTATATGATAATCTGTACCTGCATCATAGACACACTACTAAACATAAAGTATCGTAAATACTGCCATATGTATAGTGAACTCATAAGCATTAGCCACTATTATTATTATTGTTATGTCCTAATTAAACTTTATGCCTCCGTTCTTTTCTGAAATCACACTATCAGCTTGATTTTTTAAAACTATTACTTAAATTTGCCTTTTTCCGTATGTGACACATTCATAAAGTCACAATTTCTTAGTTTAGCTTAGTTGACCAATTATGGTATAACATTTCTTTCAAGTTTTCAGAGGACACAAAATATCTTCCACTGCTTCTCTTCAATTTCTCTATATTCTATCAAAACTCTCTTCTGACTTACAATTTATCCTGCTTTTATATACTACCCAAATTCCATAAACCTATTAAAATCCAAACATATATATTAACTGTTATATTCACAAAACGTTGTCAGGGGAACCTTATTTGTGCTATAGGACTATCAAGTCTAGATACAGGGCCCATTAGTTTTTCTCACATTGCTTTTAAAGAATCTCTATTTTCTTTCTGGAATGTATAGCATTCTATAATTTCTTGTTAAGTGATCCACTTGAATTTTTTTCTCTTCATTAGAATGTATGTTTAGAAGAATAAGGAACTTGATTATAAATTGTTCCTCTATATTGATTCATAATAAACATAATGCGTGACCAAAAAACAACAACAAATAAAAAATGGCTGAAATATAGTTATTGAACTATTTGAAAACCTATAATTCATTTTTTACTAGTTAAATAAAATAATTTGTGTCATAGGAAAATTCAGGTCATTTCTGGCACTATTAAAGGCATGCATCAAAATGTCTACGCTGTCCCTCACCTCTTTTACTACTGGTATACCCACCGTTAGAGATTGCTTAAATTCCTAAAAAAAAGTTACAAGACCTTGACAATTTTTACTTATTTTTATTTTCACTTACTTTTTATACTATTTTTTTCAAATTAATTTTAGATTTACAGAAGAGTTGCAAACATAGTAAAAAGCTCCTGTCTGACACACTTTACTCAGCTTTCTCTTACACTCATCATGATACATTCATAAAAACTAAAAAATTAACTCTAATGCAGTACTATTAAATAAACCAGTGGTTCCACCAGGTTTTCTGCTGTTGTTCTTTTTCTGTTCTACAGTCTAATCCAGGATATCACATTACATTTAATCATTATTTCTTATGTTTTAGTCTACTCCAGTCTGTGACAGTTTCTTGGTCTTTCTTAATTACTCATGACCTTGGCACTTTTGATGAGTACTGCTCATATATTTTATAGAATACTCATCAGTTGGGTTCTTCCAATGTCTTCTTATTAAACATTTGGTTGGATTAAAGTTATAGCTTTTTGCAAAAAAATACATAAAGGTAAAGAGAAAGACATACTTTTAAATGGACTCAAATAACCTTTACCCTAAATGGAAGCATTCCAGAGAAGTAGAATTTGGCCAAAACCGTAGCCACCAAACCTGACAACAGGATTAGTTTCAAGGCAGAGAGTAAAAGTAAAACTTAGCAACTCTAGTGGAAGTTTAACACAATACAAGGGCAACATAAAAGGAAACAATATAACAAAAGTGTTAAGTTTTTAAAACGCATTATCATTAGTTCTACACAGAAATCTTTTATGTATAAAAGCCTAATATGCAAAGTGTCCCCTCGGGAGTTTGATCGACTGGGAGTTCGATTGTTCACTATGACACGTGCTGACCACCAGGGGGTGGCACGGAACGAAAGGAGGCCCCTGCCGGCAGCTGGCAGCAGCTAGGGACCCTACCCGTGCACGATTTTGTGCACTGGGCCTCTAGTTATCTTATAATACCCCAAGTTTCAGAGTTGTAAATCTTTATAGATGTCATGAATACATCCATTTTCTACTAAAAACTGTCCAGAAATATTTAATTTAAAACTTTCTGAAGAAATGAATTAAACTTTAAAATAAATTTTACTTAATATAGTACAAATTATTTTGGTTACTTGTTAAATATTCCAGTGATATTCTGAGTTTGCAAATATTCAGGATGAACTTCAGCGACCAATAGTTTTTCTCTATTTGTTTAAATTCATTGCATGTCAAATCAGGGAATGCACATAATATTAATTTTGCATAATCCAGAATTAATTTCACAAAAATTTTAAATAGTTGTGGTACCTTTAATTAAATATCTCATCATAAGGCTTAAAAATAATTTTAGAGATATATTTCAGGGGCCAATTATTTTTTAAAAATAATAAACTAAATTTTTATTTCAAAAAAATGAGTTAATATTGTGTGTCTAAGTAATCTACCACAAATGAGCAACTTAAATCCATCTAAAATTTTATAATCATAAACTAATGTGTTTATATCTTTAATATAAAAATTTCTTATTTTAACTATGATTTTTTTCTGGGAAGAGTTGATTGTATTTCATTCTAAATATAATTTATGTTTTCCTTTCCTATAAGTTTGAAGTACCAATTTATGTTTAATTCTGTCCTCAAGCATTTGCTCTGGAGATATTGCTTTTCTAATGGCAAGCTAGTATCACCTATACATCTGGGGAAATTAGTTCAGTGTGTGATACATTCCAACAAATTAAAATTTTAGTTGTCTTGTAATATCTTTTTGTAACATCTGACAACCTAGTTAGTTAAGATTCCAACATATTTTATCTTCTGAAAACCTAACAGGTGTTGGGTAGATTTTCTTCAGCTGTTACAAATCAATATACTAGTAGAGTCCAACTGGACATGTTTCATTCAATAGAAGACACTTTTTGTACTTGTAGGTATCCTGCACCTGTTCAAACAGCATCAGCTCCAGACCTGTCTTGCTGGCTGTTCTGTTCTTGGCACCTGGCCCATTCGATCCACATCATGGTCTCTATAGAAGAGATTTACTATACACCTAGTCTTGCACTTGTCTCAAATGATCTCAATCTGTCTTTGTCTGGCAAATTGTTAGTCTTAGTGGGACTGTCTAAGGATAGGTTGGCCTGTGCTGGATCATATTTTTACTGTATGGCAAAATGATATATCAACTCTCTAACACCTTCATCAAAGTAAATTCTATGTTACCACCAGAAATAATTGTAGGCTGGAAATTTCACACTGAATTATTCTAGTTTTCAGAATAAAATAGACAAATTTTAAGGATTAGATGGTGAGAATGTGCTATTGTATACTATGTGGGGAATAAGTTGACCTCATTGCCATGATAGATAAGATAAAGTTAACCCTTTGGGGGAAAAAAGAAAACATGCATTTTTACAGTTCATGAGAATTTAAGTTAGCTAATATAGATACTCTTAGAAGGAGAAGAATGGAAAATATGAAAAGAATAAAAAAAATCAGAAGAAAGTAGAAATGAAGGAGTTTCAATTTTATTAGAAAATGATACTTTTGGTTAACATGTATGCTTGTATCAAGGGAATATTGAAATTTTTGAACACTTGACTATCATTTTTGTTGGATGGAGACTTCTAACTTGATGCTTTAATTTTTTTGATATGTCTATATGCTTTATATTTAAATATACTGTTCTGTGTTTAGATATAATTTCAATAATCATATTAATAAATATTTATTTATATAAATATCAATATTTTAAACCAAATATTAATTAAATTAAAATATTTAAAATCTCTATTTATTAATACGAATATTATTAATATGGGCTCACAATTTTATATTATTCTTTATAATCTAGCTAACATAACAGTACTATTGAAAGTCTTTAGATGAGAATAAATGCCAGTATTATGAAAATCCCTGTATATTTTCAGTTTTTAAAAGACACATGCTGCAACTTTACAGGACTCAGAGGACCAGGGGCCTCTTCCCTATAAACATTGGGGGAAGGGATCCAACAAAGGGAAGATAGACACGTGCCCAGTCAAGTTGTGGTGATATGGGGAAGGTACTCCCTAAAAGTCACAGCTGGAACAGAAATCACTGACCAGAATGGGCATGGCCAGTGCAAACACACCACAATTTGGGAATACATAACCTTCTAAATCAAGGAGTTCTCTCTTTTGGGGTCATGGCTCATTCTTGGCTTCCTTGCATTTGCCCGTTTCTTCCACAGCCATGTGGACCTGCGGACACCACATGCAATGGGCTGATGGTCTGCAGTAGGGAAACACAAACTAAGCTAGCCTGATGCTATATTGGACTTCACAGACATTGAAAGGAAATTCTGGACATTGGCTCTGATTTTAGCTCTACTAAAGGCCCAGCTATACATCTTCCAGTCTCAGAAAATTATTTTTCTCGGGGTAGCACAATCAATCCACCCCTACTAGCAACTGGGGGACAAGAGGACCTCTCCTATATGGTGACACATAGACATAGGAGATTAAAAATGCTTGATTGCAATAGTCTTGAGAATTAGTGTAATTAATAAGCCAAATTAACTTCTTTAAACTTGAATGGGTATAATTCCATCTGAGGCACAGATATTAAAATATTCATTTAACAAAAAATTTCTATATCTATTTATACAAAATATTATATTCCTCATTAATTATTCACATCTTCTTCCAAGAAATTCCACCACTGGCGTGGTCATTTCATAAATTGTGGATATTGGTAAATCCTGTAAATTAAAGTATATGAGCTAAGAGAAATAAACCAATGAATAGACTTCTGTCACATACATAAAAGCAGTCAGGATTATTGATCCTCTCTCTAGCCAGAAAGGTGGATTAATTTCTTCTTAATGTCCATCACTTGTCTGTGGAGGCTCTGTAGTGCCCTAGTCAACAGGCTTCTCTGCTTTAATGAAAATGTTTTATATCTACACTTTCTAATATGGTAGTCACTGGGCACATGGGGCTACTGAGTATTAGAAATATGGCTAGCAAGACAGATAAACTAGTTTTAAAAATATATTTCATTTTAATTCATCTAAATTGAAATAGCCTGCAGTTGGGTAGCCTGAACCAATGGTTGGCATAAAAATAATTAGTTTGGGAATTCAATCCCAGGGAGCAGGAGTGGGAGACAGGAAGTGAGACAAAGGGGGAAGTTAATGAAAGGACGTATTATCGAATTGGCCACTGATTCGAGCATCTGATGCTCAGTTTTTCAGGGCTTCTGAGGAGCTTTATGAAATTCATTTCAAAACTGTCCACACAGAAAATTAAAGAGAGAAGCATTCACCCTTCAGCTCTCATTTCCCATTGATTGAGCATCTCACAGGCATTAACTTATATACAATTTGGGGTTACATATGCATGGGGAGTGAGAGGTTTAACCAGGGTCGTCTCTCACAGGGGCTTTAGAGGAAAGCCATAATAAGAAGGGCAGTGCTGAACATGGGCCCCAGGTGAGGCACTTGAGTGAAAAAGCCTGTGTAACCATGGCCACCTTAGCACTGCATCAACCAGAATCAGAGAGCTAACTGAAAGATTTTCTATGTAATAAGTATAATATTTTCAAGTAAGTGAATAAAATGGATATGGTCTCTGATCCCATGGATTTATATAATCAAGTTAAGTAGGTAAGAAAATAAAGAGTAAATGAAAAGATACTTAGAAATTGTGATAATTAGAAATTGTTGCAAGAATAAAGAAGGTATATGGATAGAGTACAGTAGGAAGAGAGTAAATTTGATAGAGTGATTGGCAAAAGTCTCTCTGAAGAAGATACTATTAAAGCTAAAACACAGATGATGGAGAAGAAGCCAGGGGGAAAATATTGTGCAATTGATCTAGAAAAAATACATAGAAAACCAGTTTTTTCAAAATATCCCCTTGGGAGTTGCAAAAGAAATCCTCCAGCCCATTCACCAAACCTATCAATTCAACCAATAGATAGTGTTGCCAAGAAGAAAGATCCATGTAGATTTAACCAGTTGGTAAGTCTGTAACAGTGCTCTGCTTTTCAATGGAAGGCAATAACTGGGGAATTCCTTAAAAAGAAAAAAGAAGAAGAAAATATATAAACCCAAAACTGAAAAGTAAAAATAGTTGAAGTCATAAATTTTGCTTTCAACATTGATGGCAGAAAACACTTTTAAAATGATAAATTGTTCACTGTGAAAACATGAAATCTGGAAGAGAGGGAAAAAGCACTTTAAAGAAAACAGTTAATTTACCTGCATATAACAGAGTAGAGGTATCTTTTCATCACTGATGCATGAAAATTTGACAGATTTCAGAATAGAATCTAACAGAGCTGAAATAACATTAGTGAATTTTGGAGGTTAAATTAATTTGATTTGCCTTGGGAGTGTAGATTATCTTTATTTTTTAATATCTCAGTATGGAAGACTTAATACACTTATTTGGAGAAAAATTTTTTTTCTTTCTTTCCTTTTTTTTTATTGTTCAAAGTATTACATATAGTAGTACATACATCTCCTTTTTTTCCCCATTGACTTTCCCCCAGCCTCCCCTACCCCCGGTAGCATGTACTCATCCCACCCCACCCCAGTGTCTTGTGTCCATTGGTTGTGCTTATATGCATGCATACAAGTCCTTTGGTTGATCTCTTTCCCCCCTCTCCCCAACACTCCCCAGCCTTCCCACTGTAATTTGACAGTCTGTTCAGTGCTTTACTGCCTCTGTATCTATCTTTTTGTTCATCAGGTTATAATGTTCTTTATTGTCCATAAATGAGTGAGATCATTTGGTATTTTTCTTTCATTGCCTGGCTTATTTCACTTAACATAATGCTCTCCAGATCCATTCATGCTGCTGCAAATGGTAAGAATTCCTTCTTTTTTATAGCAGCATAGTATTCCATTGTGTAGATGTACCACAGTTTTCTAATCCACTCACCTGCTGATGGGCATTTAGGCTGTTTCCAAATCTTAGCTATGGTGAATTGTGCTGCTATGAACATAGGGGTACATATATCCTTTCTGATTCCTGTTTCTAGTTTCTTGAGATATATTCCTAGAAATGGGATTACTGGGTCAAATGGGAGTTCCATTTTTAGTTTTCTGAGGAAACTCCATACTGTTCTCCACAGTGGCTGCACCAGTCTGCATTCCCACCAGCAGTACATGAGGGTTCCTTTTTCTCCACATCCTCGCCAGCACTTGTCATTTGTTGATTTGTTGATGATAGCCATTCTGACAGGTGTGAGATGGTACCGCATTGTTGTTTTGATTTGCATCTCTCTGATGATTAGTGACTTTGAGCATGTTTTCATGTCTCTTGGCCTTTCTTCTGTCTTCTTTCGAAAAGTTTCTATTTAAGTCTGTTGCCCATTTTTTATTGCATCATTTATCTTCCTTTTGTTAAGTTGTATGAGTTCCCTGTAAATGTTGGAGATTAAAGCTATCAGTGATAACATTTGCAAATATGTTCTCCCATACAGTGGGCTTTCTTGTTTTTTTGTTGATTTTTTTTTTTTTTTTTTTTTGCTGTGCAAAAGCTTTTTACTTTGATGTAGTTCCATGTATTTATTTTCTCCCTAGTTTCCATTGCCTTAGGAGTGGTATCTGTGAAGAAATTGCTTCAACATATGTCCGAGATTTTGCTGCCTGTGGATTCCTCTAGTATTTTTATGGTTTCCCGTCTTATGTTTAAGTCCTTTATCCATTTTGAGTTTATTTTTTTGTATGGTGTAAGTTGGTTGTCTAGTTTCATTTTTTTTGCATGTATCTGTCCAATTTTCCCAACACCATTTATTGAAGAGACTGTTTTGACTCCATTATGTTCATGCCTCCTTTGTCAAATATTAATTGAGCATAGTGGTTTGGGTCGATATCTGGGTTCTCTATTCTATTCCATTGATCTATATGTCTGTTCTTGTGCCAGTACCAGGCTGTTTTGAGGACAGTGGCTTTGTAATACAGCTTGAAATCTGGTATTGAGATCCCACCTACTTTGTTCTTCTTTCTCAGGATTGCTGTGGCTATTCGGGGTCTTTTTTTATTCCAGATAAATTTTTGGAGAGTTCTTTCTAGGTCTGTGAAATATGCCATTGGTATTTTAATGGGGATTGCATTGAATCTATAGATGGCTTTGGGTAGTATGGACATTTTAATGATGTTGATTCTACCAATCCATGAACATGGTATGTTCTTCCATCTGTTTACGTCTTCCTCTATCTCTTTTTTCAGTGTCCTGTAGTTTTCCGTGTATAGGTCTTTTACCTCCTTAGTTAAGTTTAACCCTAAGTATCTTACTTTTTATGGTGCAATGGTAAATGGGATTGCTTTTTAAGTTTCTCTTTCTGTAAGTTCATTATTGGTGTATAGAAATGCCATAGATTTCTTGGTGTTAATTTTGTATCCTGCTACATTGCTGAATTCATTTAATAAGTCTAATAGTTTTTTGATGGAGTGTTTAGTGTTTTTTATGTACAGTATCATGTCATCTGCAAATAAGGACAGTTTTACTTCTTCTTTTCCAATTTGGATGCCTTTTATTTCTTCTTCTTGTCTAATTGCAATGGCTAATACTTCCAGTACTATGTTGAACAGGAGTGGTGAGAGTGGGCATCCCTGTCTTGTTCCTGTTCTTAGGGGAAATGGTCTTAGTTTTTGCCCATTAAGTATGATGTTGGATGTGGGTTTATCATACATGGCTTTTATTATGTTGAGGTATGATCCTTCTATTCCCACCTTGCTGAGAGTTTTTATCAAGAAAGGGTGTTGGATTTTGTCAAATGCTTTTTCTGCATCAATTGATACGACTATGTGATTTTTATCTCTCAATTTGTTTATGTGATGTATCACATTTATTGATTTTCGGATATTGTACCATCCTTGCATCCCTGGGATAAATCCTACTTGGTCATGGTGTATGATCTTTCTGATGTACTGCTGGATCCGATTTGCTAGAATTTTGTTGAGGATTTTGGCATCTGTGTTCATGAGGGATATTGGCCTGTAATTCTCTTTCATTGTGTTGTCTTTATCTGGTTTTGGTATTAGGGTGATGCTGGCTTCATAGAATGAGCTTAGAAGTGTTCCTTCCTCTTGAACTTTTTGGAATAGTCTGAGGAGGATAGGTTTTAGTTCTTCCTTGAATGTTTGGTAAAACTCCCCTGTGAAGCCATCTGCCCCAGGCTTTCATTTGCTGGAAGCTTTTTGATGACTGCTTCAATTTCTTCCATAGTTATTGGTTTTTTCTTCCCTATATCAGTAGTCTATTGAGATGTTTAGATTCTTCCTGATTGATTTTTGGAAGGTTGTATTTTTATAGAATATGTCCATTTCCTCCAGGTTGTCCAGTTTGTTGGAGTAGAGTTGTTCATAGTATTTTTTAACAAGCCTTTGAATTTCTGTGGGGTCTGTTGTTATTTCTCCTCCTTCATTTCTGGTTTTGTTTATTTGGGTCCTCACTTTGCTTCTTGGTGAGTCTGGCTAGAGGTTCATCAATCTTGTTTATCCTTTCAAAGAACCAACTCTTGTTTGTTGATCTTATGTATTGTTTTTATGGTCTCTATATCATTTATCTCTGCCCTGATCTTTATTATTTCCTTCCTTCTGCTTACACTGGGCTTTTCTTGTTGCTCTCTTTCTAACTCTTTGAGTTGTAGGGTCAGGTAGTTTATTACCATTGTTTCTTGTTTTTTGCAGTAGGCTTGTAGAGCTATGAACTTCCCTCTCAAGACTGCTTTGGCTGTGTCCCATAGATTTTGGATTGTTGTGTTTTCATTGTAATTTGTTGCCATTTCTTCTTTGATCTCTCTGGTAACCCAGTCATTGTTTAATAGCATGCTATTTAGTCTCCATGTGTTTGATTTTTTTTGGATTGTTTTTAGTGTAGTTGATTTCCAGTTTTATACCATTGTGATCTGAGAAGATGCTTGATATGATTTCTATCTTCTTGAATTTGAAGAGACTTTGCCTGTGACCAAATATATGGTCTATATTTGAAAATGTCCCATGTGCACTTGAGAAGAATGCATATTCTGTGGCTTTAGGATGAAATGTTCTGAAGATGTCAATTAATTCCATCTGGTCTAGTGAGTAATTTAGGATTGATGTTTCTTTGCTGATTTTTTGTTTAGAGGATTTGTCCAATGGTGATAGTGGGGTATTAAAGTCTCCTACTATGATTGTATTGCTGTCAATCTCTCCCTTGATATCCTCCAGGAGTTTTATTATGTATTTGGGTCCTCCTTTATTGGGTGCATATATGTTTACCAGAGTTATTTCTTCTTGTTGGATTGCTCCCTTTAGTATTATGAAGTGGCCTTCCTTATCTCTTGTTATGTCCTTCACTTTGAGATCTAATTTGTCAGATATAAGTATTGCTACCCCAGCTTTTTATTCATTTCCATTCACCTGAAAAACCTTTTTCCATCCCTTCACCTTCAGTGTGTGTGCATCTTTTTTTTCTGAGGTGGGTTTCCTGTAGACAACAGATATATGGGCCATGTTTTCTTATCCACTTAGTTTCCCTATGTCATTTGATTGGGGCATTTAATCCATTTACATTTAAAGTTATTATTGATAGGTACTTGTTTGTTGCCATTTTTATTCTTTACCCCTGTGTTCCTTCTTCGTTTCCTATTTCTTCTTTTTACAGCAGACCCTTTAGCATTTCTTGCATTGCTGGTTTGGTGGTAATAAACTCCCTTAGTTCTTTTTTGTCTGTGAAGCTCCTGATTTCTCCCTCAATTTTCATTGATAGCCTTGTTGGGTACAGTATTCTTGGATTCAGACCCTTCCTTTGCATGACTTTGTATATTTCTTTCCATTCCCTTCTGGCCTGGTGTGTTTCTGTTGAGAAATCAGTCACTAGTCTGATGGGGGATCCTTTGTAGGTAACATTCTGTCTCTCTCTGTCTACTTTTAAGATTCTTACTTTATCGTTGGTGTTTGACAATTTAATTATAATGTGCCTTGGTGTTGTTCTTTTGGGGTTCATTTTGTTTGGGACTCTGTGAGCTTCTTGGATTTGTGTGGGTTTTTTCTTCCCTGTATCAGGGACGTTTTCTTTCATTATTTCTTCAAACAGGTTTTCTATTCCTTGCTTGGTTTCCTCCCCTTCTGGCACCCATATTATGCGGATGTTGCTTTGTTTCATGTTGTCCCAAAGTTCCCTTAGGATCTTCTCCTGCTTTTTAATTTTTTTTTCTAGAAGCTGCTCTACTTGAGTATTTTTTCCTACCTTGTCTTCTATCTCACTGATGTGTCCTCTGCTTCTTCTAGTCTACTGTTGATGCTTTCTATTGAGTTCTTTATAGCAGCGATGTCATTTTTCATCTCTTCTTGGTTCTTCTTCATTTCCTCTTGGTTCTTACACATATTGTTGAATTTGTCTTCCATTCTTTTCATCCACTTTATGACCATTTCTCTGAATTCTTTCTCTGGAAGGTTGCTTGCCTCCATTTCTTTTACTTCCTTTTCTGGTGATGCCTGCTTTTCTTTCACATGTGGGCTATTTCTTTGTCTCCCCATGATCTCTCTTCTCTGGGTATCTGGTTATGTAGTTCTGTCTCTCCTTACCCCAGGTGAAATCTGACCTTTCGTGAGGGGGTGCAGAGCTCCTCTGAATCCACGTGCTTGTGCCACTTGGGAACCAGTGTTCTTGGGTTCACAGCTGTTCGCTGGGTGCCTTAGTTGTAGATTTTCAGGCTTCCGATAACATCCACTTTCCCCTTCAAGGTGGCGCGGTCTCCATGTCAGAGCTGGTTGCTCCAGGAGGGAACCCAGCAGCAGTGGGGGCTGCCCAGTCAGGGGAACCCTGTCCGGCCATCCCCCACAGTCTCCTGGAGTATAGCTTTCCCTCAATTCACTAACAAACACTCCCAATGTGACCACACACTCTCCCTTTGTTCTCTCACTCACACAGTATCTTGCAGTCTGCTTTTCCATCGGCAGCCATCTTCCAAGCCCCTCTTATTTGGAGAAATTAAATTTAAGGTAGGAAATAGATGTTTGAGCCAATCCAATCAAACAACTTTTGCCAAATAAGAAATCATAGATTTAGACTTTAACTTTTTAAAATAATGTTTTATAGGAATCCAATTTCTTTCCACCCAAACTCCTGCTCCTGGAACATTTTAGTTTTGCAGGACGAATTATCTTTAAATGTTTGCATACAGTTACTAAATTATCAAATTTAAATTTGAAGCATATGTTTTCTTTCAACATTAATTTGCAATCTCATTTTTATCCTGTAATGGTCAGTTTTTAACAAACACAATTACCATGAGAAAACATGCATATTTATTTATGCAATTCTTACAGCAGCTCCATGAAGTGGATACCATTTTATCTTAGTTTTGTAGAAGAGAAAAATGATAGAGAGATATTAAGTAACTTCTCTATCTTGTTCCCCTGTGTCCTTGGAGATTGTAACAGTGTCTGACACAGAGCATCCACTTAAAAATTATTGTTGACAGTAACTTGTTTATTGATCAACTCACTTTTGTATGTGTCACTCTATAAATGCTAAAGAAAAACTCATGACTTTGCTATTTTTCCACATCTCATATTTTGGTCATAGCTTGGATAAACACTCTTATTCCCCTACCCCCAGTTAAAAACTATACCACATCCTTCAGTATTTGCTATTCCATGCTCTACATCCACCCAAATTTTCACTTGGAATCCAAGAATCATTTCCATTTAACATGTCTGAATGTAGCACCTGGGCATTCCCCTAAACCAGCTCAAATCTTTATTATTATCTTTGTGTACTGCTTTACAATAAAATGTTTAAGTTGTTCCCTATGGGGATATTCTCTATTCTCCACTATTTTATTTCCCTGCAAAGCATTAATGACCTATCAATATACTAAATACTTTTAAAATTTGTTTTCTGCATTCTATCACATAAAATTTGAACTCCATAGGAAATATTCCCTAGCCCCTAGAATGGTTTCTGAAGCATAATAGGTACTCAATAAATATTTGTTGAAAAATTGGACCAATCGATCAATCGTGAGTGGTTTACCAGACTGTGATATTTTGTGCCTTTCATACTTCTCCAACCATATCTGGTGCCACTCTCTTTTTTATTTTTATTTTTTTTATTTTCTATAGTCACCCATGTGCTCACTTTTCCTGGTCATTCCTCACATGGCTGGATGTTTTTCAATCCCTCCTGACTCAATTTAGAGTTAGTGACTTCAGAAAAATCTTCCTATACCATCCCAAAGTATCTTTCTACTCAGCACCACCAATAATCTCTAATCAACATGAAACTTGTATCTTTTATGAAACTTACTACAATGTATAGCTTTTAAAAAAATGTTTTCCTGTACCTCATTCTTATCTCTCTCTCTCTAATAGAACATGTGAACATTAAATGCATTAAACTATCGTGTTGTGTTGATCATTTTACCTGCAATGATTCACCTAATGCCTGGAATGTAATTGGAATGAGGTTGTTGGAGAGAGAGAAAGGAAACTTTTAAATACAGTTATCTCTGTATAATGGAATTATTGGAGACATTTTTATGATATTATTTATCTATATATGATTTACTAAAAGATTTTGGTATTGATTGTAATTATTATATCCTTGCCTTTTGCTGGGCCTTCTGCACACTCTGAGCAGAAAGATACAATAGCACCATAGACCTACAGGTTTCGCCAGGCCTCTTTCCTCACCCAGGCCGGGTGTCTTTAATCCTTGTAGATCTCATTGGTTGATGATATTTTAAAAACATTTATTATATTCTTCTTCTTTTCTTTAAAATCCTCACTGAAGAATATTTTCCATTGAATTTTTTTTTTTTTTTTTTTTTTTTAGAGAGAGAGAGAGGGAAAGACAGAGAACTATCAATGTGAGAGAAACATTTTAATTGGTGTCCCCTGCACACACCCTGACCAGGGCCCTGGCCAGGGAGGAGCTTGCAACCCCAAGGTACATGCCCTTGACCAGAATTCAACTCGGAATCCTTCAGTCCACAGGCTGACAGTCTATCCACTGAGCCAAACCGGGTAGGCTATATTATTCTTTAATACTCACTCATTTACTTAATTTGTAATTGAATCTTCAAAACAATTCCAGGTTCTTCTTTGGAAAAACAAGTGGCATTTTCTGATTTGCCATAAATTTCACAGGGCTATTTTCCATTCCCTGTTAGGCAGCTCTTTTTCTATTCCTTCTTTTTCTCTTCTTCTTTCTTTTTCTCTTTTTATCATAATGTTTGCTATCTGGGGCCCTTTGATGGTAGCAAGAAAACCAACTCATTCATCAGTATTCTAATATATGAGATGACAACCTTTTTTTATAACAGAATTCACTTGCCAGGAAAAAACACACATTTCTTTCTGAACAGGCCTCATTTCTCTCTTCACTAACCTCCTTTCTAATTTTCATCAGTATTTTCACCCTTTCGTGCAAGTGTTCATGATTTAATATAAGGATCTTACTGCTTTGCTCTTTCACTAGTTTTTATGAAATCACATTATTTAAATATTATATCTAGTTCCATTTCACACTCTGTTTTCTTCATGTATCTATATGCCTACTTATTTCTCAGACATATTTATTTGGAGAATTCAGTTCCCCTTTGAATTACTTATGACAAGAACATAATTCCCATTCAATTTCATTTCATTGCAAAAGAAGAAAAAGACAAAGTGATAAAAGGCACATCTTTAGAAGTTTATTCATTTTACTACTATGTGAAAAGACAAATACTTTTGTGTACTACATGAGTTTGAAATAAAAAATGGTTTATTTAGTTTTGACATGATTATATTTAAAACATGAGAGGATTAGCAATTAGTTTATTTTATATGCAAATAAAGTTTTAGACAACTATTTTGTACTGTCTTCTAAGTAAAAAAAAAAAATGTTCCAGTTATGCTGTTCTTTGCATACAAAATGAACCAAGGACACACCATAAGGCAGCTTGAATCAATGTGTTCAAAGAAATGATGATAGATTTGTCCTGAGTATTGAATTTATTAAAAATCATTAAATTCTATTTTCTGAAATCTTACAAACATTTATTGAGCCATAGGATACTTTGTTTTTTTGTTCTGAATTACTGATGTTTTCAGGCACTAAGGTGTAAACTAAGCAAAATAGGACATTCCTAGGTCTCAATTGTTACCCTTTGTCTTCAACATTTTATTTATTCACCTACAGTATGTATCATATACAAGGCACCTGGCCTTGGTGTGTCAAGAGCGTGCAGGGATTGATATTTTGCTCTTCCTGAAAGCTAACAAGTTAGCCTGGAAGTTACATAATGCTGTGAAAAGATATGAAACAGGTTTGAGGCAAAACACACACACACACACACACACACACACACACACACACAAACTTTATTTTTTATAGCACAGTACGAAACATGAGCTCTATGTTTGCATTTGTTCCCCTTGACCCACAAGTCCAATGGGGACACTGTACCCTGGGTAGGTTTGCCTCACAGTTTAGAGACCCTGAGAGTAACCGTCTTCCAAACTTTTAAACAGTGTACTAGTGCAGAGGAGCAGCCTGTGCCTGGAGGAAGACATTATCGTCATCATCCTTGCCTGAAACAAACTTGCCCTCTGCCCTAGAAGGTGACATTATCTACCTCCCAAGGCCATTTTCTGTACAAATGTCCTTGCAAAGGTAGTCCAGATATAAACTGATTCAATACCTGCCAAAATCCCCCAAAGCAATGTCTCTGAAAGAGCATTACAAAGATGTGGAAAGCATGGAAAAGTGAATGTGAGTTAATAACCACTATTTTCCCATTTTATGTAACCTTACATTTTGTGCTCTTTAAAAATTAAGACATACTTAATATCTATGTACTCAAAGTTATCTTTTTCTTTATGATTTCTTCCTTTAATTTTATTCTTAGATGGCTTTTTCTCTATATTAACAAAAAGGGTTTAGAAACACTCATTTTGGTTCTAGAATTTGGCTTAGATTTAGAATAGACATAAACATATAAATATAATTTGTCAATGTCAATTGGAAGATAAATTGATTCAGGGAATAGAAACAAAAGTTGAGAAGACATCTGTTTCATTTGTAAAGATTTGTTATTGTAATTAAAAATTAATGTCAACATGTGGGTGAATTGTACTTTCAAAGTTACAGTAACTTAATGAGTCATTCTCTGAAGCAAAATGAACTTTGGAAAAGATAACATAAAAACTTATAAAAATCTGTATCACATAAATTAGGGAATGTTGATAAAACTTACTGGCTTGGAAAAGAACACCATGTTTATCCTATCTTAAACATTAAATCATTTTAATTAAGCATTTAGTCAAAACAAAGGGAAAGTATATATATGTGTATATATATAAATTATTTAAAGGCATGCATTTCAACAATATTTTATTTAATGAGGGGGTTGTAAATAAAATAATTAAAATATAAAACAATAATTTAGGTTTGTCTACTTTTATTGTTTTAATATGTAAATATTTGGCTTGTGACCTTAACTCAGTTATCCAAGGACACATAATAGGCTTCCTTAGTGCCAGACAGATACATTATTTTTTAAGTATCTAATGCCACATCCTTATACCAGAATTTGAACTTAGCTAAAAATTAGATAATATATTCATAAAGAACATTGATGCAAATCAATATACATTAAAATATGAAAACTATTCCAGGAATCCAAAAAGTGACTTCTAATATTCATTAACTATAAAATTTAAAACTATTTCTTTCAGTGTAATAAAAAGATAAAAATATGTTACTTTAGAAAGAGTCAGAAATATTTCTAGACAGGTTGTTTTTATCTAGCATTATTATAATTTTTTAACCCTGTAGTTTGGAAAATTTGAACCATATTCAAAATTTGAGAGTGTAGTGTAATGAATCCTCACCTACCCATCAAGGATAATGTTGTTTTATTTATACACCTACTTACTTCTCTCCTGATTTATTATATGTTAAATCCTAGATATAATTTTATTTAATTATAAATATTTCATGAGTATAGATTTAATTTATTTTAATGGAAATATTTTTTAAATCTTAAAACTTTAAAAAGCAAGAAATAAGAATAAATCTAGTTGAAGTTCAAAACCAAGTATTCTTTAAAATTATATTAGAAACATTAGACATGCATCTAAAAACACATTGGATTAGTCACTGCAGTATATACAGAGATATAGCTGCCAAACACACAGACCTTAAAGAATTTACAATTTGTTTAGGCAAAGAAATCGCAGGCAAATTAATAGTAAAATGGCTTGAATTAATGGTCTAGACTACTTACCAGATGGAATATTAAGGCAATCCATAATTAATTAAAATGGTATATAAAAAGTTTGTGAGTATAAAAGAGGGAGCTAACACATGGTTTGATAAATACTAAGAGGAGTGGGGGGAAGGGTCCTACTAGATAGGTTCACTATTTCTTTGAACAACTCTCTGTAATTTCATAAATATTATTTATTAAATTCATTTGAATTCACATTTAATTTAGTTTCTTCAACTGTTCTACCATGATTCCTTCATTCTCATACAGACCTCTTCTGAGAGCATGCTCTCACTTAGTCACTGATACAAGAATTATCATCTAGCCCTAACTGGTTTGGCTCAGTGAATAGAACGTCGGCCTGCAGACTCAAGGGTCCCAGGTTCGATTCCGGTCAAGGGCATGTACCTTGGTTGTGGGCACATCCTCAGTAGGGGGTGTGCAGGAGGCAGCTGATTAATGTTTCTCTCTCATCAGTGTTTCTAACTCTCTCTCCCTCTCCCTTCTTCTCTGTAAAAAAAATCAATAAAATATATTTTTTAAAAAAAAGAATTATCACCTAAAATCTGCTTTTAGAGACCCTTACCTAAGAGTTAATACCAGGAGAGGACCAAACAATAAATATTAAAGATAGAATTCTGGAGCTTTATTATCCCCCAAGTAGCTGGCAGTGCAAAGCCATTACTCTGTACTCCAATACTTAGTCACCAGAAGAGATATTAGCAATATCTACCATGCTGTAGTAATGTAATTATTAGAATGTATACCTGCATGAAATGAGGAAGAGTCTTTTAAAAACTTTGTGTGTACAGAGTTGACCCATGTGCTCTTCTTAGAAAATACCCACCTCTAGCTTGAAGACTCTGCCAAAGACTAATTGAGGAAAGTGACTCAGAAATCAATTCTGACTTCCTCAGGACTTTCTCCATTTCTCATCCTGTCAGCTAGATCAATAGTAGGATTGCAAGTCAGCATGGTCTGACTGGGAGAGACAAAACATGCTAAAGTCATGCCAAAGGAGCTGCAGTCCTGGGCTGACATATACCAGAACAATCAGTCTTTTGTTGACAAGTTGATTAAATCAGTCCACCTATCTAGAAAGGACAATTATTGATTCTGCTAGGAATTTGCACATATTTCAGATATGCATTTAGATCTTCACCTATTTATTTTATTGTTTGGCAACTCATTCTTATTTTGTAGTAAAACCTCTCCACCCACATTGCCTCCAAGCAGGTTCTTCTAAAGGGTTCTTTGTCCAGTCCTTTCTACCAATTTTAGCCAATTGAGGAGTTATCAAATCCGAATCCAGCCAATCAAAATGTGGAAAGATCAGAAGAGTAGAAAATTCAGGGGAGTTAAACCTGTCAGTCAAGAAGAGAAAAGCCTCTGTGGCTGCTGGAGGGCAGGTACTTTGCCTTCCAGAGAAAATGGTCCTAAAAAATTTAGTCTCATTCATAGCAAAAATTGGCTTTTCTGGCTTCTTCCGAACTGCTTCTCAATTCCCTATCTATACAATAGGCATGTTTATTTTAAAAAAACTTTATTTTTTAGAGCAGTATTAGGTTCATAGCAAAACTGAAAGACACAAAGATTTCCCAAGAACCCTGCCTTCCCATGCATAGCCTCTCCCATTATCAACATTCTACCCCAGAGTGATACATTTGTTAAAATCAATAAACCTACACTGACACATCATTATCACCGAAAGTTCATATTTGCATTACACTTCACCATAGCTGTTGCACAGTTTATGGGTCTGGACAAACATGTAGTAAACTGTATCTTCCATTATAGTATCACAAAAAATAGTCCCATTGCCCTAAAAATTCTATAGGCTCTGGATATTTATCATTTCCCCACTTTAAATCCTGACAACCATTGGTCTTTTGACTGTCTCCATGGTTTTGCCTTTTCTTAGAATGACCAGTAGTTGGAATCATATAAATCCAGGTGAACTACCTCTAGAGACAATGCTTGTCCCAAGTTTAGTGGCCTAATGGTGGATAATTACTCTCTTTGGTAAATATCATAGCTTTATTCTCTCTTTTGGCAGTCTGATTTGAGTTAGGCAGATGTTAAAAAGCCATTTCAATGGTGAATTATTTTTGGAAAAGAAACTTTTATAAACTTAAGTTTTAAAGAATTACTTAGACTCCATGAAAATGGGATTTGTGCTATTATTAAAATCTCCTGCTAGAAAAGCATTACAAAGTAGGATTCATGGGAAAATGTAATGTAATTGGTTGAGACAGAATGTTAGACACCCAGCTAAAACATTACTGCATTTGAAAAAGGAAGAAGATATTTAACCACTTGATTTTTTTTAATTTTTTCAAATATGAGACTTCCCTTAACTTTGCAAATAATTGTTAGCACATTTTGTTGGAAACTTAAACAGAAAATTCATTAACTTTGATGAAGATATCATCTTAAACCCAAAGAAAGGAAAATTATACAAAGCCTATTCTAAGAGATGGTAATGGTTTAAACTATAACACTAATAGAAAAGGTTACTTTATAATTGGAAATCTGGATATTGAACTAATGAAAAGAAATTTGAGCTTTCTTATGCTATGCTTTTCATTTAAAGCATATTTATACCGCTATTTTTTGCCAAGAATAATATTTTGTGATGACTATGGCTATTACTTTTAGATTATAGCAGCATCCAGCTGAGAAGTATAATTATTACTATTGTGCTGCACAGAGGTTTTTGTGTATTAGATATGATAACTTTTAAATTTGTGGAAGTAAATGCTACCTTTGAAGAGTTAATATGGGTACTATTTTAATGACATTAGACAGATTTAACCTATAGCTTAATGAGGCCAAAACTGCAAATAAGCTAATTTTATTTAGGATGGAAATGAGTTTTTATCAGGTATGGAGACTTTATTGAGGTCTTTATAGTTCTGTTGTGGTCACTTTTGCCCTCACTCTGAGTGATTGTTTTCTTGATTTATCAATTGTAAAGTATTTTTATTATTAATTCTTCATGAACTTAATTGTGTTTTCTCAAAATTCATATTTTGAAATCCTAACCCCCAATATGAGTGTATTTGGAGATAGAGCCTTTAAAGTTGTATTTAAATTAAATAAGGTCATAAAAGTGGACCCTAAGCTAATAGGACAAGTGTCCTTTTAAGATGAGAAAGAGACATCAGAAGTCTCCCTTTCTTCATACACACAGAGAATAGGCAATGTGGGAACACCACAAAAAGACCTCCATCTGTAAGCGAAGAGAAGATATCTCACCAGAAACTAAGCCTGCTAGCACCTTGACCTTGGATTTCCAGACTCCACAACTGAGAGAAAATAAATTTTTATTTTTTAAGCCACCCAGGCTGTGGTATTGTATAAAGGCAGGCTAGCAAACTACTAAAGCTTTTGAATTACTCCAAGAAAATGAATAAATTGGTATTTCATCAAAGTCATTTCTTCTCTCAATTGGAATTAATCTCATTGAAAATGATGATTATTTTCCTCATATTTAAGTTATAGCATAATACTAAAAGGTTTACTAATTATGATGTAAACTTAGATGTTTAAGAGGTTTTGGATTTACTTATTCCTCTGATGTTTCTGTTATAGTCAAGGACTTTTGAAGTTATACGTAAGGATAGGATCACCTCATGAAACAAACTATAACTAATGAATAAATAACTCACAATTGATCTTCTAAACTAACGTTCTCCCCCTACCCCACCCTCCCTGCCCAATCCATTGAAATAAGCCTAAAACAGCTAAGAAAAGAAATCCTTTAAGACAAAAATAAACCAAAAAAAAATGGCAACATTCCGATAAAAAGGTGGTGTCGAGCTGTTGTACTAAATTTAATGTGTAACAGAGGAGATAGTTTGAGTTAATTATATGTAAATTTGCATCAATCTTTGGTTTCTTTTTCTTTTTTAACTTGAAGAGCTATTTGGTTCATCCACATAGTATTACTCCCATCAGCCTCTGAAGCCTTGGCCAGGATTTCTGTCACCTCAAGACCAGGGGTGATTGTACGAAATTGTCCTAACCCATGAACAGTTGTCATGCAAGCAAGCCAAAAGTAGTTGACAATAGTGTATCTTTTTCTGTCAAAATGCTTGAACCATATATTTTAGGGCACCAGCAAGAAAACCTAGGAATAAAAGTTGTTTAGAAAATGTTGAGTGAGAATGTGTATTTTATTTCTTCCTCTACTAGCATCTGCACTATATTTATTTTAAATATGTCTATGCCTTCCTTCCTACCTCCATCCCTAAAATCAATATTTAAATTACTAGAGACCCGGTGCACAAAATTCGTGCATGGGGTGGGGGAGGAGTGGGTGTGTCCCTCAGCCCAGCCTGCACCCTCTCCAATCTGGGACCCCTCGAGGGATGTCTGAATGCCCGTTTAGGCCCAATCCCAGGCAGTCGGACATCCCTCTCACAATCCAGGACTGCTAGCTCCAAACTGCTCGCCTGCCTGCCTGCCTGATTGCCCCTAACTGCTTCTGCCTGCCAGCCTGATCACCCCCTAACCACTCCCATGCCAGCCTGATCAATACCTAACTGCTCCCCTGCTGGCCCAATTGCCCCCAACTGCCCTCCCCTGATGGCCTGGTCATCCCTAACTGCCCTCCCTTGCCACCCTGGTCACCCTTAACTGCCCTCCCCTGAAGGCTTGGTCCCCACAACTGCCCTCCCCTGTAGGCGTGGGTCCCCCCGCAACTGTCCTCTCCTGCAGGCCTGGTCCTTCCCCACTGCCCTACCCTGCTGGCCTGATCACCCACAACTGCCCTCGCTTGCCAGCCATCTTGTGGTGGCCATCTTGTGTTCACATGGGGGTTGCCATCTTTGACCACATGGGAGAGGCCATCTTGTGTGTTGAAGTGATGATCAATTTGCATATTACCTCTTTATTATATAGGATTACTTGTCATTATAAAAAAATAAAATCCCTGCATCCATTTCTGCCTCTCTTTAAGATAGTATCAAAAGTGACCCCCATTTTTCTCCAAGGGGAGTAGACTCTACTTTACACATAAAATTTTCCAGAAAAGCATGTAAAGTCAAGTTGTTCTCTAAGAACATGAGGCATAAGACAATTTCATACTTTATAAAATTCTTCCTTGAACAAATTATGCTAAGCAAAATAAGCCAATCAGAGAAAGACAAGTATTACATGATCTCACTCATATGTGGAATATAATGAGCACAATAAACTGATAAACAAAATAGATCCAGAGACATAGAAACATGGAACAGACTGAAGGATCTCAAAGGGAAGGTGGGGGTGAGTGGGAAGAGATCACCAAAAGAATTTATATGCATACTAGAGGCCCAGTGCATGAAATAAAGCCCAAAGTCTCAAATGTAACAATCTTGATCAGACAAGTTTTTGTTTTTTTTTATAATTTGAGGTTAACCCAAGTATACAATATATTTTTCTTCTTCCACTGAAATTTGAGGCAGAAATATTTAGTATTTTAATTGCTGAAAATATTGGTTAAGACTCAGGTGTGTGAGGTGGCACATCTGTTGACAATTCTATCTAATCATATTTAACATCTATTATTTTTACTGAAGTAAATTAGGTATATACATTATATAAATTTCAGGACAACATTATAATTTGACATTAGCATAAATTACATTAAATGTCTATTATTGATAGATTATGAATTAATTATGAGGAACAATAATTATGGGAAAAATAATTCAATGTGCACAGTAATTGTGTTTGACTTAAGAGCATGAATTTGTTGTCTATTTCTGCACATCAAATTACCATAAATTTAGCTTCTTAAACAACACACATATTATCTCACACATTTTTCAGGACATGATTTGAGCAAAGATTAGCTGGATCTCACCAGGCTGAAAACAAGATGTCAGTGGGGCCGTGAAGTTATCTGAAACACAAGGGTATCTTCCAAGCTCACGTGGTTGGTTGATAGCAGATCTCTCTTCCTAGGAGCTCTGTGAATGAGGTCCTGTTTCCTTGCTATTTGTTGGCTGGAACTACTCTCCACTCCCAGAGCTTTCCCTATGACCCTATCCATTAGGACCTCTTACTACATGTCAATTTTCTTTTCTTTTCTTTTTTTCTTTCTTTTTTCCTTTCTTTTCTTTCTTTCTTTCTTTCTTTCTTTCTTTCTTTCTTTCTTTCTTTCTTTCTTTCTTTCTTCCTTTCTTTCTCTCTCTCTCTCTCTCTCTCTCTCTCTCTCTCTCTCTCTCTCTCTCTCTCTCTTTTTGAGTTTGGCATAAGAGGGTCTTTGATGCTTCACCTTCTTTTAGAGGAGTCACCTGATTAGGTCAAAATGGCCCAAAGTAATTCTCTTATATTAAGTTAAAATCAATGTATAGAGGACATAATCAAAGAATTGTTTATTCTTTAATCTGGCCCTACACAAATTCAAGAAGTAATATATAAGGAGAGTATATAGGACTGTCAAGGGGAGGTGGTGTTGGGAGCTGTTATGGGCTGAATTGCATCTCCTCAAAATTCTTATGTTGAAATCCTTGTCACCAGTACCTGTATTTAGAGATGAGGTCCTTAAAGAGGTAATTAAGTTAAAATTAGATTATTAGGATATGTGCGAACCCAATATTAGGATGGTGACCATATAAGAAGAAATTGTACCTCAACACCTACAGAGGATGATGATGTGAAGGCTCAGGAAGACGGTGGCCATCTCTAAGCGAAGGAGAGAGGCTTCAGAAGAAACCATACCTGCTGACACCTTGGCCTCAGACTCTGGCCTAAAGAATTGTGAAAAAAATAACTTGCTGTTGTTGAAGCCACTCAGTCGGTGACTTTGGAATGGCAACCCTAGCAAACTAATACAGGAGCAACTTAGAAATCTGCCTATCACAAATCATAAACAGTTTTGGACAATAATAAAATATCCCTTCATTCTTGAAACAAACAATATTTAAAGCTTTATTTGTGTGTGTGTGTGTGTGTGTGTGTGTGTGTGTGTGTGTGTGTTTGACTTCAAAATTTGTTTGGTATAGTAATCTTTTAAACATATTTCAGCAAGCTATACTTCAAACTGGGAAATCATAAAAATAACTAAAATCAAAGTATTTAATTAAGAGTTTCATTACAAAGGGAATTCTCTACTTGCATATTATTTTCCTTTTTAAACTTTTCCAAGGATCTATTTGTCATATAAAAGAAAATATTAACATAACTATGATTCAAACTGAAGTACTCCTTTAGAAATATATTATAACTTTCTAGAACAATGTGTAGGCACTTCAGAGAAGCAAATACAAACATTGCAAAACTGATATTTTTGTGATCCTGGAAAATAAGGGTTAAGAAGTAATATCTCAGAAGTCCAAAAGTGTTAAACATTAAGCTAAATGTATTTTTAATTTTATTAAAATAAAAAGTGTTTTCTATGTCAATTTTTGATGATACATAAGCTTTCAGAGAATTATATATGACATCTTTTACTTCAGTAATTCATTTTGTCAGCAAGTTTTTAAAAATTGTAATTTAACATGAGATGAGTTTTTCTGTGATCTCTCATGGCAACTATACATTTGTCTTACGCTATTTTGGGTTAAAAAATAATTTTTCAGTATTGCATAAACTTATTTCTATTATGGTAAAATGAAAAAAACACTTATTTTTATACTTTAAAAATATAAGTATAATAGTCATGGCTCTTACTTGAAAGAGGCAAAAATTACCTCTAGAGAGAAATGTATTTATAATTAATTTACAAAGTCAATTTATTGCATTATTTGTAAATTGTCTTTTGGATAAGGCACACTGTGATCTTGATGTGATTTCTTCAACATAATAAGCATACTTAGACACAATCGATTAGTTGTTTTATTTTTCCCCTAAAGGGAAGGCAATTTTATTTATCCTATCATGTATAGTTTTAGCCCAATAAAGAAGACTTTGATGTTAGGCTCTTATTCCATGAGGAATAAAAAGGCATATTTGGGTACTTTATTTTCTGTAGAATTAAGGCAAGACATGACATTTTTTATTGTGGGGAATTTTCCCAACTGAAAAAGTATTTGCTGCTTGATAGTCAATGAATAAACAAGTAGTGTCTAATATAAAACCAAATTACTAATTGGTACAATGAGTAAAGCAAATAACTTACTCATTTAACATTAATTCACTGAGCAATTATTATTTATGCAGATTAATTGAACATGATTCTTCTAGGGAATCAAAATCAAACTTTCATGAATATGTTTATCATTTTCTAATGGATTTATTGGTTTAAAAGCAATAACAAAAGCTAAAAATCCTAGCAACTTAGTTAAGTTAAAAACTGTTACAAAATAAATATCATATAATGAATCCTTTTCCACTTAAGTGAAAATATTTCTACAAAACTTCCCCCAAATTGGTCAAGTTCTGGTTATTTTTTTAAAGTTGTCTTTAATTATTTATAGACCCTTCTGAGTCATAAATTAGAAGAAGAAAATTTCACTATAACCATATTGTCCTTGACATATCTAGGCTACAATAATATTTTATAAGGCAGGTTTGGTGCACAATTTCTTTGATTATCACAAACAACTGAATCAATATATCTTCACATAATTGCACACATATTATCAGTGGCTGCTGTTCTAGTCAAAATAATTTTTGCAGGAATGCTGAGCTTGTTGTCAAGTGTACTCTTAAATTTCATGATTAAGACCCAAAAAGCTAGAAATTTATTGGCATATAGCTTTATTGTATCATATAATAAATAAAATCTGCACTTTTTAATTTTAGTGAATTCATTATTTCTAACTGCAAGATAAACGTGTTCATTGAGAATCTCTCATAATGCTTATCAAGGTGAAAATATATTTTAAAAGTTTGCCTATGAGTCCCTTTCTATAAAGAACAAATGAAATAGCAACATGCATTTATCAGAGCACTTTTTTCTGGAGTCTTCTTTTGTACATATATTTACATATTACCTGCAGAATTTTAACCTCAAGGAAGATACAGCATCATGCAGTGGAAAGAAAATTGGCAAAGGGGTGAGGAGACTCACAGGGCTGTGATAAAGCTGTGACTCAGACAGTGGGCTCTGGAACTGGAGAGGCTAGGAAGCAATGCTAGATCTTCCACTAAATGTATGTGTTACCTTGAGCAGGTGACATAATCCCTATATATTTCTCCTTGTTTCTTCATTTGCATAATGAAAGTTGATTGTGAATATCACATTGATTAATGTATACAAAGGTTGTAGAACAGCTCCCTGGCTCACAGTGAGCCCTCCATAATTGCTAGTTAAAATATGGTTAGTCTATGAGTCTTAGTTTTCACTTACTAAAATTGTAAATCTAGAGGACACTAAGGTGTTTGGTTATAAGAGTTGACTATAAATCTACCTTAGGGATAAAATTACTATTTTTATATTCATATCTTTTTAGAACAGCCCTCACTTTTTAATAGCTAAAGAAACAACAATAAGTATACCATGGATTACAGTGTCCTTAACTCAAATTATACTAGAAGCACTGGAAGATACTTAAAAAGTGAGAATACCCATGCTCCAGGACAAATAAACTAAATTGAGATCTAGGGATGGGGCTGGAGTTTGTCCATCAATATTAAAGTTATTTAGTGAGTAACCCTGAGCTAATCCAAAAAGATATGACTTTTTTTTTTCATTGCTCTACATTTTCCTTTTTCTTGTGGAATTGTAGGCAGATAAATAAAAAAAATATCTATATATAAGCTGTTAGCATGATGATAAATAGGCAGTAAATAAAAACTAACAAATACAAACAACAGAAACAAAATGAAGCATTTTTTTTCTCACTAATGATAATATCTATTTTCTCAGTTCTGTAATGTTCTCCCAAATATTCAGAGGTAATTTTTCACATGTTCACATTAACTAAGGCTCCCTTACTTGGCCTTTTCTGCTTCAGTCATTGAAATCTTTTCTTTCTAATTTCATTTATGCCCCAAATTCCATTTTTACCTTTATTAAGTAAGAAGTTTACCGGTGTACTTGTATTCTCATTTAAAATTTCGAACAACTTTATGAAAATCCCCTCTGGAAATCCCTGGCACTTCCAATTGACATTCTCATTGCTGAGTCAATTATCTTTCCTCCAAAAAAGCTTCAATGATCCAGATTTCTCCATTTCTAACATAGTACCACTTGTTTCTCAAAGTAATATGTTAGATTTATCTTTTAATCACCCCTTTCCTTCTGTTCTCAACCTTTCAAATTGAAGTTTCTATGAAATCGTATATATTTCTATTTATTGTTATTTATTTGCTATTTACTTATCATGCCTACAATCCTATCTAATAAAAGAGTAATATGCAAATTAACCATCACTCCATGACACCCACAAGCAACACTCACAAGCCACGCCCACCAGCCAATCAGGAGCTAGTATGCAAATTAATCCAACCAAGATGGCTGCGGCCATGGAGAGAGCAGGAGGAAGACTTGGGAGGTTTTCCTTGCGATGGAGGAAGCCAAGCTTTTCCTTGCGATGGAGGAAGCCAAGCTTTCCGCACACCCTGGCTGGCCCAGGCCTGCACTACAGGCTACAAAGTTTCAATTATAGAAGATAAATAAATCCCAACAAAAATGGCAGCAGCCACAGAGCTGGAGAGAGCAGGAGGCTTGGGTTGCCCCCGGCGATGGAGGAAGCCAAACTTCTGCAACCCTGGACTGCCTTGGCTTCTGCTTAAGGCTACAAAGTTTCAATTACAGAAGATAAATAAATCCCAACAGAAATGGCTGCTGCCACGGAGCGAGCAGAAGGCTTGGCTCTGCTCAAGGCTACAAAGTTTCAATTGTAGACGATAAATAAATCGCAGATACCAGGGCCTCCACTTGGGTCACCATGGGGCGTGGCCAGCCTGCAAACCACCACAGGCCCCTCTCCCAGGCCTCCCACCATCCCAAGGGAACCCCCACCCTGATCTGGGACACCCTTCAAGGCAAATCAGCTGCCCCCCACCCATGCACCAGGCCTCTATCCTATCTAATAAAAGAGTAAAATGCAGATTGACCATCACTCCAACACACAAGATGGCTGCCCCTATGTGGCCAAAGATCCTGCTCCCATGTGGACACAGGATGACCACCACAAGATGGCCAGCAGGTGAGGGCAGTTGGCAGGGACCAGGTCTGCAAGGGAGGGCAGTTAAGGGTGACCCGGCTGGCAGAGAAGGGAAGTTGGGGACAACCAGGCTTGCAGGGAGGGGCAGTTGGGGGGGACCCAGGCCTGCAGGGGAGGGCAATTAGGGGTGACCAGGATGGCAGGGGAGGGCAGTTAGGGGCAATCAGGCTGGCAGGGGAGCAGTTAGGAGTGGATCAGGCTGGCAGGGGAATGGTTAGGGGGTGATCAGGCTGGCAGGCAGAAACGGTTAGGGGCAATCAGGAAGGCAGGCAGGCAAGCAGTTGGGAGCCAGCAGTCCTGGATTGTGAGAGGGATGTCCGACTGCCTGTTTAGGCCCGATCCCACCAGGATTGGGCCTAAACAGGCAGTCGGACATCCCTTGAGGGGTCCCAGATTGGAGAGGGTGCAGGCTGGGCTGAGGGACCCCCCCCCCCCCCCGTGCACAAATTTCGTGCACCAGACCTCTAGTCTTCTTATAAAGAGCAAGTTCAAATAACAATTTATTCATGTGTCTACCCACCTCTTAAGAATTTTTTACCCAAATTTTTATATCACCTCAAACATTTTTTAAACTCTCTTTTTTTGTATGTATGATTTTTAACCTCTTCCCATCCTTACAGTCATGATCTTCTCAGAGATAAGTGTTTGCCTCTTTTCTGGCAATTCAGTAGCTTAATCACTGGCTACTGGCTGCTCTGTTGGGTATTCTAGAAATTTTGAAAATTAACCATGGCACTCACTTATTCAAATGTCTACAGTTTTCCCTTATTCACCTAAATATAAATTGGTCATTATTAACATTCAAGGGTCTTCCCATCTACAACCATAAGGTCAATAAGCTGTAACCCCAAGAATCTATTTCTGTCTTTCAACAACTTACACTTTTTGCTTCATCCAATTGAAAAGAAGGCTGAACATGACTGTGTTCTTAAATGGCACTTCTTTCAATCAATTCCAGTTTTACATTAAAATGCTATTGAGAACTGGGATTGATTATTATTCAACTTTATATTCCCCCAAAGACCCTGGGAAAAATAAGACTCAATTTATTTAAAATATATTGACTATCTACTAGTAAAAAAAAAAAATGTCTATGGAGTCTCAAGTACATGGGAAAGATAAAATTACTAAGGTAATTTGAAATTTTATCTTGGGAAAATACCACTCATAACATTTCAGGATGTAATAATCATGCTTAAAATGCCCATTATGGCATTCCAATTTTAAAGCTAAATAGAGGGGGTTTTGTGTAAGTAGAAAGAGAAAATCTTAATAGGACCAGAATGGATCCCTAGCCCCCAATATTTTTCAATACAACCCAGTTGGCCTTAATTCCTCACCCTTTTGGTATCTGAAATGACTTTAGTGAGCAGAACATATAAAAACAGCACGAGCAAAGAATTACTGAAGTAATGCTTTAAATACTGCCTTCATTAAGTCCATGCAACCATTGCATTTAATCTTCTTTAGTTTATTCTAATGCCAGAAATGGTGTAGAATTGTTTGAAACCAAAACTTTTGTTTAGAGAGATACTATGTTTGTAATCTGCCTCAAAAAATGGTTTGTGTGATACAGAATAAATAATTAAAAGAGATGGCATTCCACTGGAAATTGTATCCACCCATTAAAATACTTAAAGACTGAAACAGCAATGGCATTGGCTTCCCTTCTGCTCACGATCAATATATAGAGTCTTAAGTAATGTTTTTTACTCATAAATCTTCCTATTTTGCTTCTGCTGATTCAAAAAATTAAGAAAGCTTTGCTCTTTTTGTTACTCAGCAATACCTCTGCCCACTGTTCTGGATCATGGACCTTGATTGTTGAAAACCATAAAATTAAAAAGACAAAAAAATTCCATTTCAGTTAAAACAGTTTTGTGGAAGAGCAGGTGGCTGATAAAGAGCCCCACTCCCTGGTGCTGAGGCAAAACCAGCAGTGAGAATAAAGAGCACCCTTTCCCGCAGAGTTTAAATTAAATTCAGATTTGTTTCAGCAGGGCCTTGATAGTGTCTCCATGACTGGGATGCTTTGGCTTAGTGGATGTCTCCACAGGCTTTTGCTGTGTCGAAGCCTATGTAGTCATTTTGTGCATTCAATAAAATGGTATGAGTGATAACCAGCTGCTACATGTATTAAATGTGTAGCCATTATGTGTGACCTTGTGCTACATTTCATACATGTGCAAGCTATAAGAAAAATACCACATTAATACTGTTATAGTTGCCTTTTGTATTTATTGCCAGTATTTAGTCTTTACTATTTTACTCTTTCAACCTCAGCTGCCAATCTCACTGCCTCATATGCAGCTGAATCTACACAGCCTGGAGAAAATCCTTCTGTCAGTAATTAAGGAGAAGTCTGCCTCTGGATGAACTGCCATTGTGCAAGGGAGAGATAGCAGCCACCCTTAACACAGTGGTGCTTTACTGGTAGTAACTTTTAATTGATGTTTCTTGTAGTCACATAGAAAAGGGAAAAGAAGTTAAAGAGGGATGGAAACTTGACAGGTAAGAAATCAGATACTCTCTGTTTTGTTTATTTCTCTT
Organism: Plecotus auritus; assembly: GCF_963455305.1. Lineage (NCBI taxonomy): Eukaryota > Metazoa > Chordata > Mammalia > Chiroptera > Vespertilionidae > Plecotus > Plecotus auritus. Next base: position 201,583,368 of record NC_137771.1, on the reverse strand, counting down.
CCTTTTAAAACAACTCTTCATATGTCGCTTTTGTGTATTTGGTATGGCTTAAGAGCTGTCAGCTTTTCATAGCTTTAAAAGCAGACTAGAATAGGCTTCCCAAGCAATTAACGTGTTTTCACTGCAAAACACAGTCATGTGTGACCAGCCAGTGTGGCTCAGTGTTTGAGCTTCGACTTATGAACCAGGCAGTCATAGTTCTATTCCCAGTCAGGGCACATGCCTGGGTTGCAGGCTCGATCCCCAGTAGGGGATGTTCAGGAGGCAGCTGATCAATGATTCTCTCTCATCATTGATGTTTCTATTTCTCTCTCCCTTCCTCTCTGAAATCAATAAAAATATATTAAAAACAACACAAAAAACCCTCAGTCATGTGCTATCTTTCGGCTGCAGGCAACGTAGGGATGGACTTCTTTCCAGTACCTGTCTCCTTTGGTATGTTTTGAGTAACCCAATACAGACAAGATAGAGTATGCAGGCAAGGATATTTAATCTAGTAGCATGTATATTTACTTTGTGGGCCATGATATACTAAATCAAAAGTGGTTCCATTCTAATTTGGAAAAATTTCATATTACAAAGGCTAGGTAGTTTTAGATGCTTATCATAAGATGCCCTAGATAGTGTTCAGGAGAAAAATGCAATGTAATTTTTATTTTATATTTGATGTAAAAATGGTCTTAGGATGTGTGTGTGTAGCCAGTTTAATGGGAAGCCAAGTGAATCATCTTGGGTGAAAAAATGAAAAACCAAAACAAAACAACTACAGTGAGCATAATAGAAAAAAATTGAAATAGAAATGTAAAAATTACTAAATCAACTGATTAATAATTAAAAGAATAAGACTCTTTTTCCAAATAAGGTAACATTTTATGCTCCAGGAATTAGGATGTGGACAATTCTTTGGGGCCACTATTCAACCCACTTTAAGGGCACAGAAAGTATGTCATTGAAATAAATTAGAAAGTATGCATTAAAAAATATAAGAACTAATTTTCCCATTACACAGAGAAGAAATAAAGTCAATGACTAGGTCAAGGTTTGGAATAGTCTAAGAACTGGAAGAAGATAAAGAAAGTAATGCAGTTAGATATGGGGCAGCAGTCCAGAGAAGGCAATGCTCCATCCTTATACTAGCTCAAATCCTAAGTTGTTGGAGGAAGGTGAAAATGGAAAACCTGGATAAGCTTAGAGATCTCTGAATGTCGAAGGACTATGCCTTTTAGTCTGGGAGACTAAAACCCTCTTAGGGAATTTTAAATATCTAGCTTGATGCCAGAGAAACTGAGAAGCAGATGTGTGAGGTACCAAGTTAAATAGCAAGTCGGCGAAATGATAAGGCACCTAGATTGTATGAGGTTGAAAATAGACACACAGAGTTCTGGGCTCCCAGAATGATGCATGATACTACATCTGCATAGTTCTAATGTTCCTGAGGGAAAAAAAATTAGCTACTGGTGAGCTAATCTGGAGAGGAATCATGTTTGGAAAGAGAATGATGAAGAGAATACTGAGTAAACATGGAAACAGAAACACAAAAGAGTCGATAAAAGCATTGTAGATACAAAGGCAGCAAAAAAAGTTTCCTAAGAACGGAATAGCACAGTGGATTATGTACATTTGCAAAGTCCAGTAGGGGAGAGAGGACAGTAATAAACCATATGCCATATTTGCCTGGATACCATGATAGCACATGAAACTCTGCACATCAAGTTCCCATTGACCCTAAGTACAGAAGAAGAAGGAAGGAAAGCCCTGCACCATGTGTATCGTTAGTTCAGAACATCACCCTCCAAAATGTAAGCGGAAAATTAATAAGATAAACTAGGTTGTTATAGAAATATAAAGGTTCATTTTTCCACATCCAAACTCTGTAAATGTGCAGTTTATACCAATAACACTCATAATTCCTTCTACATTTTCCCAATCAAGTGGCTGTTTGGGCTATGCTAGAATATTTCCCATGTAAGAAAACTCACTAATTCCCCAAAGAGCCAGGCTTGGAGAACAATTTCTTTACAGTCACCTAAAGCAATTTACCTGGTTGTTTTAGCTATTAGGTCAGAGAAACTTAAGGATATACCTTGATGATCACTAGAGCTACCCAGTAGCAATCAAATATTTGAGGTTAGTTGTGTGTGTGAATGTGTGTGTGTTTGTGTGTGTGTGTGTGTGTGTAAGTTTGTCTCTATTTTATGTGTGTGAATTAACTATGTCTTTTTTTTTAATTGTGTCTTTTTTTTTAATTGTTTGAAGTATTACAAATAGTAGTACATATGTCTCTTTTTTCCCCCTTTGACCTCCCCCCAGCCTCCCCTTCCCCCCAGTACATGCCTTTACCTGCCCCCCCTCAGGGTCTTTTATCCATTGGTTATGCTTATATGCATGCGTACAAGTCCTTCAGTTGATCTCTTACAGCCACCCCCCCCCCCCGCAAAACCTCCTCTTCCTTCCCGCTGTAGTTTGACAGTCTGTTCAATGCTTCTTTGCTTCTGTATCTATTTTTTTCCCCTTTTCTTTCCTTTAAAAAATCTTGCCTCTGCAGACTAGAAATAAACATATAATAACAAAAAATGTTTGAGTCCCAATTTCAATGTCCAATATGTCTTTTCTGAAGTTCTTTGATTATCACTCCAAAATAACTTTAAAGATTCTACTAAGGTAAAACTGATTCATATTTTTCTGTTACTATTCTTTAATTAAACTAATGTTATAGCCAGGAAATATCTATTGCATTTGGATTTCAGTGCATTTCTATCTCTAAGACAAGAGTTTGTGATAGTCTTTGGTTCTTCTTCTGTTTTAGAATCAATCAAGTTTATTTCAACACCTTTAATTTCCCACACTTTGCAGTCTTCTCATTTTTATTCTTCCCTCTGTCATAAATATTTCATAGCTAAACGATAAACTCAGGGGAAAGGAAGGATATTTCACACCTATGCTGTTGAAAATTAAACAGGCATTCTTTGCATGCATTGTAACATCTTTAGTGTGTGGCCTTACACCTTTAGTTTCCTATGAGAATCTTTTTCTTATGAGCCATAAATAGCATTTGTTACATAGATTGAAATCAGAACATTTTAAATAGCAGGGCAAATCAATTCTTTTTCATATTTGGAAATACATATATACTGTATATGTGTGTGTGTATATATATATATATATATATATATATATATCAACTTGTAATAGTATTTAGCAAAGTAGGTATTTTAAATAAACTATAATGTATATTTTTTTGTGAATTAAGTAAAATTCTTATAATGTAGATGTGGAAATATGTATACTAGAGGAGTTATTGACATTTATAAAAATGACTATAAATGAAAATAGAATGTGAAAACATATAAATGAAATAAATAATTATATAATTCTTTTCTGAATTTGCATAATGAAACATTTCTAAGGGATTTTTCCATTGTGCCTATTTTAACCACATGTATGGAAAGGAGTTGTGCTTGCACAAATATAGCAATATTTATATTTATTTATATATTACAATGATACTCCTGAAAATAACTTAAGACTGTAAGTTCATCTTATCTATCCTATATAATAAAGATGTAATATGCAAATTAACCATCACACCATCACAAGATGGCTGTGCCCACTGCTGAGATGGGGTTCCCGTAACACAAGATGGCTCACAGCAGAGGCAGGGTTCCCATAATGAGCGATCAGCAGGGACCTGAGGCTGCACCCTCTTGCCCAGTGCGGCTTGACGGGGGACCTCAGGCAGTGCCCCCTGCCTGGCATGGCTTGACGGGGTACCTGAGTCCGTGACCCCCGACCAGCGGGGCTGGATGGGGGACCTCAGGCTGTGCTCCTGCCTGGTGGGGCTTGATGGTTGACCTCAGGCCACAGCCCTCACCCGGCAGGGCTTGACGGGGGATCTCAAGGCGCACCCCCGCACCCTGGTGCCAGGGGACCTGTGGGTGCACCCCCTACCCCGGGCCGGGGCACCTGAGGTTGTGCCAGGGGCCCTGAGGCTGTGCCCCCCACCCGGCGGGGGTTGAGAGGGGTGGGGTCAAACAGGTCAGGATCTTGCACAATTTCAAGGTGCATGCGGGTAAGCGGGGACTTGACTCTGGGTCCCATGGCACACCCCAGACTCTGACAGGAAGAAGATTTTCATATACATTTTACTAATTTTCTTTAATCTCTGACACTTCTATTATAGAGAAAGTGCAAATAGCAGTATTAAAATATTTCCTCTAATTAATTCCCTTTTAATGTGCATGAATTTCATGCACCAGGCCACTAGCTGAAACCAAATTAGTCTATCTTAATGTTATATCTAGCTTAGAACCTATACTCTTTTTTTTTTCACATAATCTTTGGTTTTAATGGAATCTTTGGGAAAAAATATAGATCTTGTGAAATTTAACTAATTATGAGGTAGTTTTATACACCATATATTTGTTATGGGCAAGGGAAACATAGCTTCTGATATGCCATGTAGCACTTACATTCTCATTTTCCCTAGATATACCTTTTCCTTCCTCATATTATTGGTCTTCTCTCATCTATACATACTAGAGGCCTGGTGCATGAAATCCGTGCACTGGGGGGAGGGGTGTCCCTCAGCCAAGCCTGCACCCTCTCCAATCTGGGACCCTGTGGGGGATGTTCGACTGCCGGCAGTCGGACATCCCTCTCACAATCTGGGACTGCTGGCTCCTAACTGCTCGCCTGCCTGCCTGCCTGATTGCCCCTAACCGCTTCTGCCTGCCAGCCTGATCACCCCTAACCACTTCCCTGCCAGCCTGATCATCCCCTAACCACTCCCCTGCCTGCCCGATCGCCCCCAACTGCCCTCCCCTGCCAGCCTGTTGGCCCCCAACTGCCTTCCACTGCCTGCCTGATCTCACCCCCAAAGGCTGTCCCCTGCTGGCCTGATCTTGCCCCCAACTGACCTCCCCTGCAAGCCCAATCTCACCCCCAACTGCCCTCCTCTGCCAGCCAGTTTGGTTCTGATTGGTCAGTTTCTATGCCAGTCAGCATCAAAAGCTTCACCTCCTAGGCAGCCATTGGCTCTTCTCAGTTGACCCAGATTTGGTTCTGATTGGTTGGTTTCTATGCCATTCAGCATCTCTGGGCCTATCAATGGGGCCTGATCAGAAAGGCAGGGCTGATCAGCAGCCCTGGTGGAGGCCTAGAGAGAAATGGAGGCATGGCTGCTGACCAGGCCAGGAAAGAGAGAGGCAAATGCTGATCAACAGCTGGCACAGAGGCTATGGATCAGACCCTGCTTCTGTCTCCAGGCCACTCTCTGGGCCTGATTTGCAGCCCCTTCAGCAGTCAGTGCTGGGTCGCCCTGGCAGCCCAGCACTGACTGCAGGACTGACTTACAGTTGCTCGAGCCTCCTGCTCATTGTGAATGTGTAGGACCCAGGGTTTTTATATCTTACCTAATAAAGGCAAAATATGCAAATTGACCATAACTCCACAACAAAGATCGCAGTGCCCACAGCCAATAAGGAGAAAATATGCAAATTGACGTGACAAGGCGAGAATCAGAAAGCAGCTCCAGGCCAGAACAAAGGCGGAATGGTATTTCTGGGTTGGAGCAAAGGCAGAAAGGTGGCTCTGGACTGGAGCAAAGGCGGAAAGGCGGCTCTGGACTGGAGCAAAGGCGGAAAGGCGGCTCTGGGCTGGAGTGAAGGCAGAAAGGCAGCTCCAGCTGAAGCGAAGGCAGTGCCAACAGCCAGGGGAAGGAAGCCCTACTCTTGCACGAATCTTCATGCATCAGGCTTCTAGTCCTATCTAATAAAGAGGGAATATGCAAATTGACCATCATACTGTCACAAAGATTAAGGTGTCCATAGCCACAAGATGGTGGCGCTCAATCCCCTCAGCCCTGCTGGAGTGCCCCAGTCCTTTCTGACCAGCCTGGGAGGGGTGGCAGCCGTGCAGTGTGGCTTGACCCGCCCTCAGCCCCCCAGCTGCCCAAGGCTGGCCCAAGCCACAGGCAAGCCTCGGATGACGTCTGCCCAGACGCCTAGGGCCAGCCTGAGGTGCAAGCCTTGGATGTCAGCTTCATAGCCGCCCAGGGTGGGCCTGAGGCACAGGCAAGCATCAGGTGGCAGCTGCCCAGCCACCCAGGGCTGCCCTAGGCTCAGGTAACCAGGGCTGGCCGAGGCTTAGGCTGCCAGCAGTGGCAGCAGCAGAGGTGTGATGGGGGTGTCACCTTCCCCTGATCGCTGGGTCGCCTACCACACCTAAGGGCTCCTGGGCTGTGAGAGGGGTCAGGCTGAGCTGAGGGACCACCCCCTCCTGTGCATAAATTTTCATGCACCGGTCCTTTAGTATTAGTGACCAAATGATCGAACAACCAGTCGACCGGTCTCTATGACATGCACTGACCACCAGGGAGCAGACACTCAGTGTAGGAGCTGCCCAGTGGTGGTCTGTGTGCTCCCACAGCCAACCTCCTATGGTCCCTCCCCGCTACCAGCCAGCCCATCCGCTCTGATGGGGTGGCCAGCCAACCTCCCATGGCCCCTTCCCCCAGCCAGCTGGCTTCAATGACCCTGATCAGAACCCCCATCAGCCCCTCCCCCCACCAGCCAACCTCCTGCAGCTCCAATGTGCCCTGATCATTAGCCAGGCTGAGGGACCCCACCTATGCACGATTTGTGCACCGGGCCTATAGTTTTTTTTATAAAAGCTTAACAACAGGAGATATTGAGCATAATTCCTTATGATTCTCTCCCTAAAAAGGGGAGAAAAATAGGGTTGTAGCAGAAGGGGAGATATATGTTGAAGACAGGTTTTTGGTTTTGTGTGTCAGTTTCTTAGTTCAATTATTTGCAAGAAATAGAAACTTCTTTTGTATGCTGATAGAATAATTCAATAAAGTGTCAAAATATTAATACAGGACAGAGAGAACACTGGTATAAAATAATGTAGATGAAAAGGTGAGTGGGGCTGTTTTTTAGCACATATGTGAAAGGGCTGGTTTAAGAGCATCCAGGAAGAAGTGAGTTTGATAGGAAGTTAATGTGGTAAGTCACTGTTGCAGCATGTAAGTGTGGGCTTATCTGGGCTCTCTGTTCTGTTCCATTGATTCATATGTCCATTTTTATGCCAGTGTCAACAAACAAAATAGAACCAACTCATAATTACAGAGAACAGATGGAGGGTTGCCAGAGGAAATGGGGGCGGGGATGCTCGGTGAAAATTGTGAAGGGATTAAGAAGTAAGAATTGGTAGTACAAAATCATCATGGAGATGAAAAATGCAGCATAGGGAATATAGCTAATAATATTGTGCAACTATATATGGTGCCAGGTGAGTACCTGAAATATAGGGAAATTACTAAGTTGAGATGTATAGGTGCAAACATCAGGAGCCAATTTAGTGAATAGGGCTGAAAAATTATAACAATGAACCATGAATTCCAAGTCATGTAAAGAAGGAAATACGGATGTAAAGTTGGTAGTTGTAGTGCAAAGGGAGGCCCAGTGAGAGGTTGGTCCCAGCAGAGTCGGAGAATTGTTGGGACCAGGGATGCAGGGGAAATTATTTGGAAAGAGTGTATGTAGGTGACTGCAAAAGTACAATACTTGATTCTGACAATGAAGAATGGCAGTGGTTGGGAATAGAAAGAAGTCATTATTGGAATAGAGTTATGGATGAAACAATGACTAAAAGTGCGATTGATACTTTAACTAAAGTATGCAGTAAAGAGAATATTCAGCATAGATGTAGGGATTTTCCTTTTTTTTTTATTGCTGACCATAAAATACATGGACTCAGTGAAGTTTTACAAGTCCAATAAGGATGGGAGTTGGGGGAAGAAAGTATAAAGATCTGTATGTGAGGGTATGGCTGCATAACTAATCTGAAAGTTGGATATGTTTATTGTAAACTAGAGGCCCTATGCACAAAGATTTGTGCAAGAATGGGCCTTCCTTCCCCTGGCTGCCGGCACCGCCTTTGCTTCGGCTGGAACCACTTTTTTGCTCTGGCCTAGAGCTGCCTTTTTGCCTTTCCACACTGCCCAGAGGTCTAGAGCGGCTGGAGCAGTGCAGAACATTTGTGTCGTCACCATGGCGACAACGCAAGCATCTTGCCCCACCCCCGGCCACTCAGTGCCTGCATATTCAAATTAATCCACCACCTTTGTTGGGTTAATTTGCATATTCACTCCTGATTGGCTGGTGGGCATCTTGAAGGTACGGTCAATTTGCTCTTTTATTAGTATAGATAGGAATAGGGATATAAGGAGTCCTATTCAGATGCTTTCCAGGCAGAAAGTGAAGAACAAGCTTGAATTTGGGGAAAATGAATCCAATTTAAAAACAGGAAATTCTGGCATGTCATCTTCCCTCCTGACAATGTTTGCATGAAAGAGAAGTTAAGAAAAAAGAGAGAATGCAATGAAAAGCAGCAAACCATGAACCATTGAGCCAACAACTCCAAATAAAATAAATAGAAGATCTAGAAATAACTACAATATTCTTCAATAAATAACTTAGTGAATGGGCTAAAGAATGTATTAAATGAAGAGAGATGCAATATAGAAGAATGTAGGTCTGAATAAATCACCCACAGTGAAGTAAAAAGAGATAAAGAGACAGGAATAGGGCAGGCATAAGGATGAGTGAGAAGTTCCAAAAATTGTTCAGAAGAAACTTAAAGAGACAATGGAGAAAATGTAATATTTAATGAGAAAACTTTTGAAATTTTCTAAAATGGAAGAAAAGCATTAGTCCAAGTTTGAAAGAATCCTTCCAAGTTTACAGATAGATACATAACTTCTTTAAAAAAAACACTGATGGACATATAGCAATGTGCAACACAGCACCAAAGGCAAAGGAAAGAATGTTAAACAACCAGAAAGTAATGAAGTAAAATCTACAAATGGATAGCAGTTGGACTGAGAGAAGAGATTTGTAAAGCACAAATAAATATGAATAAACAATAGAAAAATAAGTTCACAGGGTAGCTTAGTCTGTTCAGACTGTTCTAACAAAACACAACAGGGTGACTTATAAACAAAAGCAATCTGTCCCTCACCATTCAGGAGGCTGAAAAGTCCATGTCAAGGTGCTGATAGATTTGGTGTTTGGTGAGAGCTCACTTCCTGCTTCACAGGTAGCTGTCTTCTTTCTGTGGCCTCTGATGGCGAAAGGGGTAAAGAGTTCTCAGGGATCTCTCTTAAGAGGACACTAATTCAATTTATGAGGTCTCTGACCTCATGACCCAATTGCTTATAAATTTTTCTCACCTCCTTATACCATCATATTGACGGTTAGAAATTTGACATATACATTTTGGGGAACACAAATAAGGTATAGCATAGGGCTTAAGAAAAGTTATTTAAATGGTTATGTTTTGTTTGTTTGTTTTTCATATAACTAAATCATTTTCCCAGGAAGGAAAACTGAAGATATTTACTGAAAACAGCAGTTAAACTTAGAATCTACAGACCGTATTTTTTTAAAGGGTCCTCAGCCTGAAGAGAAATGCTACTCATGGATATTTGGATATTTAGGTAGGAATGAAAAACAGTGGGAGTAACTTGATGAGTAAAAGACTATTTCTCTCTCTCTCTCTCTCAATTTCTCTAAAACAAATAAGACTAAATTATAATATTTTGGGGGAATTTATAATATTTCCAATTAAATGTGGAATTCACATTTCTATTTAAATTTGAGATAACAATTTTAAGTATATAATGTTCCAATATTAGATGGAACATATTTACACTGAAAGGTATTTGTTTAAGTGGAAATGAAACTTAACTAAGCATCCAGCATTTTATTTATATTTATATGAATATCTTAAGAAACTTTAATGTGTGCTGGTGAAAATTTTTTGACACTTAGAGCATACATGTTGGGTGGGTGGTAAATAGACTCATATGGCTGCAGAGTTATTATTTTTTTATTTTTTTTGGTATAGCAAAGGTGGAAATTTATTGAAGAATAAGTACAGACTCCCACGTGGGGAGGGGAATAGCAGTTGGATTGAGAGAAGAGATTTGTGGGAAAGAATCTCACAGCACAGACTCCCACGTGGGGAGGGGAAAAGAGTCCCCAAAGTTTCTATTTTTTAAGCACTGTAATATTAACTAAGTAGTCTATTAAAATGTGTGCATGTTTTACTTGTTAGAGCAACCACTTAATGATGAGAAGTGATAAAGCTAAAAAGTAAATAAATAAGTAAAAATCTGTAAAATCTTTGAAGGGGTATTATATATTTATTGATAGATCCTCCCTTCCCCCAACTGATGGACGGAGTATGACGTAACCTGCACCTGCAGCCTGGACATTCCTGAGCACCTAACCAGGCACCTTATGTGGACTATACATGGAACCACCAATCAGCACCTGCCAAATACCCTAAGATTTTGATTCCTAAGTACCTAAGTGCCTAATCATGTGCCTTATATGAAACCACCAATCAGGGTGTGCCGAGTACCCTAAGCCCCATCCCTTCCCATTCCTCTCCTCAAAAGGCGTGTTCACCTCTGCACGTGTTGCTACTCTCCCCTTGTGAGACAGCCCGGCAGGGTCCTTCTCCTCTAATAAAGCCTGTAGTCCTGGTTTTCGGCCCTCTGTGTCATCTTTCATTTATATGACTGAATGAATTATTAGCTTTGAGGTAGATATAAATCTTCTGTATAGAAGGATAAGAATGGTCTCTCTCTGAAACTAAATTGGTCTGCAGGTAGGACTTAACACCTAAACTTTACTTTCAGGGCCAGGCAGGAATTTAGTTGCTGTACATTTAAAAGAAAAGCATTCTGAACTTAAAATTAGCCTGAACCAGGACAGGGAAGGGAAGTATGTGACTGGTAAAACTATATATGATCCATACTTTCAGATTATAGAATATAGCAATGGAGAGTAAGAGCTACAGCTTTGTAGACTAAGAACACAAGGATAGGTTTGAGACAACAGTAATTATGTGTAATTTTGATACCGAATTTTTGGACTGGAACCCGGATTCTTTGTCTGCAGGAATCGAAGAATGAATCTATGGACAGAAAAATGGTATAGCAAAGATGGAGATTTATTGAAGAACAAGTACAGACTCCCACTTGGGAGGGGAAAGAGTCCCACAGAATGGACTCCCATGTAGGGAGGGAGAAGAGTCCCATGGGGTTCCTCTTCACTATGGTTTATAAAGTCTGCAGATCCTGGTGCCTGATATCCCCTCTGATTGGTCAATATTCCCTTTTGAGTTGGTTACTATAGTAACTCCTGGGGTCAAAGGTTGAACCTCACATGGGTCTTGTGAGGTTCTCCCCACCTCCTTCCTTACTGTTTTTCTATTCCCTTTGGGCTTTCTTCTTCTCCTTCTGAATGAAGGGCTTCCTTCTCTTTATTTTGTAAATATGACCTTTCTTGGCTACTTCCAGTTCCCTTGTCTTATGGAAATATACCTGTTGCTGCCTCCTTGTCTTATGGAAATGTAACTGCACCTGGCTTCCTTGTTTATGGAAATGTACCTTCTCCCAGTCTGCAGCCCCATGCTTCTCCATGGACCCCAATTCTAAAAAATCCCTAAGCTTGCCTATGTCCCCCTAAAATTCCTGCTTTAATTTCATTCATACAGTTTATTTCTGGAAATAAAATAACTTTCAGTGGGGCCAACCATTATTTCTAACTTCTCCACACCAATGTCAGATTGTGTCTGTTCTTAAATACAATATAGTTAACCCTAGGGACTGTGAAATTTACCATTGAACTTATAAGATGGTAAAGCCTGTATTCTGGACCAGATAACTTTCATAACTAATGTCATGGATATTTATATACACAGAGATTTCTGAATAAATGTTTAGCCTTTTTCCCTCAACTGGTTGATGGGATTGTGTTTTAGCAATTGTAACATTCCAATGAACCCTGGCATTTAAGTTAATAAGGTATAAATGAAGACATAGCTTATTCTCTGAATGGTTGTAACAGCCTGCTGGGTTTCATCAATCATGCGGCAGCTCATGCTGGGACTAAACAACAAGGAAAAGTACAGGAAAATGGTGGGGGAGAGAAGATGTTCCTGCCTTTAAGTGGGCATGGGCATATATTTGTGACATTAAAGTGTCAGAGAATATGAATATCCATAGACTATTTCAAAGACACTAAATTCTTAGCCTGCTATTATCTGAATAAATTGAACAATGCGGCACAATTAAATGTAAAATAACAATAATTTCATTTGCATCCAATGATTTCATTCTTGAATGATTACATTTTTATATCTTAAGTAATATCCCCATGAGAGCCTTGTTTCAAATTAAGGTTTTGCTTCAGAAAATATAAACTTTAAATTACAGTATTTAAGGGAAATATACTTATAATGCTTGTTCAAATATTTTTTGAATATTAAAATAATGTATCTAATGAATTTCCTTCATAAGCGTGCTCTATAATAATTACTTCTTTTAAGAATTTATTAGTGTAAAATCTATCTAGCTTTTTCAGTAAAAAAAATAATTCTCTATGTGAAACAGGAATTTTAGGGGTAAGATAGGACAGGTTTAGGACAGTGATCGGCAAACTGCAGCTCGCGAGCACATGCAGCTTGCGAGCCGCGGTTTGCCGCTCTGTTGACTAATGAGTTTGCCGACCACTGGTTTAGGAAATATTAGAAATTTTGGAAATTAGGGGGACCATGGAGGAAGCACAGGGCTGCAGAGCAGCAACAGGTACATTTCCATAGAATGAGGGAGCTGGGAACAGCAAAAGGTCTATATTTACAAAATAAAGAGAAGGAAGCCCTTAGTCCAGAAGGAGAAGAAGAAAGCCCAAAGGGAATAGGAAAACAATAAGGAAGGAGGGGAGAGGGGAGGGGGGAGCAGGGGGGGGGGGCGGGGAGAATCTCACATGTCTCCCTTTGAGCCAGGAGTTACTGTAGTAACCAGTCTAAGGGAATAGTGCCCAATCAGAAGGGCTATCAAGGCACCAGGATCTGCAGCCTTTATAAGCCTTAGGGAAAAGGAACTCTGTGGGACTCTTTTCCCCTCCCCATGTGGGAGTCTGTACTTGTTCTTCAATAAATCTCCACCTTTGCTATACCACTTTCTGTCCGTGGATTCATTCTTCGATTCTGGCGGACAAAGAATCTGGGTTCCAGTCCAAAAATTCCGTATCATATGTGTCTTTAGGTCAAGTTCAATTTCCAAATTATCATATTCTTAGAAAAATATTATCTTATTTTCCTGAACCTATTTACCTAACTTAATGGAGAATTGAGAAAAATCAATCAAGTCAGATAAAAGTTATCTGAAATCCACATAATTTCAGTTAACAAATAAGACACCTGAGTTATATGTCAGTGTAATGTTGCTAATGATGTCTTTTTTTATTTTAAAATTGCTCTACCAAATGAAGAAATATTTATTTATTAATTTTCATTCTGCCATTCAACAAATATCACTGTTGATAATAGGGCAAAAATGCAGCAATATACACAAAATGGTGAAGAAATTACAGGGACTTTCACCATAAATATGAAAATAAGATAAATATGCTTCCCTCAAAAATGTTGTTATTAGATTAGTTTGGGAAATTTCTCCCTTACCCACTACTGCAAATCCATAGCAATAATGAATTAAAACAGCAAATTACAAATACAGAGCTATATTTAAAAATGCTAGTAAGTATATCTCTGTGATTTAAAATGGAAAGTATTGAACAAGGTATAGTGTGCTGATCTCTGACTTTTGAAACCAAGAAGATATGGCAAGAAGTCCAGAGTAATTATGGTTAGATTTTATTTAGGACAGCAATTTGTGTGTGGGGAGGGTGGCAGCTTGAGACTGAAGGCCTGAATCTAGAAAGGGAGGTGGGGATTCTTGCATTCAAGTATACATCTAAAGAAAATTTCATACTAATGACTCTTTGAGCAATGACTTATTTGAAGCCACATACATGGGAGGGCAGAGCAAATACACAAATGTAGCATTAAATTCAGGAGTGCCATGACTACTGGACTTGTTCATTGGTTCTGATTTCTTTTCAGTATCTTCATTTCCATAAAAAAAAAGGGTAAACAACCAAAGGCTTTAAATCTATCTCACACGTGGAAAACGATTAGACAAATAAAAGTGTATGTAGAAAGATACAGCAAAAAAGACAGGAAAATATATGTTCCATTCATTATGAACCTGAAAATTAAAATTCATAAAGAAACATATGAATAAATCTATTACCAAAAGCAAACATAAAACATAATCTTGATAAAATTAGTAACATATCAATAGAAAGGACACTAGAAGTAAGTGCCATTAGGTTCATAAAATAGGAAAAGAAAAACATAATATTTAAAACAAAACAAATTAAACAAAAAGAGACTCAAGGTGTTATAAAAGAATTATAGGTAGAAATACTACTAAAAGAAGTAACAATAGACAGAAAAATGACCAATTATTTATCATGAAGAAGAAAAAGTCAATAAAAACAAAAAAAAAATATCTGCTTCTATATATAGTCTTTTTTGTTATTTAGGGACTATTCTTTATTCTAATTACATATACATACATCTGTGTTTATATACCCATATTTGTATGTATTGTCCATAACCTATACACTAAAAGCCTAATATGCAAATCGACTGAACAGCAGAACAAACGGTGGAACAACCAGTTGCTATGATGCGTACTGACCACTAGGGGGAGACACTGAATGCTCCCTGGTGGTCAGTGTACTCCCACAAGGGGAGCGCCGCTCAGCCAGAAGCCAGCCTCATGGGTGGCGAGCGCAGCTGTGGTGGTGGGAGCCTTTCCCACCTCTGTGGCAGCTCTAAGGAGCAGCGAGCAGAAGCAGTAAGGAGCAGCGAGCAGGCTGGCGGTAAGGAGGGAGGGTTCCTGGACTGTGAGAGGGCACAGGCCGGGCTGAGAGACCGCTCCTAGTGCACCAGTTTCATGCACCAGGCCTCTAGTTTGTATATAATTAAAATTTAGTGGCTAACATTGGGGAGACTAGGATTAGGAAATATCAGTTATGTCTGTACTAATATGTTCCCTAAAGAAAAACAAATCTGAAGCATATTTAGCAAAATGTCAATATTTCTAAGGTATTGTAGTAGGAACACAGATTTTTTTACTTTACTATATTATTTTCTATGTATTTCTGTTTTCTTGACTTTATTATATTATTTTCTATGTATTTCTGTTTTCTTGAAATTAGAATTTAACATTGAATAACAAAATAATTAACAGAAATAAAGCACATTGTTAATAATTTGTATGACTGTACCTTTCCAAAGTGAAACATCTATATAACATTGTTTTATACTAATTAATGCTTTGGTACTAAATAATCTGGAACAGTAAAAGTTTAAAAGTATTTATATGTGTGTGCATTTATAAAATCTCATTCGTTAATAATATAAATGCAGTATTACTATATATATATATTTATATGTGAAAGAATGAACTCTGACTAAAAAAAAAAAAAATCTGCTCTTTGATTTATCTGGCTTGGATAACAGATACAGATAAAGTCAGCCGCCAAGTTAAAAAGAAACATTTTTTTCCCAAGGTCACTCTGTAACTTTAAAGTACTGTAGCAATTTCTTCTTTGAGTGACTACTTTCTTATTCACTGCAAAACTTTGTTCTCCATCTCCAAAATGAAAGACTATCAGCAACTCTGTTGTTTGAAACTACATCAGTATAAATGTAACATCCTTCTCCTCCCTGGAGGATCTAACTGAATTTGACACAGAGAAGCAGCCTAGATTCCCAATCCAGATGGAGAATGTCAGATAACAGGTTTCTAAACACACCTTTCCACATTTATCATAACTTTGTAGTTTTCAAAGAAGACAAAAAACAAAAAAAGCCTGGGTTCCCTTTTCAGTTCAAAGCTGGTATTGAGCCTTTTACATACAGCCTTCTTTGATTTAAGACTATCAAAATGCTTTATTTAAATTTTACCTAAACTCCACTCGTTCCCCTAATCTCATAATTACTTCATTCCCTCCCGACCCCCCAGTTTTTGGTGAGATGTTCCATTATGGCTTTCAAGTGTAGCTTCTCTTCTGCTATGAGTCAATAAACCTAACTTT
Organism: Plecotus auritus; assembly: GCF_963455305.1. NCBI lineage: Eukaryota > Metazoa > Chordata > Mammalia > Chiroptera > Vespertilionidae > Plecotus > Plecotus auritus. The sequence continues at coordinate 201,567,340 of NC_137771.1, read as the reverse complement.
CTCAGACCACAGGTTTATCCCTAATTGTTTTAGGCTTATTGGGAGAGAGATAGAGACAGAAAGGGAGACATAAAGAAAGAGAGAATATGAATGAATCTCAATGTTATCCACTAATCAGATACAAGCATTTAAAATGATTGTTTGGTAAATGGAATCAGAAGAGTAAATTTTGCATTATGGCATAGAACAACAACTCAACTTAAAAATTTGACAATGTGGTCCACAAAATTAATTGATTTAGAAGAAAAGATTATCTCAATAGATGCAGAGAAGCACTTAACATAATTCAATTGTTCATTTATGATATTAAACAGATTCTAAGCAAACTGTGAAAATAAAGCAACTCCATTAACATAATTAAGGCCATCTAACTAATCTATTCATCAAACATCATTAATAATAGATATCCTCTAGAATAATTCCCATAAATTTAGAAGTGAGAAATGGATGCCCTATTTCATTGTTCTTATTACATACTAGAGGCCCAGTGCACAAAATTTGTGCACGGGGGTTGGGGGGGCGTCCCCTCAGCCCAGCGTGCACCCTCTCCAATCCAGGATCCCTCGGTAGATGTCTGACTGCCGGTCTAGACCGGCAGTCAGACATCCCTCTCACAATCCTGGACTGTTCGCTCTTAATCACTCACCTGCCTGCCTGCCTGGTCACCCCTAACTGCCCCTCCCCCGTCAGCCTGATCGCCCCTCACTGCCTCTGTGTGCCAGCCAGGTAACCCCAAACTGCCCGCACCCTGCCGGCCTGGTCACTCCTAACTGCCCCCCTGCCAGCCTGGTCACCCCTAACTGGCCCCCACACCAACCAGGTTGCCCTCAACTACCCACTCCCTGCTGGCCTGGTCGCTCCTAACTGCCCCCCCCCTGCCGGCCTGGTTTCTCCCAACTGCCCCCCCACCAGACTAGTCACTCCTCACTGCCCCCCTGCTAGCCTAATCATCCCCAACTGCCCCCCTTGCTGGCCAGGTTGCCCTCAACTGCACTCCCCAGCCGGCCTGGTCACCCCCAATTGCCCCCCCCACTGGCCTGGTCACCCCACGCAGCCTACTGTTCAGTCATTTGGCCATCCATCACTAACCCCTCGGCCGGCCTGGTTGCCCCACACAGCCTGCCTGTTTAGTCATTTGGTTGTCCCTCGGGCTGGCCCTGGGGGGCTGGGCAGCCAACATCCAAGGCTTGCCTGCACCTCGGGCCAGCCCTGGGCGGCTGGGGGCTGAGGGGACTGAGGGACTCTGGAGGCAGGTGCGCAGAGCATCTGGACCTGCCTGGGGGCAGGCCCGGTTGTGCCACGTGTCTGCCACCCCGGCAGGGCTGAGGGGACTGGGCACTGCTATCTTGTGGCTGTGGGTGCCGCCATCTTTGAGGGCATGGCAGTCAATTAGCATATTCCCTTCTATTGGCTGTGGGCGCCGCCATCTTTGCGAGGGCATGATGGTCAATTAACATATTTCTTTTTTATTAGATAGGATTGCCTTGAGCATCGCAATAAGGCAATAAAAAAGTAAAAGTTAAAGATCTATAGATTGAAAAGGAAAAAAATTCCAATTTTTATGAGGTGACTGTTTACATGAAAAATACATATAAAATCTAAAGCTTTTCAAAATTAGTTAGTAGAAAATGAGAAAGTGAACTGAATGCAAGACTGACATAAAAATGATAATATTTTATATACTGGTAAGTAAAAATTATATTATTAAAATAAAATAAAAAATATAAATAAATCTATCCGAAGATATTTAATGTTTAAGGCCATATGATGTGTGAAAAAATAAAGATGTTGGTTTTGTTTTAAGATTTATAAATTTGAGGGTATACCAATAAATGGTTAAACAATTGGCTATTAGGAATTTAAACAAAGAAAATATACTGCTAAGCTTCCTTTAAAATGTATCTGATTTTTGTTTAGAAAGTTTCTTACTTTGTTCTTTGTAAACCATTTTCTAAGTCTGATTATAATCGCACTGTGTCCCCATGAAAGAAATAAAATGCATGGTGTTGGGACATGTGCAGTCTGTATTTTCTCCCGGGAGCCCTGTGAACTATTGTTGAGGTTGGAGCTGTGCCTGGGCTTCACATGGCCAGGAGTCTGACCTCAAATGGAGAGGTAATGGGACATTACTCTCTCTTTAGATTTTAGGGCCTTTCACCATAACTGTGTTTAAAATCAAAGCACTATGACTATTTCTCTCACAGAACATTGTAGGCAATTAATTTTTCAGAAGCAAATCCTAAAGCTTAGGCAGGTATAATTATTTGCACTATCTGACGCAAGCGTGGCTGAAAGAAATAGTTCTGTCTTCTGAATCTATTTATTTTCCAAGCTAGATAGATGATGTTTACACCAGTCTTAATCTGTGCCTATCATTGGAGCAGGGGAAAAAAAAAAAAAAAAAAAAAAAAAGGAATGTCCTACACATCTAAGAGTGGGAGGAAGGTGGACAAGGAGAGATCGCCTCTTGAGTTTAAGCCTAGAATTGCTAAGAATGAGACTCTGTCTTGGAGAATCGCAGGGTGGAGTGTCTGGATGCAGATCAGCAGCTATTCTGCCATCTGGAAGCTTTAATTCCCTGCAGCTAGACACTTTTAAAAAGCTGCTCATCCCTTACGGTAAACTTAGCATTTCTGCTGTTCTGGCAACTGCGCACTTGGTGTGCAGGCTGCCTCTGGCTATTAAGTTATTCTTGTCAGATTACCTCCTGTCCCAGACTGGCTGGAGCCTGTGGAGGGAGGTTCAGGCTGCGTGCAGCAAGCGGGAGCCTGCGCCAAGGTCAGATGGAGCGGGGGACCATTCACAGGTTGCATTTTCTGGAGATGTGGGGAGCAAGTCAGAGCAGCAGCTTGTGGGAGAAACTGCAAGATAATCTGAGCAAGAAAATCTTACAACCATTGTAGAAGGGAGGGTGGGATGGAGGGACAGAGATTGAAAATCTAATTATCAAGCAAAGGAATTAAGACAGGGAGACACATGAAAAGACATTTGGTGCTTAGACACAGATTGTGGGGCCAAACTTTCAGACTAAAACGGTAGCTTCAGGGGCTTTTTAATAGGGCAGTTTTGGCCTCAGGAGTAGAGAGAAAGGGAATGATATAGCGTGAGACATTCATTGTCCAGACAATTTGTCCTTCCAAAAATTTAATTTGAAAAATATTTAGATAATGCCTTCCCTTTCTTAAGTTTATGAAAATTATATAAACATGTATATGACTTCCATATATGTTATATGCATATGCATGTGTAATAGATAATGCATATATCGCCATAGTTAGCTAGATATTAATGAAGGAAAGGAAACAACGGGGATTGGACACAGCCTGTTTGTTTCACCAGGTAGCTACAGCATTGTCCCTCCAAGGGGACCAACACCCTTCCTTCCCCCTGTCAAAGGGCATAGGGGGAGGTACTTGCCTATAAAAACTGTCTGTCTAGCCTGGGAAATGGATCATTGGATAAGGCGTGGATCCATCAGAAGCCCACCAAAGCATGGGAAGTTGATTAGTTATTTTGAAAAAGCTCCTGGTTATAGTATCTGGTGAACAAATAAGCTCTCTCTCTCGCTCTCTTTCTCTCTCATTCTATCCCAACTGGTCATGCATTCTCAGTTTGTTCACAAGCTATCTTCCTACCTTCCCCACCGAGCACGTGACCATGCAGGGCCAGCAGCAACCTGGGGCCCACAGACCACAGGGTTCCAAAGGACTATGCTTTTAATTTCAGTTCGAAACTCCGGACACTGGCCATTGTTTTGGCCTTGCTGAAGAAATGATTGGACTTTTTTCATGGCGGGATGGAGGGAGATGGGGCCTTGGAAACGAAGGGCAGCCTTCCTGAGTAAATCTTGCCCACCACAATCTCCCAGGCATGGCTCCATGAAATGCTTTCCTTGTGATCCTATGGAAGAGCCTGATTTTCACGGAAAGCACATATACATATTTATGTGATAATAATGACAAACATATATGATCATGATAATGAAACAACTATAAGAAGAATTTTACAAACAGTTTCTCATAAAAAATCTAACTTGAAAAAAAATTGGTTTATTTAGGGATTCACATGGGTGAATGCTTTCCAGCTGTGAATTGGCAATTAGAATCTAAATAAAATTAAACATGACTTCAATGAGCAGGAGATTCAAGATAATGCAAAATTTGTAAGTTGTACCACAGAGAATCACATATAATAAGTGTACAACAGGTTTATTTATCTAATTAATAAAGAACATAAGAAAGTCTTTTGAACTCTAGAGAAAATTTTTACTGTAGAATGCAAGGTATTTTGAGTATTTTAATCAATTTGCTTTCTATATCAGTCAGGCTTCTTAAATGCAAACATCAGATATTGTCTGGCTAATTTAAACATAAAGGAAATTTGATAAAAGAAAACTCAGTAGCTCATACAAACTATGGTACATGTCTAGAATTAAGTTTGAAGGTTATGTAGCCAGTAGTAACATCCAAAGCTATATTAACTAACAGTTACATAAACCCCCTTTTAGTAATGTCCTTGAGAGATGACACCGCGAAATGCTCCTCTGACATCAGCAATTCTGGATGCTGCTGTGTTAATAAAACCAGTGCTAGGACTGCCATGTGGACGTGAATATAGTTGCCTTCCCTGTTGCAGTCTTCATGAGAATAGCTTCCTCATTGTCACAGCTTTTTGTATGTCCATCTGCGCTAGGTGCAATGATTGATGAAGCCTATGTCATTTGCCAATGTCATGACTGCTGGTGTGCTTAAGAAAACAAGTAACTGGCAGTGTAATCAGCAGTGGGAGATGGGTCACTCTTTATGACTGTGGTAAAAGTTATGGTCCATGGCTCCACAGTCTGCTAATCATATAAATGGATATGATTTAGCTATTTTACTATGATAGGGATAAGAATTTTTATTTTTATAAAATACAGAATAAGTAGATGTGGTTATGAATGAAAAACAAGGTAATAACTAAATCTTATGAAGGCAGAAGCTTTGAGAATGGAATGGTGATAGTCAAAGACTTTGAAATCCAAATAATTCAATTTAGACCCATTCTTAGAAGATTAACATGGTCCTCTAAAATTGCACATAACAATCCATAATTAGAGGCCATCCCTTCCTCCTGACACATAAGATTACTGAATTTCTCTAGCCTCTCCTTTGTAACTAGAAATGACTGGCTGAAAGCTCAAGTGTCTGAGAGCTGCAGGTCACTCCAGGACCCCTATAAAAGACCTGCAGAGGAAAAAAAAACCTTTTTTAAAAAAGGAAGTTAAAATACTGGTATTACCTGCTGGGGCTGACCAGCAGACCCTGAGCAACAGATGAATGATTACTATGACACGTTTGCTTTGAAAGAGAGGGCTAAGGGACTGCCTGGCTAAAGGAACCAGACAGCCTCAATTGTCTGCCTCATTAGTCTTTCATTGTAACAGCAGTTTGAGAGAAAGTTTATCTTTTAGATACAATCAGTAGGGTAAATAATTTCGGGAGGACACATGTGTTTGCAGTATCCTTTAAGCAAGGACACCCAAAAAGTAAGCATAAGGATTCCAGTAAACACCTGGGGGTCTGCACATGCACAGACTTGTTTGGAAAGGTCAAGGAATAATTAGGGGTGCTGCCTTTGGCACTCCCCTAAGTCGGAATTCCGATAAACAGGGCAGGCCACCTTCAGCACTCTTCCCTTTTTCTTCTCAGAATGTCCTCCTTACAAACTTTCCAACCAAGTCTTGTGTGCTCCCCAACAATTACCCTCCTATATTCTTTTTTGTAGGTAAGATTCATAATATGATATAATATTATATATTATAATAATATTCATACAGATGAATAATATATATTATATACCTATAGAGATGAAATATAATTAATATGTATTATTGTATATTATACTTGTAATGAATTTTAATGTACTAATAATCTATATAGTCATACTAAATGAATAAATAAAGTATTAAAATTTGCTGTAATCAACCAAGAATATGTTCCCTTATTTTTGGTATTAGACTATCCACATTTAACATTTTTAAAATATATATTATTGTTGTTTTTACTAATTTCAGAAAGAGAAAGATAGAGGTAGAAACATCAGTGATGCATGATAATCGTCGATAAATCAGCTGCCTTCTGCATGTACAAACACAACATTTCTGACTCATTTTATGGACATACCTTATTTTAATAAAAGAACAAAAACTATTTGTATGATATGTCATGTTTTTATTAATGCAGAGCAGAATAAATGATGGCTGGTATTTCTTTATAAAATAACTTTATTTTCTTCCTGTAGTCTATGCACCTTGCTAAGGCAGGAAGAAATATTATTGTTCATCTTGGAAACTCAGGGTGTTAAGCCTCACAAAGAAAACATATAGTTAGTATTTGTTTAAAAGATAAACCTTAAAATTAGGCTTAATTTATAAGCTGATGATAAAAATTTAGAAGAAAATATAAGTAAAATGAATAATAATTTACTGGTACTATATCATGTTAATCTTAATACATCCATTTTTTATTAAAAACTACTAAATATATCTTGTAAAACAATCAATGTCAACTATCAAAAGATAAAAAGCACTGATAGGTATCAAGGAATTAAGGTAATATCGGTGAGAAGGCTAACCCCTATTTTGTAAAACTACTGTTTGGAATTTTCTGCTGTTTTTTTAGACGGCCTCCTATTCTAAAAAAAATAACTTTGCTTTCTAGCCTGCTTTATCCTGCTTGAATAATGAGGAAGATAAACTTAGCTGTCTGACCTTGTAGGCCAGAGACTAGATATGCCCATACTCTCAATGCCATGCCAGGTGCATTTTTTAATTGGATAGAAATGTGTTGTTTTCAAGGCCAGCAGCGAGATAACACTAAGCGCACATTGGGCTGGCTCTTTAATAAAAAGGGAAGTTCTGCTTGTAGCCTTGCTTAGAATTTAAATTCATTTTCTCTAAGCCCACAGGTGAATAAAGTGTGACTCCAAACTCTCTGAGCATTGCTTAATTTATTCCGGTTCTCTGTAACATTATTGGTTCCCTGAGATTTGGGGAAAACAACCCATGCTTGGCTTTTTAGCCTCTGGTGAGTGGACCGGGTTTGGGGCCTGGGGGCGCTGGACAGGCCTCCAGGAGGCGCCACTCTGCTGAATTAGCAGAATTAAACCGGGGGACTCTGGGAGCTCCCGGACCTCAGCCCAGGACCCGGCCAGCATCTGGAGAGAGTGGTCGGACACTTCTGGACCTGTCGACAGAATCGGTAAGGTAGGGGCCCCATCAGTTCGGCCCACTCCAAGTGAGTGGAAGGGGGAGCTTGATCTCCTCCCCAGAAGCCATAAGGCTTCCTTAGGAATTGGGTGGATTGTTGTTTAAATTCTGAGTGAATGATGGGTCAAAGTGTGTGAGTGTGGAGGGAGAGAGCCTGCCCTCTCCTCTCCTTTGTGTGGCTCCACAGCTTCGGTTACGGAGTCCAAGTGGGCCCCAACCTGCGGTTCCGCGATTCATCAAATGGCATAACGGTGACTCACCCCCACGTGGAGGTGACCAGGCCCAGGGTTTATACGGGTGCACCTTAGCTAAGACAAATCTAAGCTCCCAAGGGACGCGGCCAGGCGGGCATCTGAGTGAGGATCTGTGAAAACAGGTCACCCCCTCCCTTGTCAGTCTCACGCCACCGATCATCATGGGGTTGGGACAGAGTAAACCCACTGTTCTCAATTGCATGTTGAAAAATTTTATAAAGGGATTTGATCATGATTATGGAACTAAAATGAATTCTGAAACACTGATGAAATTCTGTGAATTGGAATGGCCAGACTTCGGGGTTGGTTGGCCCTTGGAAGGCTCTTTAGATGAAGGACTGGTCAGGGAGGTCTAGAATATAGTCACAGGAGACCCTAGACACCCAGATCAGTTTCCCTACATAGACAGCTGGTTAGAAATTGCTCAAACCTTGCCGCCTTGGGTCTGGTTCTGCGTGTGTAAGAAGGGCCAGAGTAAGGTTTCAGTAGCAGGAGTGAAGAGGCAGTCAGGGCAGGAGCAGGCTAAGGAGAGGCAGGCAGGGCAGGAGCAGGCTAAGGAAAAGCAGGCAGGAGAGGAGAAGCAGGACCCTCAGAAGGAAGTTCAACCCCCTATTCTACAGGAGCCCCCCGAGGAAGTCCCACCAGCGTTACCACCTCCATATGAGCCACAGGCAGCATCAAGTGCTCCCCCTCTAGCCTGGAAGGTCCAGAAAGTCTGGAAACACCGCCTCCCTCCGTCTCCCCTCCACCAGGCTCTCCAGAGCCGGTTGGGCGGCGCTTGCGTTCAGCCGATCAAGGGCCCAAACAACAGCCGGCACGTCAGATGCCTCTCAGGGACATTCGGGGTGCCCAAGTGCTTGGTGAAGATGGGATCTTACAGGAAGGAAGGCCGGTCTATTATTATCAGCCCTTTACCACAAGTGACATTCTGAATTGGAAGCAACACACCCCAGCTTATTCTGAAAAACCTCAGGCCATGGTAGATCTCCTAGAAATGATCTTCCAGACCCAGAAGCCCACCTGGGTGGACTGCAAGCCGCTCCTTTTTGCATTCTTTCACACGGAGGAGCGTATGAGAGTAATGACAGGCTCGGAAGTGGCTCCAGACCTGGCAGGGACATTAGACGCAGACAGATGGGCAAGAGAGGCCTTCCCCGATGAGGAACCTAATTGGTCCCTGAACTCAGAAGACAGAAAGACCAGGCTAGAAAGATATCAGCTGGCTCTCCTCCAGGGGGTCAGGGCCGGAGCCAGAAAGCCCACCAATATGGCTAAAATCTCTGAGGTTTTCCAGAAGCCTGACGAAAGTCCAGCAGCTTTCTATGAGAGACTGTGTGAGGCATACCGGATCTACACTCCCTTTAACCCTGAGGCCCTGGACACTCAAACCATGGTAAATGCTGCCTTTGTAGGCCAAGCCCAGCCTGATATCAGGAGAAATTTACAGAAACTGGAAGGGTTTGCAGGAAAAAATGCTAGTGAACTGCTAGAGATAGCCAACAAGGTTTTCATCAACCGAGACAGGGCAGCAAAAAAGGAGGAAGAAAAGAGAATACAAAGAAGGGCCAATGTGATAGCAGTGGCTTTCAGAGGTTCGGGCCCCCAGACAGCCCAAAAAGGGAAGCAAGGTGACAGATCAGGAGGGAAAGGAAGAGCAAGCCTGAGACGGGACCAGTGTGCCTATTGTAAGGAAACAGGGCACTGGAAAAATGAATGTCCCAAACGGCAGAGCAAGAAGATAAGGTCCCCTTTTCCACCCAGTTGCTATCAACCAGAACCACCCGAAGCAGACCTTATTGGGCTGGCAGCAGCTGACTCTGACTAGGACAGATAGGGCTCTTTTCAGCTGGGCCCCCACAAGCCCATGGTCAGAATGAAAATTGGGGGCCAGACTGTGGACTTTATGGTTGATACGGGAGCAGAGCACTCAGTAGTCACACAGAAAGTAGCGCCTCTCTGAGGAAAAGAGGTTACCATTATTGGAGCTACTGGGGACCAGACCCGTAGACCATTCTGCTGGCCTCGCCGATGCCAACTTGGCGGCCACCGAGTAATTCATGAATTCCTGTACTTGCCAGACTGTCCAGGACCTCTGATGGGTAGAGACCTTTTTGCCAAAATGGGGGCAGAAATCACTTTTGCTCCAAATGGCTCAGCACAACTTTGCCTAAGTGAGGAGACTTCTCCAATGATCCTGTCCTTAGCATTGCCCCGGGAGGAAGAATGGAGACTTTATGCCCCTCAGTCAAAGGCCTCACCTTTAGAGGCTGAATTAGAGGAAGAATTTCTGCTGGTCTGGGCAGAAGGAAATCCCCCTGGCCTGGCCAAAGACCATGCCCTGATACTAATTGACTTAAAGCCTGGGGCACAGCCTGTCAAAACCTGCCAATATCCAATTCCACGGGAGGCACGCCTAGGAATTCAGGTCCACTTAGACCGGCTACTTCAGTGGGGACTCCTTAAAAGATGTCAATCACCATGGAATACTCCCCTCTTGCCTGTCAAAAAGCCTGGGATTGATTAATGACTACTGCCCGGTTCAGGATTTACGGGCTGTTAATGAGGCTGTTACAACCTTGCATGCAGCACTGCCAAACCCCTACACGCTCCTAGGACTCATTCCATCAGAAGCGGAATGGTTTACATGCCTAGATCTGAAAGATGCCTTTTTCTGCCTCCGATTAGCCCCCATCAGCCAGCCCCTTTTTGCTTTTGAGTGGGAAAACCCAACTACGGGAGCCAAGGAGCAGTTCACCTGGACCAGACTTCCACAAGGATTCAAAAACTCCCCTACTCTCTTTAGTAGAGCATTAGCATCTGATCTAAGTTCCCAAGACAGGACTTGGGGTGCATTCTATTTCAATATGTAGACAACCTCCTACTAGCCAGCTCTACACGAGCTCAGTGCTGGGAAGGGACACGAGCCCTCCCGAGACTGTTAACTGAAACAGGTTACAGAGTGTCCAAGAAAAAGGCACAGATTTGTCAGAAGGAAGTCAAGTATCTAGGCTTCCGAATCACCCAAGGGAAACGAAGGCTAGGGACTGAAAGAAAGCAGGCAGTATGTGCCATCCCAGTCCCTAGCACCCGGCGGCAGATTCGGGAATTCCTGGGAGCATCAGGGTTCTGTCGAATCTGGATCCCAGGGTTTTCAGATCTGGCCAAGCCTCTCTATGAAGCTTTAAAAGGGGAAGAGAAGGCACCCATTGAATGGGGCCCCGAGCAGGAGAAAGCCTTCATCAGCATAAAGGCAAAGCTCACGGAGGCCCCAGCACTAGGGCTACCAGATGTGACACGGGACTTTAACCTCTTCGTCCATGAGAACAGCGGGGTAGCCCTAGGAGTTCTAACCCAGGAGTTTGGACCTTGGCAAAGACCAGTAACCTATCTCTCCAAGCAGATTAACCCCCAGTTGCCTCCGGGTGGCCCCCATGTCTCAGGGCCCTTACAGCCACGGCATTATTAGTCAAAGAAGCAGATAAGCCCCTAAAGCAGGCGTCCTCAAACTACGGCCCGCGGGCCACATGCGGCCCGCCCAGGACATTTATCCGGCCTGCCGGGTGCCGCTTCCTGTCCTGCTTAGCAGCCGACTCGTCCTGGGCCCGCAGTGCGCATAGGAATTTGTTCATAGTTTCTTTTTTAAACTATAGTCTGGCCCTCCAACGGTCTGAGGGACAGTGAACTGGCCCCCTGTTTAAAAAGTTTGAGGACCCCTGCAAAGAATCCGGACTTAGTATTGTTCACAGATGGCAGTAGCTTCTTAGATGAAGGAAAAAGACGGGCCGGGTATGCAGTGGTATCAGACTTTGAGACAATTGAAGCACAGGCCCTGCCTGAAGGATGGTCAGCGCAGAGGGCAGAACTTTGGGCCCTCGCCAGAGCCTTAAAACTCAGTAAGGATAAGTGTGCCAACGTCTACACTGACTCGCGCTATGCCTTCGCTACCCTGTATATGCATGGGGCCATATACAAGGAAAGGGGGCTTCTGATGGCTGTAGGAAAAGGAATCAAAAATCAAAATGAGATTTTATAAAGTTACTAGAAGCAATTTGGGAACCTAAAGGAATAGCTGTCATTTATTGCAAAGGTCACCAGAAAGGGTAAGACTTAGTGTCAGAAGGAAACCAGCGTGCTGATGCCTCAGCAAAGCAGGCTGCCAAAGAACAAGCAGCACCCGCATGGATCATGTTGGCCCCCCAATTACCTGAACCTCCAAAGTACACTCCGCAGGAGGAGGAATGGGCTCAGCAAGAAGGGGGCAAAAGAACAAAAGAAGGTTGGTGGATACTCCCAGATCATAGGGTCTATGTCCCAGAACAGTTAGCCCATAAGGTAGTCCTCCAACAGCATGAACTTACTCATTTAGGAAAGACTGCCCTAGAAGCTTTGTTAGGCAGATACTACCTAATTGCCCGTCTTCCCTCCTTGTGTGCCTCAGTTTCTCAGCGTTGCCTCCTCTGTGCGCAGAACAATGCCAAACAGGGTCCTGTGGGACCGATAGGAGTGCAGCGCTGCGGGCAACTCCCTTTGAGGACTTAGAAGTAGACTTTACAGAAGTAGGGCCTAGCAGAGGAAATAAATACCCACTAGTCTTTTTTTGCACCTTTTCAGGCTGGGTAGAGGCATATCCCACTCGCACCGAAAAGGCAAGAGAAGTCACTAAGGCATTGCTGAAGGACATAATTCCACAGTATGGAATGCCTCTGACCATAGGGTCTGATAATGGCCCAGCCTTTGTAGCAGAAATAGTACAACAGGTAACTAAGGCTTTAGGAATTAGATGGAACATACATACAGCTTACAGGCCTCAGAATTCAGGGAAAGTAGAGCACATGAACCGGACTCTAAAGCAGGCTATGGCTAAGCTATGTCAAGAGACAACCTAACCCTGGACAGATATCTTGCCTCTTGTACTCCTGTGGGTACGCTGTGCCCCGAGGGCCAGGGTAGGTTTCTCTCCCTTTGAAATTCTATATGGTAGACCCCCTCCCTTAATTCAGCCAAAGGGAGATTTGGGGGAAATAGGAAACTTAGAAATCCATAAGCAACTACAAGGACTTGGGAAAACTGTCTTTGAGGTCCACAGATGGATTACCGACCAACTACCCATCTCTCTAGGAATAGCTGTACATCCTTGTAAACCTGGATACCAGGTTTGGGTAAAAGACTGGGAAAAAGAGCCCCTTAAGCCAATTTGGAAGGGACCCTATCCAGTCATACTAACCACTCCCACAGCTCTCAAGGTTGCAGCACTGAGCAACTGGATTCACCTCTCCCTAGTGAAGGCAGACCACCAGCTGAGTGACGCCCAGCCTGAGTGGAAGGTGACCTCTGACCAGAAACACCCCCTGCGGATCACCCTCAAGAAGACAACAGACCTGGCTGATCAACCTGCTCCAAGGAATTCAGAAATGCCCTGCTGAATTCTTCCTTACACTAATCTTTCTTATCTTCTCTTAAAGGCAAAATGCTCTGGTATTCTGGATAACCATTGTTTTTATCTTTCTAATAATTCTCATTTTTGTCTTTTTATGAGTGCCACCGGAACCTGAGGCTAGTCCCAGGAGGAGTACTCTTTTGCTCATGCTGGGACACAGAAGCACTGCTTCCTACACAGCAAAGGAACAAGATGAAGCTAAGGCTAATTCTTTTACTGTTAACTGAATTCTCTTAATCTTGACTACTCTCAGGTCTACACTCTGCCTCTTGAGAGCTTCCTAAGTCCTCACTACCTCTACCAAACACTTAATCTCACCCTCTCCCTCTTAAAAGAGCAGTCCAGCTAATCCCTCTCCTTATAACACTTGGCATTTCAACAGTGGTTAGCACTGGAATAGGGGGGCTGGCAACTTCCCTCTCCTACTATAAGAGCCTATTCGAAGACCTTGCTGACAGTTTAGAAGAAATAGCTCAAAGTATTGTTGCAGTACAGGATCAGATTGACTCACTGGCAGCCGTTACTTTCCAGAATCAGAGGACCAGACCTTCTCACAGCGGAGGAAGAGGGGCTGTGCCTGTTCCTTGAGGAAGAATGCTGTTTTTATGCTAACCAGTCCGGTATTGTAAGGGATGGGGCCAAGAAACTAGCTGATCGAGCTTTAAAAATAAGACAGGAGTTATCTGAGACCTGGGCTGCATGGGGGGGGGGGGGGGTGGTTGAAAAGGGGTCTGGAAATGGCTCCTTCCATTGACAGGACCACTGTTAATGCTACTCATAGCCATAACCCTAGGACCATGTCTTCTAAATCTGTTAACTCACTTTATCTCATCCCGTCTAGATGCCTTTAAACTTCAAATGGTCCTACAAGCCAGAAGAATTCCCTACAAACTTCTCCAAGATGAAGAAACGGGATGTTAACCCCTTGGATGTCGTCGCTTTTCAGCAGGAAGTAGTAAAAGATTGGTTGACAACCCTGTTCACCGTAACATCCCGTGGTTATTGTACCACAAGGCTGAAAAGCTTGTGGGACAAGGCAGGGGAATGAGAAGGCTAACCCCTATTTTGTAAAACTACTGTTTGGAATTCTCTGCTGTTTTTTTAGATGGCCTCTTATTCTAAAAAAAATAACTTTGCTTTCTAGCCTGCTTTAGCCTGCTTGAATAATGAGGAAGATAAACTTAGCTGTCTGACCTTGTAGGCCAGAGACTAGATATGCCCATACTCTCAATGCCATGCCAGGTGCATTTTTTAATTGGATAGAACTGTGTTGTTTCCAAGGCCAGCAGGGAGATAACACTAAGCGCACATAGGGCTGGCTCTTTAATAAAAAGGGAAGTTCTGCTTGTAGCCTTGCTTAGAATTTGAATTCATTTTCTCTAAGCCCACCGATGAATAAAGTGTGACTCCAAACTCTCCGAGCGTTGCTTGATTTATTCCGGTTCTCTGTAACATTGGGATTTAAAGTGTAACAACAATTATTTAGATTCAAACCGTAACCATTCCGAGCTAAAAATTTAACTCAAAAAGCCAAGGACCAATTTACTCATGAGAATTATCCTACTCATCTTGCCTCAGGACTTACTCATTCCACTCCCACCTAATTGAATTACATCTAAATTTAATATAAGCTTAAAAGAAAAAAAATACCTTAAAAGTCATTAACAGAAAGCAATGCTAACAAACGTTACAGTTGATTTATGCTCATGTAACCAAAGTTCCATATTCTTTTGAGGCATAATTATGTCTTATCCATTGTAACAGATCAGTCAGCCCACCTTATAAAGTAAATTAAAAATGTTATGTAGTCAACAAATAAATGTCTAGCAACAAAAATATAAACAAAATGTAATAGTTAAAAATATTAGAATAATGTTTAATTTTTTACTTTGGTTTAAAATGGAAGATTTTAAACCAAATCATCTTCTATAAAATTATTATTACTGCAGCAATAACTGCTAATAATTAAGTATCCTTTTGGAGCTTTGAATTGAGCTTCAAATTATAGTTTTGTTTGTAGGATGATATAATTTTTACTCAATAATTGTCTTAGTGTCTTGTAAAATTTGAGTGTTTTCAAATTTGATGCAATCTTCTCAGATTTTTTCAGGCTAGTTACTGCCAACTTCCTAATTTTTTTACTGTTCCTTTACATGTTAGGGCTGTTCTTAAAATATATTAATGTATAACTAAAGTGTTCACAATGTATATCATACACTTTAAAAATTCAAATTATGATATTCCATTGGAGCCAAACACATCAGTTTAGCATGATGGAATATGTTTACAATCCTCAGTCAAGTTGTTTTGTTAAAATATTATTATGTGACTTAATAACTATGATGCTTTATTTTATAATGAAATGTAAAAAGTCGAATTTTTCTTTTTGAGGTGAATCTCTTCTCTTATTTGACTGCATCACTAATATTTTTAATGAGTGATAAATGACAGAACTGTTTTAGCAAATATTAGC
The DNA here is from genome assembly GCF_963455305.1 of Plecotus auritus. Classification (NCBI taxonomy): domain Eukaryota; kingdom Metazoa; phylum Chordata; class Mammalia; order Chiroptera; family Vespertilionidae; genus Plecotus; species Plecotus auritus. The sequence continues at coordinate 201,551,927 of NC_137771.1, read as the reverse complement.
ATTCATATCGAGGGCACTAAATCTCAACAAGTCATAATTGGCTGATAGATATGAATTATTAAAATGAGTTCTTCATTAGAACATGCAATTTATCTTAATTGTATAATTCAAAAAGTACTGTATTGATTCAGGATAAGTATAAGCCAATATAGATGAATTAATTAATACCTTTAATTAGCAACATTCAGATAGTTGAAGATATTGAATGAACTATCCCTACTATCAAAACAGGAGTAACATTTGAATAAGATTCAGGTAAATGATTTCAATATAACTAAAAAGTTAAAGTGTACAGTAATAATGATTCAATAGCCCATAGATTTCAGTCTTGGATTAATTCACTACAAAGATTCAGATAAGAGGAACCTCTGTTGGGAACTTCATGCTTTAGAGGCATCTGTTTGTCACAAAGCACTTTTGCAAAAATAAATAATGTTAAAGAAAATATAGTGGCACTTGAATTCAGTGCTTAGTTCCAGGCAATCATGTACTACAACCATACACACCTCCTCTCCTTACCAACACCATTACACCCTGAGGAAATGCAGATCCACAGCCTCATAGTAGAAGACAGTGGTCCTGATACATGAAGGTGTGTGCGTTGTGCCACTGAGCCTGGAAGTCACATTGCTTGTGAGTGTAGAGAGTTTGAATCATAAAAATACTTAGGTAAGAAGATAAATTTATTGTCAAATTTTTCTTCACTTAGCAGAATAAAATAGATCTTCCAAAACAAAACAAAAGAAGCATCACTTCTCAGTTGAGCTTAACATGTACCTGCTTCCATTTGCGTTCCAGTTTTTTGGACTGGAGGAACAAAAAAATCATTTGTAGAAACTTAGGTGAGAAACATTTTGCCCATTTTTACAAATTGTGCAATCCTAAAAATTGGACAGATAGATAGATCTGTTAGCAGTGACAAAAGTGGCATGAGATGTTAGACTGGAGGAGATAGCGATCTCGGTTCAGCAACTTCAATATTTGAGTCTGGCTAAGGAAGAATTCAGAGCCAATACTCAAACTTTAAAAAAGAAAAAAGTTTATTTGGAAAGTTACAGAGGTAAAAGAAGTGAGTGGCAGAGAAAAAAAAAAGACTTAGAAAACAAGTTACAGAGGCAAAAGAAGGGGCCCTTGGAGCTTACCAGAGAGAAGGGTAAAAATAAAGTGCCTGGATGGAAAGAGAAGGGGGAAGGAAAAGGCCTGAGCATGCTTCTGGGAGGGAGAGGGCACGGGGTCCTCTGTCTCAAAGGCTTTTAAGGGCAGACATTTAGGGGAGGTGCCAGGGGAGAATCACAATGAATATTCATCAACTTTCCAGGTGTATTCTTTCAGGGACATGGTCTCTATTGATTGGTCATTGCCAGAGAAGGGGTTCACTCATCAATGCAGCTGGTCTTGATGCAACTATGGCATCACTTGTCTGGTTGTGCTACTTTTTGGGGCATGGAGCTGAATCACAACTGAGGCCTAGATGTCATCTCTAGGGGTTAATTCTTAAGGGGGTGGTCCTGTAAGGAAGAACCCCCATGGAGTCACATGAGGCTGCTCTTCAGCCCTTGTTCCTCTTCCAAGGGGGTCTACCACATGACTAGCAACATGCTAGGGAGGAAAGTCAAGGGATGGTCCTAGCCATGGGACCAGCAGTAGAAAGGTCATGGGATTTAAATCCAATGACCAGCAATATGTGTGGGGAGGAAAGGTTACCCTGGAGTTGGTTTTGCCTGTTGCTAGGCACCCAAGGCTTTCCCCTGGTGACCTTCTGTACGTGGCCTTTTGTCCTTGTTCTACTTATGTTTGTCTAACTGCCTGCCACAGACCTAGATAAAGCATTCAAATAATATGACACCAATTCTTAATGAAAGGAGTTTTTAGGGGTAAAATGGGAGTTTTTAGTGGTGAAATAGGCAAGTTTAGGAAATTTTTAAAATTAAAGGGTCCATGGAAAAAGCACAGGGCTACAGAGCTGCAAAGGGTACATTTCCACAGAATAAGGGAGCTGGAAAGAGCAGAAGGCACATTTCCAAAGAATAAGGGAATGGAAGCTGTAGAAAGGTATACATTTATAGAATAAAGGTAAGGAAGCCCCTCATTCAAAGAGAGAAGAAGAAAGTCCAGAGGGAATAGGGAAATAATAAGAGAGAAGAAGGAGGGAGCCTCAGGTACTTCACTTGAGATTTGAACTCTGGAGGTGCTGTAGTGACCAAATCAGAAGGAATACTGACCAATCAGAGGGGATATCAAGGCACAAAGATCTGCAGCCTTTATAAACCATAGAGAACAGAGACTCAGGAGGACTCTTTCTCCCTCCCCACAAGGGAGTCTGTGCTGGTTTCTCAATAAATTCCCACCTTTGCTACACCACCTTTCATCCACGGTTTCATTCTTCGATTCCACCAGACAAGAGCCCGGTAACCATCCTGCCTAGGCGAACACCAAGTGTTCCAGTCCAAATTTCCAGTTTCATTAACATAGTCACCTAGTGGACATTAAGCATAAAACTTCTGGGTAGTTTCATTCTTATCAATATACTCTTATCAAAAGATTCACAATTACATTTTAAAAATTAAAACTATTCAATTTTAATAATTTTATTTAAAAATGGATGCTCAATTTGAACTAGTATTTTGCCTTTTAATATTGACAGATCATCTTAATGAAAATGCTTAAGAACACACAAGTATAATTTTGTATTTTCAAATTCACTTTGAATTCAGTCTATACATTTTAACCACACAGTCTATTTTATTTTGAACTCTTCTAGATCATTATTGTTAATGGTGGTTTAGTCAGGCTTCTTCTTGCCTCTAAAGTCCTGACCTCCCTCTCATCCTCCAGCACAAAATCCAAAAGAACTAAGCACAGAGAACTCTCCCCCCTCTTTTTAGTGAAACCCTTACTTTAGTAAACTTGTAATTGTGAATTCTCTGTCCCTTTGAGATGTACATTTTTAAAAAAAAAAAAAAAAGATTCTTGTCCTTTTTATAACCCAGGACTGTCTCAGAGACCTGAGAGCCATCAATTTGAAATGCAACAATCTGAGACAGTGCTCATATCTCCCAGCCTCTGTGAGAGGATAGGAACCCAAATTATAACACTACCTCCTTTCATAAAGACATGAGGAAATTTATTACAATTCCCTTAAATAGAGTCTTTCTTGCCTATTTAACTTTGTCCAGTGCAATTTTTGCTTTACACAATTATCAACAGCCCATAAACAAATCACAGTAATTAAATATAAATTGTCCTTGATAAAATAGATGATCACAATCATATTCTTATCTTTGTAAATGTTGGCATAATGAAGTTATATTTGTCAAGGTAGAACACATGTTTTATTTAACAATTTGTGGCATGATTTATTTTTTTAAGTAGTTAAACATATGGCATGAAGTCCTCCTGGGTCCTGAAAATGTTAGATGTGAGTCCATTATAAAAGATCTATGAGTTTCCTGTTAATCTGTGAATTTCTTCATAGCAATACTATAAGAAAAATTTTATCTTGAAGAATAATTTGAGATATATGAAAAATTTATATAAAGAGGTAAGTTTTTTAAAAAGGCAGTATGGGAATGCTGCCTGTTAGTCATGAGTAAATCCTGATTTATCCAGGGTTAGGGACAATTGCATGCCTTCATTGCTAATGAGGACACCTACAATGAACTGATTCCCTTATCTTCACAAAAAAAACACATTCAAAAATAAAGCTCTTTGTTTTATGCCAAAACAAAAAACAAAAACAACAGTTGATCTCAATACAAAAGATACTCCCAAAGTATACTAATGAATCTAAATACTTGGAACACTAATATTTGTCCTAAAAAATAATTCTATTCTTATCAATACTGAAATATTATTCTGTGTTGAAGTCAATTCTTCTCATCTTTTGATGTATTTGTTCTAAAATTGTGTTGATATTCTTCCAGTGCTCTACACTGAAAACTTTCTTAAACATAAGAGGAATAAAAGAGGACAAGGAGATTTCATAGATTACAAGCAACTCAAAAAATGGAACATGATCTGTCATCTAATGGGAAGTGTTATTTAGTATTTTCTTTCATACAAAGTTTGCCTTTCAAAATTACTTATCATAATCATTGCTCAATAATGCATTTTTTTATTAAAATTGAAGTACATTAGTATGGTTCATAAATGTTAAGATATTAAATTGTTTTTCAGTGACCAGCATACCTCCTCCCATAGGTATACATTATGAGAACATACACCTGGAAAACCAGGAAGACTTCTGCTATTTAAATGGAAAGGGTTCCATTTAAACAGGTATTAGTACTTTCATAGCATTTCGTTATAAGGATAATTTTTACGCTACAACTGATATACTTTCAAATGTCATCATTGGTTAATTATATTGTACATTTATACAGAGCCTCTGGTCCACGAATTCACTTATACAACTAATATTTTAATTTCAATTATTGTCTACTTGGATAATGTATTTTAACATCAATGTTAACAGAATATTCATGTATTCTATAAGGTTTTCTGGGGTCACCATTTTAAAACCGTTTTACTGATCCCAGAACACATTCTAAAAAGTTATGGTCCTTTTGGATCCCAACATAATGTATCAACATATATTTCAATGGTTTGCATAAACTGGAATATTTTATTATTAAAAAAAGATGCCTGGTCCAGCCAGCATGGCTCAGTGGTTGAGCATTGACCTATGAACTAGGAGGTCACGGGTTTTGATTCCTGGTTAAGGCACATGCCTGGATTGTAGGCTCCATCCCCAGTGGAGGACGTGCAGGAGGCTGCCAATCAATGATTCGCTTTCATCAATGATGTTTCTATCTTCCTCTTCCTCTCCCTCCCTCTCTGAAATCAATAAAAATATATTTAAAAAATAGAAAATGTAAAAAGCTTCCTGATGACACCATGAAAGTGTTATCAGCCTCATCCAAACATTACACTCAGAAAGTTTCATAACAATTTTTTGTAAAATAAAATAGATGATGTCATAAAATTACATTAACATTTTTAAGTTTCTCCTAATCTCATCCTTTCCCATTCTAAGACCCTGGGAGTGTCTTAGTGTCTCAAATTCCTGGCTGAGCCACAGAAAAAGAGACAGAGGTATAGCTTTTCTATCCTCCATTATGGTTCACTAAGTTTTTGTTAGACTATTAAAGCTCCCTGTGGTTAACATTAGATCTGTAGCATTAAGTCTTTATAATGTTTGAAGTGTATATTATTTGTATCCACAACATGTAAAAAATAAAATAAGATTTAATGCACATGCTATACCTTAGTAATCTCAAATTTAAAAATTTACAATGAAAAACATACATATAGGTATATTAATCACTTCAGAAGAAAAGGATAAGTAAGCATTGAAAAACAGCTATTATGTCATGAGTGACATAACAAGAAGGAAATACATATAGAGAGGGGGGGTGATATAGGTGTGAGGATTAAGCACATTCATTCTAGAGTTAGCCTGACTTGTATGACTTCCTCCTGCCTGTTCCCTGACCAGTTGTGTATGTAAATGCATGGTAATAATTTTGCCCTGGCAAATCGGTTGTGATAATAAAACTAAGTAATATATAAAAAACATTATGTTATGGGTACTTAATAATATGTATTAATGTTAATGAAAGTGTGACAGGTTATTAGAAATAGAAAACAATATAATAATTGTGTCTATCATATATAATATTATTTGCTAAGCATCATCTTAATCATGGTCTCTGACCTCAAAATGAAGCTATAAAAATTATATCCTATATGATTTCAATTGTGACTTTCCAATATGTGTTTTAATTTGTGGCTTTTTGAATTTTCTTCACTTCCTTTAAGCACAACTGAAAATAAATTAATATAGAATTCTTCCTAATGGTGCCATATTACCAAAAGGGTTCTGCCATAAATAATTTAGGGACACATATCACATCTGCACAAAGGGAAAAGAGTTAAGGTAAATGGAAAATGTATATGATTTACTGAAGCTGAAAGCCCCCTCAATTTCATGACTACTTGAGCATGAAAATTGCTTAAATATATTTATGGTTTCAAATGAATAGATTCCACTTAGTGATGCAAATTGAGGCCCAGGAGACCTTAAAACTGATGAAAGTTTATAACTTACAGAATCTGGGCTGGGAATGAATAAAAAGATTTGATGTATTGAGGAGTACTTATTCCTAAACTACAATTTAATAAACAAAGCAGAAATTTGATAATGAGGATTTAAAAATAAAAGCAGACCTAGTTTTCAAAGAGTTATGTTCCATTAATGTTTATACTTCATATGTATTAAATTAATTATGTAAAGATCATTCTTCAAGTCCCTGACACTTAAAATTTATATACACACACAGATATATAGACATAAGCATATAGACATATAGATACTTTTCATTAAATAATTGCCAAATATGTAAATAGTGTTAATGACTATGAAATAAAAATGTAGGAAAGGGATGCAGGAAATATGAACACAAAACACTTTGAATTCGTCCCAAAATATCAAATCAGCCACTGGGAAATATATGTATTATGAACATCCTCATTACCAATGAGAATTACCCAAAAGTGTCCCTATTAAACAAATAAAACATCTAAGTTTCAAAAGACAGGTGATTTGAGACCTATCACTTGGTCTCTTCCAAAAAATTATAAATAAAGTTAAACAAAATATGTATGCATGGAAGATCCATCAGAGAAGTAATGATACGGAACTATAATATCATGAAATATGTGCTACTGGTGGTGGGGATAAGGAGGGGATGGGTATTCCTACTGAATGTATTCTAATAATTAACCTCTAATTGTGAGTCGGTGCTGATGTAACAAATCTATAGTGCCAGGCGTGAAAGCAAGTCAGTCACTATACTTGACTTCCACTAGTCAAACCACCAAAGGAAAAATCATCAAGAGAGATAATTGGTAATTATTTGGTTGGCAGAGCAGCCATGGACATAATTCATTAAACTATAAAGACACTATATACTGTATGTTTAGTATGAAGTTGTTCTCAGGAAGCCAAGATCATGAATGACCAATGTATAAGTACAGATCAGGATTGTTTGTGTCATAACTGCTGAAAAGACTAACAATGTTTTGCTGTCATGAGATCAACATGAGCCAATATTCATTTAGCTGTAACTCATCTACAAAAAGGCCCCTGCCCAATGAAGAAAAGAAATACAAGGGCTCAAGTTTATTATAATAAATCACTGCTCCTAGGTTAAGGGACAAAAAGAAATTCAGAATAGTAAATTCTATGACAACAATAGAAGATATGAATGATAACTTCTTAAAATTTTTAGTGATAAATCCACAAGCTATAGCTATTTCCATTGTTTGACCATTTGTTACTAGCCAGCAAATTATTCGAAGAATGTGAAATACCAGGAGACCACTTCTGAAATTGCAAGGTGATTCACCAGTGACCTGTTCAATCTAGTGCCGCCACTGCCACAATCTATTGAGTTAGCAGGTGGTTCCATGGTGTGTGGCTATCCATTTCTGAAGACTTACTCTAGCTGCAGATATTGACTGTACATGTTAGAATAGCAGTTTGTTGCTGCAGCTGCCTTGGATGTGCCTCAATAGGCACAAAGGGAAATCTACCTTTTGCTCATTAACTTTATTATTGAACTCTAAGAGGATGATTTTTGTATGGTATTTTATTATTTATTAGAGGCCGGTGCACGAAATTTGTGCACTGGGGGGGGGTGTGTCCCTAAGCCCAACCTGCACCTCTCCAATCTGGGACCCCTCTAGGGATGTCCGACTTCCCTACCTGGATCGGGCCTAAACAGGAAGTTGGACATCCCTCTCACAATCTAGGACTGCTGGCTCCCAACTGCTCGCCTGCCTGCCTTCCCGATTGCTCATAACTGCTTCTGCCTGCCAGCCTGGTCACCCCCTAACCACTCACCTGCCAGCCTGATTGATGCCTAACTGCTCCCCTGCCAGCCTGTTTGCCCCTAACTGCCCTCCCCTGCAGGCCTGGTCACTCCTAACTGCCCTCCCCTGCCAGCCTTGTCACCCCTAACTGCCCTCCCCTGCAGGCCTGGTCCCTCCCAACTGCTCTCCCCTGCAGGCCTGGGTCCCCCCCAACTGCCCTTCCCTGCAGGCCTGGTCGGCCCCAACTTCCCTCCTCTGCCGGCTTGGTCACCCCTAACTGCCCTCCCCTGCAGGCTTGATTGCCCCCAACTGCCTTCCCTTGCAGACCTGGTCCCTTTCAACTGCCCTCCCCTGCTGGCCATCTTGTGGCAGCCATCGTGTGTCCACATGGCGGCAGTCATCTTTGACCACATGGGGGCAGCCATCCTGTGTGTTGGAGTGACGGTCAATTTGCATATTATTCTTTTATTAGATAGGAGGATTAGATAGGATAGAGACCTGGTGCATGGGTGGGGGCCAGCTGGTTTGCCCTGAAGCATGTCCCGGATCAGGGTGGGGGTTCCCTTGGGGTGGGGCAGCCTGGGTGAGGGGCCTGTGGTGGCTTGCAGGCTGGCCACGACCCCCGGCTACCCAAGCGGTGGCTCTGGTATCTGGGATTTATTTATCTTCTATAATTGAAACTTTGTAGCCTTAAGCGGAGGCCAAGGCAGGCCAGGGCTGCAGAAACTTGGCTTCCTCCATCGCCGGGGGCAACTCAAACCTCCTGCTCGCTCTGTTGCTGCAGCCATCTTGGTTGGGTTAATTTGCATACTTGCTCCTGATTGGCTGGTATGCGTGGCTTGTGGCTGTAGCTGAGGTATGGTCAATTTGCATATTACTCTTTTATTAGCTAAGATTTTAAATATTTTTTAAAATATATTTTTATTGACTTCAGAGAATAAGAGAGAGGGAGAGAGAGATAGAAACATCAATGATGAGAGAGAATCATTGATTGGCTACCTCCTGCATTCTCCCTACTGGGGACTGAGCCTGCAACCTAGGCATGTGCCCTGACCAGGAATCAAACTAATAACCTCTTGGTTCATAGGTCAATGCTCAACAATCCAGCAACACCAGCCAAGCTGATATTTTATTATTTAAATGTGTGGCAATACATTAATTTATGTCTGTAGCTGTGCCTATTTATGTTGTCTTAAAATACAATCAAATTTAGTGCTCTACAACATAATTATTAGGAATCACTATCATATTTTTAAATTTAAATTTCAAACTCACTTGATAGCAAGACTTTGCCAGCAATTTCTCAGGTAAATGTCATATTAATTAATATTATTATGGTTTATTTCATGCAAAACTAATACTGAAACTGCTGAGTTAGCTTTTGTTACTGTATTGTTTTGCTGTATAACCTCTTTCCAAGTAGACTAAATTTATGCTAGCCCTATTTTTAGCTAAAATATTTTAACTGGATGTATAAGAGAATCTGCTCTTTCCCCAAGCTCTGGGTTAATCAAGGTCTTTTGTGTTTCCCTGGTAAGATAATTAAACCAAAGGTTATAAAAAATCAGCATAACTCGCTCATTCTGGTTTGACGCAATTGGTGTAGAAAGTGATAAAATTCCTTGTCCTTACAAAGCTCATATCCTAGTGCTATTTCATAGGATATAAATAACAAACAAAATATGTGGTAAGTTAAAAAGTATTAAGTACAATTAAATCCTATATAATAAAAGGCTAATATGCAAATTGTCCCCTCAGGAGTTCGACCACTAGCTATGATGTGCACTGACCACCAGGGGCCGGGGCTGACCACCAGCAGCTGGCAGATAGGGGAAGGAAGGCCCCGATTGGCCCTGATCACCGACTAGGCCTAGGGACCCTACCAGTGCACAATTTTGTGCACCGGGCCTCTTGTAAGTATCTAACAAAGGGTATTAGATGAGCAGGATGGGAAAAAATTGTAATTTAATTAGTAGTGTTATATAGTTCTCATTAATGTGCTATGTTAGAGAAATTAGGAGGTCTCAGATTGCAATGGATGAAGTGAGAGGGCTTTAAGAGAGAAGTAGGGATGGGCAGCTCAGGAAGGACAGTTAGAGATTTGTAGATTTTGGTTTTCAGTGTCTTCTTTTGTTTTTTCAACATCACTCTAAGTAAACTTTTTATTTTCTAAAGTAAAAGAAAAAAATAAACTAAAAATGTTTTCTACAAGGAATTTATTTTATTTTATTTTAGAGAGGGTTTAAATTTACAAGTAATTTGTGAAGTTAAAATATATAAGGTCTTCACGTACCCTAACCTAGTTTCAGAACCCTATGCAGTTTTTATGTCTCTTTAGGTTATTCTAGCTGCTCCAATTTCTCAGACTTTTCTTCTTTTTGATGACTTGGGCAATTTTGAAGCATACTGGTCACATATTTTTGCAGAATGTTCTTTAGTTCAGATTTTTTTTTCCCTTATGATTTAACCAGGTTATGAATTTATGGGGAGGAAGAATACAGATATAAAATGCTATTCTCATCATATCATATCTAGAGTACTTATTCTCAGCATCAGTTATTTTTGTCGGGGTAATCTTGATCAGTTGGTTCCCAGTAGTGTTTGTCATATTTCTCTATTGTGAGGTTACTTTTTTTTCTTTGTGTGCTCCTTGGAAAGAAGTAGCTATGTTTATTTCACACTAAGGAGTGAGGAAATTTGTCTCCTTGAAGGCAATGTGCCGACATAAATGATTTTTAATTCATATGCATAGGTGAGTGTTCTATTCCCCCCATTTATTTATGTACTCAAATATTAATTTATGTCAATATAGATTCATGGGTATTTATTTCATAGTTTAGGTTACAATCTAAGAATTTATATATTTTGTTGACCACATTGTTCCTCTTTTGGCTCTTGGAACTCTTAATTGGTTTCTGTGTCTTTTTGATGTGCTGCATAACTATGTATGCTAAGCATGTGCCTTTATTTTTTCATGGTTTCTTACTTTGGGCACTAAAATATCCTGTAGATTCATCTTATGTATATTGTGTCCTAATCCTACAATTAGCATTGTTTCCAAAGAGCCCTAATTCCTTTTATTGGAGAATGGTGTTAACAATCAAGTTATGGGTGATAGGTGTGCTTATTGATATTAAGTGTGTCATTATTTTTAGGCCCACTCACGTAACATTAAATATGTGTCTCTCTCCATCTCTCTCTCTCTCTCTCTATATATATATATATACACACACACACACTAGAGGCCTGGTGCATGAAATTTGTGTACAGGAGGGTCCCCTCACCCCAGCCTGTACCCATTCCAATCCAGGACCCCTTGGGGGATGTCCAACTGCGGGTTTAGGCCCGAAACCAGCAATCGGATATCCTTCTCACAATATTGGACCACTGGCTCCTAATCGCTCACCTGCCTGATTGCCCCTAACAGCCCCCTCTGCTGGCCAGGTGGCCCCCAACTGCCCCCCCTCTGCTGGCCTGGTTGCTCCTAACTGTCCCCCCCCCCACCCTGCCAGCCTGGTCACCCCTTACTGTCCCCCCTGCCAGCCTGGTCTTCCCCAAATGTTCTCCCCTGCTGGCCTGGTTGTAGGCAGCCATCTTGTGAGGGTGTGAGGGTTAATTTGCATATCACCTCTTTATTATATAGGATGATTTCATATTGATATCTCCAAATCTAATTTATTACCTCATGTATTATCCTAGCCATCTTAAACTCTCATTCCAACAGTGAGAAACCTAGCCTTCACCACAAATCATCCATTATTTAATTGTTTAATTTCAGTATACATTCATAGTAGTAATAGAATTCTTAACCTGTATGCTTGTAGGATACAAGTTTGTCAGTTACAGTGTAGTGTTCACAGTTACTTTTGCCTTTAGTCTTACAGACTCCACTCATTTAGAAAATTACCTTGTTCAGCATCTTTTCCCCACTATTTTTCTTGAGGTTATTTTATAAATTTTAATACATTTAGGCACTTTTATTGTTTTATACAATCCATTTACCTCCTAAATGATTTTTAAAATTTTGCATACATACCTTTTACTGTAACTGTAAATCACTCTGAGATTTGACAGATGCCTAGTTTCATGTATCTAACGTTATAGTGTGATACACAAGATTTTTTCCACTCTAAAAATTCACTGTGCTTCAACTATTCTATCCTCCCTTCCCAGAATTCCTGGCAAACTGATCTGTTTACTTTCCCTGCATTTGCCTTTCCAGAATGTGATATAATTGAAACCATACACTTGGTAGTCTTTTCATACTGTCTTCATTCACTTAGCAATATGTATTTAAGATTTCTCATATTGGCAATGTGTGGCATCTCTCTTCCTTAATATATTAACCTGGCTAGAATTTTATGAGATTTATTGACATTTTCAAAGAACTAGCTTTTGGATCCGTTTACTTTCTATATATTTTTTTCCTTTTTTCAATTTCATTGATTTTTGCTGTAATTTTACTTCTATACGTCTACTTGCTTTAGGTAAATTGCTCTTAGTTCTTGATACTGTGAAGTAGGTCATTAGATTATTGATTTTATACATTTTTTCGACTTCTGATATGTATATTTAATACTATAAATTTCAGCCTATGCACTGCTTTTACCACATTGAACACATTTTGATAAGTTGTACAATCATATAGTTCTAAATATTTTTATATTTCTCTTCAGATTTCTTAAAACCATGGGTTATATAGAATTGTGTTATTTAGTATCCAGATAGTTTGTGACTTTCCAGCTATGTTTCTGTAATTTATTTCTCTTTGGATTACATTTTGATGTAAGAAGATACTTTGGATAATTTATATTCTCTTAAATTTTTATTATGTATTATATAGCCTAGAATAAAAACAGAGACAACATAAATTATTTCAAAATTAGAATTCAGGAATTGAAAAGTTTAGAGTTTCATAATGTAGTGTCAAAATCCAACTGATCATGAAAGTGAGATAAATAAAAATTGAGAATTTAGAGAAAAATAAAATAATATATTCACTATCAAATGTCATATTTAAATTCTCACTTGATACAGTTTTAACACTTCATAGTGAAATAGACAACCAAAAGTTAAAAATATTCAAAAAGCTTCCTATAAGTTAAATGAATAGGAATTATATTAGAATCCTTGTATTTAAGTCCTGAAAATAAAGGGATATAGTACAAAAATTGTGAAAAAAATATTATGAACCTAAATTTCTTTATACTGAGATCATTATTTAATGTAAACATTTACAAGTTTTTTTGAAGTTGAATTAATAAGGTTATTAATTGTGTTATTTAGTGTCCAGGTAGTTTGTGAAGATGAATTAGTAAGTTCCTAGGAAAACTTTAATACAGAGAGATCAAACTAACCCAAGGCAAAGAAAACTATTTAAGACAAACTAAATCAGATGGATCTAACCAATAATTACTGAACCGCTCTTGACTTTTATTGTTAAGAGAAAAATTGTATAAATTAAAATTTATATGTATAAAGCTTTTTTAAAATGCTACACTCTGGAATTAGGTTTACCTTGCATTTTGGTCTTTTCATTATGATTTTTCTGTTTCAATTTTTTTATTATTATTTATAAATTTAATAAATCTTTATTGTTCAGATTATTACAATTGTTTCTCTTTTTTTCCCCATAGCTCACCTCCACCCAGTTCCCACCTCACCCTCTGCCCTTACCACCCCCACTGTCCTCATCCATAGGTGTATGATTTTTGTCCAGTCTCTTCCCGCACCCCCCACACCCCTTTCCCCCTGAGAATTGTCAGTCTACTCCCTTTCTATGCCCCTGATTCTATTATATTAACCAGTTTATTCTGTTCATCAGATTTTTTTATTCACTTGATTTTTAGATTCACTTGTTGATAGATATGTATTTGTTGTTTATAATTTTTATCTTTACCTTTTTCTTCTTCTTCCTCTTTTTAAAGAATACCTTTCAGCATTTCATATAATACTGGTTTGGCGGTGATGATTTCATTTAGCTTTTTCTTATCTGTGAAGCTCTTTATCTGCCCTTCAATTCTGAAGGATAGCTTTGCTGGGTAGAGTAATCTTGGTTGTAGGTTCTTGCTATTCATCATTTTGAATATTTCTTGCCACTCCCGTCTGGCCTGCATAGTTTCTGTTGAGAAATCAGCTGAGAGTAGCAGGGGTGCTCCCTTGTAGGTAACTAACTGTTTTTCTCTTGCTGCTTTTAATATTCTCTGTTTGTCTTTTGCTCTTGGCATTTTAATTATGATGTGTCTTGGGGTGGTCCTCTTTAGATTCCTTTTGTTTGGGGTTCTCTGCACTTCCTGGACTTATAAGTCTATTTCTTTCACCAGGTGGGGGAAGTTTTTGGTCATTATTTTTTCAAATAGGTTTTCAGTGTCTTGCTCTCTCTATTCTTCTGGTACCCCCATAATTCTGATGTTGGTACGCTTGAAGTTGTCCCAGGGGCTCCTTACACTATCTTCATATTTTTGGATTCTTTTTTCTTTTTGCTTTTCCGGTTGAGTGTTTTTTGCTTCTTTGTATTTCAAATCTTTGACTTGATTCTTGCGGTCCTCTAGTCTGCTGTTAGATCTTTGTATAATATTTTTTATTTCAGTCAGTGTATGCTTAATTTCTAGTTGGTCCTTTTTCATATCCTCGAGTGTCTCACTAAATTTATCGGCCTTTTCTAGGAAATTCTTGAAAAACCTTATAACCGTGGTTTTGAACTCTATATCCAGTCATTTGCTTTCCTCCATTTTTCATTGTGATCTGTTTATTTGTCTTTGCATTTTGGCTGCTTCCCTGAGTTTATAGAGTGGCTTTGTGTGCTAGGTGTCCTATAGGGCCCAGTGACTCAGCGTCCCCAGTTACCTGAGGTAGACTCTCTTGGTGCACCCCTTTGTGGGCTGTGTGCACAGTCTTGTTGTAGTTAAGCCTTGATTGTTGTTGGTATCACTGGGAGAAATTGACCTCCAGGTCAATTGGCTGTGAGGATCAGCTGTGTCTATGCTGGGAGAACTTCTGTGCTGGAGACACCCTTATGAGACTTGCAAAAGCCTCTGTGCTCAGCTTGAATAGGGCGAAGTCTCAGGGTGGAGCAGACAGCATTGATTTTCTGTCAGCCCTGCCCTAATAGGCCCCTGTGTCTCAGTGTTCTGTGGTAATCATTGCAAGCACCTCTGAGAGAAAACCACCCTCAAGTTCCGCCTGCTGCCAGACCGTCCAGTTTCTCCCCAAATGAGTCTGGGTCCCCAGAGTCTTGCCCAGAACTGAAGTTCAGTGCAGTCAGGAGCTTTTGTTTCCCTCCCGCTTGAGAAAGCCAGCCTCGTACTCAGTTGCCCACCTGCTCTGCGTGTGTGCCTCACGACCTCTGCCTTCCATAGTTCCTCTGAGTCTCAGTGTGCTTTTCTCTTTCCTGACAGTCCAATTTTACCCCGTATGAGTCTGGGGTCCCAGAGTCTTGCCCGGAACTGGAGTTCAGACCAGTCAGGAGCTTTTGTCTCCCTCCCGCTTGAGAAAGCCAGCCACACACTCAGTTGCCAGTCCTCTCTGCACGCGCCTCTCAGTACATATGCCTCCTGCAGCTCCTCTGAATCTCAGTGTGCTTTTCTCTTTCCTTCTAGTTGTAGAATTTCCACTCAGCCAGCCTTCCTGTGGTTCTGGATGATGTCCATTTTGTCTTTTAGTTGTAGTTTTGAAATTGTTGTGTGAGACAACAGTTTAGGTGTTTACCTATGCCGCCATCTTGGTTTCTCCCTGTTTCAATTTTTAAATGTAGATATGTACAAAGTTACTTTTCAAAAAAAACCCTTAAATCCAATTTTGAAATCAATTGATTATTATATGAAATAACAAGTATTTTTATTAAGCTTTAACAACCTATCAAAATCCACATCAATGAATCTAAAACTGCTCTTAAAAGTAGTCTTAATAATATAATCCACATAAAAATATTTACTATTTAAGTTCAAACTATAACTTAAAATAAAATAACTCTTCATGGTTTGGAAAGATGTTCATTTTGAGTGAATAGCAGCATATAAAGGAACTTAAAGTTTAAGAAGAATTAATAAAAATTAGAGAGTTTTGGCCAAAAGCAATGCTACCATACATAGCACAGAGAGATAATGCTCTTGGACCGAATCTTGAAGTGCCATTTTATTCATTAATCTGATAATGATAATATGCTTCATATAGTGACAATCTAAAATAATTTGGGGAAAAGCAACATGCAGCCAAAATATCCTTAAATGTTCTTGTCAAATGGTTTTCAACTAAATTCAACAAATTAAAAACATAAGAAGATTTAACAAATCATTATTAGAATGACTAAAATAAAGTATACTAACTATACCACATGTTGGCAAGGATTCAGACCAACAAGATCCCAGTAGCAAAAAGTCCACATAACACCAGGTCTTAGTTTATTCATATCATTCTGCAATAAAAGGACAGAGGATCCTTGTGGAAATGGCTAATTTTAAGACTATTGTACAAAAAATACAAGATGAACCTACAGCAAATGGTAATGCTAGAAAATAAAGAAATTCTAAAAGGAAATATAAATCAGTGATGAATACAAGTACTAGCTTGAGTGTGCCCTGGAGGCTAACTGGGAACAATTTAAGTAATAAAATCACAATAGTTTTGTATTAAAAGCCCTAAAAGTAAAAAAAAAAAATTAAAGTCCATATGCCCATAGTGGTATGAACAAATAATTGAGTAAATATATAAATGTGAGAAAAATAACAAATCTTCTCAACAGAATAATTTCAAATAATAATTGTAGAAGAGTGAAGAATATAGACATCCACCATTATAACACCACTAGTGGCTCGGTGCACTAATTCATACATGGGTGGTGTCCCTCGGCCTGGCCCACAATCGCGGCCAATCGGGGCTGACTGGCCAGGAGCAGGGACCACAGGAGGTTGGCCAACAGTGGGAGATTGGCTGTGGGAGCACACTGACCACCAGGGGGCACCTCCTGCGTTGAGCTTCTGCCCCTTGGTGGTCAGTGTGCACCATAGAGACTGGTCGATAGGTTGTTCGGTCACTTAGGTTTTTACATATATAGATAGTAATAATTGCTATAGGCAAGATCCACTTATAACAGTTAAAATTAGTGGACTAAACTTTAGGGAGTATCAGGAGATTTGTATATCCTCAAATTATCTCTCCCAACTTACTGTATTCATTATTGTGATGTATTTAACACATGTCCAAAAACTTGGAAACTTCTTCCTCAGGAGATAAAGCTTCATTCTCATGCTCTTCCAGTGTGGACTATGTTTAGTGACTCACTTCTTATAAAAGAGTATGGTAAGAAAAACCAGAGTAACTTTTACAGCGGAGAAATCTGGCAAGCATTACCTTAACCAAGTGATCAAGTTTAACCTTACCAGTAGCCCAGATGATATCATGTACCACCTGATAAAATATCATGAGAGGGGTACCACACCTATCTGACATTATTTTCCACAATCTAGAAACCCAATGTAATAATGCAAAGATATCAAGTGAATCCAAACTGAAGGACATTCTACACCATATCTGACTAGTGCCCTTCAATTATGAAAACAAAAATGATAAATTCTCATAGATTAAAATAGATTAAGGGACATGATGATTCAATGTAATATGGTGTCCTAGATTGGTTCATAGGTCTTGAAACGGACATTAGTGAGAAAACTGGTGAAATATGAACAAATATGTAGTTTTGTTAATAGTATCGTACCATTGTTAATTACTTAGTTTTGGTTAAAGAAACTATGGTTGTGTAGAATGCTAACTTCAAGGAAACCTGGGTGAAAGGTATATAGACACTACCTGTATTCTTTTTGTAGCTTTTAAAAAATATGTATATTTTATTGATTTCAGAGAGGAAGGGAGAGGGAGAGAGAGATAGAAACATCAATGATGAGAGAGAATCACTGATTGACTGCTTCCTACAAGCCCCACACTGGGGACCAAGCCAGCAACCCAGGCATGTGCCCTGACTGGGAATTGAACCATGACCTCCTGGTTCATAGGTCAGCACTCAATCACTGAGCCATGCTGGATAAGCTCTTTGCAGCATTTTTAAAAATCTGAAATCATTTCAACATAAAGAGTTTGAAAATGAAAACAACTCTAACACATTCTAGGACATTAAATTAGCTTATTCCCTTGTATTTTCCCTGTTACCTCTGTTTATAGCTAAATAGCATTTTATTAGTGAACTCTGACTATAAACATGACTATTTTACTAAATTACCTAGTTTATATGCATTTGTTTATAGAATATGTGATGTCCTTACAGGGAAAGATTTTGTTCATTCATCTGTCTCGCCATTTTTCAGCATATATAAATTTGCTGAGTAAATAGCAGGATATGCTTTCTTTCAGTGCATAAGAGGAAGTAATATAATCTACAGAATGTTCATTATGGTTTGCTTCAGTATGTGGAACTTTTAATGCATACTGTGAAATTACTTGAATTACTTCAGAATTTTCTCTATTATTATTCAATATGGGATATGCAAATCTAGAATAGGAAAGCATTGCATGTAATTTACATGAGAACATGCAGGTGTTCAACAATGTTTTCAAAATAATTCCAATATCTACTTACCATTTTAAATCAATCAGGGTTATCAGTAAGAATATGAACATTTTTTGTTCAACAGATTACACCTGATTGTAACATAAACAGAAATGCAATTGGAGTGGCATAACATTAATGTAAAGAACTCAATATTGCTTATCATATATTGAAAAGTAATATTTTCTAGTTAAACTGTGAGAAATTTGTTTTATGAGTGAATATGCTTTGAGCAGTAAGTGAAGAAAATGCTCTTTTAGGTCATGTGATTTTCTATCTCTAATTTTTGAAGTAGGATGAGAGATAAAATTATATTCTCAGAAATACACATCTTTTATATATGTATACTCAAATTTTACCTGCTATCAGATAATATAACTGTGATAAAACAATGTAGTCTTTATTTTCAGTAGAATGACTTTAAGGAGGTGGAAAGGGATGAGAATTTCACTGATACACATTAAGATAAACCTTTTTTTTTTTAATATGAAAAATACACAGAAAAACTTCCATTAAAAGAAAACATAAGACCAATTTCAACAGAGTGACTGGGTGTTGAGAGATTTTCCTGAGCCAGAGAGATCATTCTATGGAATGGAGGGTAGATGAGGTGTGTGATTTGTTTCCTGCTGATAAGAGCAAAAGAAAGAGAGAAGGAAAGAGACATACCCAGACCTTATATGTATCCGCACATCAGTTATCGTGGATATAGTAATGGAATTATCCCAAAACAACTATAAGGAACTTTTAATATGACCAGCTGCATGACCTAAGGAGAAACTAGTATCTATAAAATAACGGACATGTTATATATTTATGCTGCTTTCTCACAACCAAACCCTTTCTTAATATATTGTGCTTTTGCTGGGGGAGTAATATGAAATTTATCAGATAATCTATTGGTTATTTTTCAGATAATCTATAGGTTATTTTTACTTGTTTGATAACTCAAAATATCATTTCTCAGATAATCTATTGATTATTAACTTTTACTTGTTTGCTAACTAAAAATATTATTGTGTCTGATATGCATGAAACACTATGCTAGTTACTAGGGATTTAATAGTGAACAGATCAGGTAGGATCTCTACCTCTATGGAATTCATAGTCTAGTGGACAACATAGGTTAAAAAGAAATAAAAATTATATAAATGAAAAATTAATACAATTTTTTAAAGAGACAAGCAGAACAACAGGAAAAGAAGCCTATAACACTCTGAACAGGTAGAACTGAGAAGGCTTCTTTCAGAAGGTGATAATTAAGCTAGGCTATAAATAAGTGAAGAGAACCCAGAATGCTAAGATAGTTCCAGACAGAGACACTAGCATGTGCAAAAGCTCTGCAGTGAAAGAGCCTTGACTCTTTCACAAAGAATGACAGTGTATATAAACTGTAGTAGGTAAGAGGCAAATGCTGGGGAAAAGGTGTACTAATTATGTATTAATTAGTTCTTTCATTCAACAAAAATACAGTGTTTTGACAAAAAGTGCTAAAAAGAAATGGATGCATGGGGGCTGCAATAGGAACATTTGACCTAGTCAGAGAGATTTTGATAGAGTAAAAAATGTGTTGAGATCTTAAAAACGAGTAAACGTGAGTGTAATCAAGTGAGAATAAAACCATTTTTAAAGAGAATAATATAGATGTGAAATGATGTGGTGGAGGGAGGAAATGCAGGGAGCCTGAGGAAGTGAAAGGAGGCCAATGTGGTAAGAAAAAATAGTGTGAGGGGAGCTTGTGTGAAAAGGGTAAAGAGTAGGGTTGGGGCCAGACCATCACGGCCTCATAGGTCCTGCCAAAAAGTTGCATCCTCACCATAAGAGCAATGGATGGTCTTTGAGCCGGAGAAATTCACATGCCCTAATTAAAATTTAAGAAAGTTCAGTGTATGGTACAGAGAAGAGATAAGAGAGGTCAACCATGGGTACTGGTAGACCATTAAGAGGCCATTGCACATCCCTTTTGCAAGATGATAATGGACTGTGCCGGGGTTGCAACAGTGAACTTGCAGAAAGGTCAGAAGATTCAAAATAAATGTATGTGGGAGCTAATCAAGTAGGCATAAAGGTAATTTTATTATTCTAAATTTAAAATTGGTCAATGACAGTAGCATTCACCAAGATGGAGAAACTCAGTGACTGGGAAACATGTCTAAAAGGCGAGATTAAATGTTCAGTTTGAGTTGCCTATAAGTTATACAATTGGAAATTTCTCAACTCATTACCCCCTTCATTATGTCTCGGCTCAAAAGCGGCATCCTTAAAAAAGTCTAAAATAACTCTTGTAACTACTTGTAATTAATAGTTGTAGTGCTAGAATAAGAATAGTTCTAGCCCTAACCGGTTTGGCTCAGTGGATAGAGCGTCAGCCTGCAGACTCAAGGGTCCCAGGTTCGATTCTGGTCAAGGGCATGTACCTTGGTTGGGGGCACATACCCAGTAGGGAGTGTGCAGGAGGCAGCTGGTCGATGTTTCTCTCTCATTGATGTTTCTAACTCTCTATCCCTCTCCCTTCCTCTCTGTAAAAAATCAATAAAAATATATTTTTTTTAAAAAAAGAAAGAATAGTTCCAGCACTCCAAATATTTAATGTTCTATGACACCACCTGACCTTATGTTTTAAGTTTATTTCTTTATTGTCATTTTCCTCCAATAGAATTCAAACTCCACCTGGGCTTTTTTTAATAATATAAAGTATCTAGCAGAGTGATAAGTACATGATAGGTAGTAGACATGTAAATGAATAAATGAATGAATGATTGGCTAAGGAATGACATCTAAGGATACTGGATATATAGATCTAACTTCCTAGTGTAGAGAGATATTTTCTTTTATGCAGAGGAAGACATAATGAACAGAACTATGCCAACAGAACAATTATTGCCATGTCTAGAGGGGATTTACATCTAGAGAAGGAGTAAAGGAAAATCAGGTTGTGACTGTACCTACAGCTTAGTTTCCCATAAAAAGAAATAATCATTCTGTCCTACCTGAAATGACATCATTATTTCTATAATTTGGGTTTAGGTAAAACTTCTATAATTTAGTTTAGGTTAAAGTAATATTCACGAGTTAGCATAAAATATTAATGAGTCAAATAACTTACAACTTCAGATTTTGGGTTTTAACTATTTAGGGAAGATATTATAATAGGAAAGGGATTTGTTATTCTTATAATGGTCTTAAAATAAAAAATATAAAATGTGAAATACAAAAGCAATGTTTTACCCAATGAACACTAAAACAATAATTTGGTACTGATATTTTGGGGCAAAATCTTGTCATTTGATTGTAAGAATGCTTATTTTATGGTGGTAACAAAACAGAATAGATATTTTCACAATGGCATTTAGAGATTGTACAACAGAAATAGCTGAACCAATTGTATTGTTGTAGGGCACACTGTAGATCATTTCTCCTTGAATGTAAAGCTCCAATGAATAAGAATTGTAACAAAATTCCTTAAGTTCTATAGCTGAGATGAACTGTGGCAGAAAACATTAGTGGAAAAAGAGGAGGCCACACTGGGTCTTCCGTGGCTACCTTTGCAGAGGAGGTCATTGGAGCTGAGACCTGGGAGATCAATAGGAACACACTGACATGCAAAAGCGTGAAGGGAGAACAAAGGGACCAGAGGAGAGTTTGCGAAAGCTCAGGGAGGTCTGAAAAACATGACACCCTCAGAAAGTCTTCACATATTTGCTACAGGATAGTATGGTTGGGGAATGGCTAGACGCAAGTCTAAACAGATAGGGAAGATCTACTTAGGAAGGCACTGGCAGACACTGCCAACTGCTGCATACTTTACACTTTATGAAAAGGGGTGCCATTTAAGGTTTTTAAATGGCCTGACAACATTTGTATTTTTGAAATGTCACTTCTAGTTTGATCTGAAGAAAGGTCTATATATGAGCAAAGAAAGATAGTATTTTTAAAAATATATTTTATTGATTTTTTACAGAGAGGAAGGGAGAGGGAGAGAGAGTTAGAAACATCAATGAGAGAGAAACAATCACCCCTTGCATCCTGTTGAGAGAAAACCCACTCATTTCAAAGTGAAGCCAGGATGCACCCTCTGACTGTTTGTCACATTTATCCACTCATGGTAATTTCCATTTCAGGGAAGTTTTTTCTTTCTAGTTGGGTGATTCAGTTACCTAAAAAAGAGAAATTCAAATATCACAGGACATGACAGTTATATAAACAAATAATTATAATATGAGATGGTAACTATTATGTCAAAGGGACTTGTCTGTTATTATAAAAATGATCAGTTTGTTATAAAAACAAATAAAGGAGAAATAATTTTTTCCAGAAAACGTAGCACTTATTCTTAGAGTGCTCTTTAGCATTTTTATAAAATGAAGAAGTAAAGGGAAAGGAAAACAATGCAAAACAAAGAAAATAGCAAAAACAAAGGCATGGTGACATGAATGTTTAGAAAATTGGTTCTCAAATTGTGCTCCTTTGTCCAGAGATTTAGCATCACATAGAAACTTATTAGAAATGAAAATTCTTGGGCCAGTCCAGACTAAAGATTCAGACACTCTAGGAGCATTAACATGATCCCCAGATGACTCTGAAGCATGAGATAATTTTGCAAATTGCAGAGAAAGTAAAAAAAAAAGTAACAATTTCATGTAGCTCAAATGTAGTCCATAAGGGTGTGTACTGAAGACAGGTTTGAGTTTACCCAGTAGGCATTTAAGAGATATTTGATGTCTTAAATAGTTTAAGATTGACATGCCAAAGGACTTTTATGCAGGCATATGAGCATAGTCAAATGGACACAAACAGGGGAGGGGGGAGGTAAGGGCATGTACTGGGTGTTGGGGGTGGCTGGGGAGAGGTCAGTGGGGGAAAAAGGGGACTTATGTAATACATTAAACAATAAAGAACTTAAATTAAAAAAAGATTGACATGCCCATAAAAGTTATGAACAGATAACTTTGATGGCATCATAGACGTTGACTCAGATTGTCAAAGAAATAAGATGACCCACTGGGGAATGAATGAAGCTAGAACATGAATAGTTGCAGGAAGGATGGAGAGTGAGGAATAAATAAAAGAGAAAAGGGAGATGTGGAGTTTCTGAGGTAATATATAGTCATTCAACAGGATTTTCTGTTGACCAAGATTAAAACAGAAGAAAATCAGATACAGGAATTTGTAAGCATCTGAACCTGTTGATAGAGGGAAGAGTTTGCTTGAGGAGGGTTTCTTGTATCCTGCAAAGCAAAGCTGACCTCCTATGGCAGCAATGTGTGATATGCAACATGGAGAAAACGAAGCAAAGCCTTGGTCTTGCGTTCTTGATTTTTCCAGCCTGGATTAACGGAATATGGAGGTTCCTTTTCGGGATGTCATACCTCATTTTCTGTTCATGTAATTATAAATACACTACTGTTATTCTCTTTTAGTGGAAACTTATATCTATACTAGAGGCCCAGTGCATGAAATTTGTGCATAGGGCGGGGTGTCCCTCAGACCAGCCTGCACCATCTCCAATATGGGGCCCCTTGAGGGATGTCCGACTGCCCGTTGAGGGATCGGGCCTAAACAGGCAGTCAGACATCCCTCTCACAATCCAGGACTGCTGGCTCCCAACTGCTCACCTGCCTGCCTTCCTGATTGCCCCTAACCGCTTCTGCCTGCCAGCCTGATCACCCCCTAACCAATCCCCTGCCAGCCTGATTGATGCCTAACTGCTCCCCTGCCATCCCGACTGCCACTAACTGCCCTCCCCTGCCAGCCTGGTCACCCTTAACTACCCTCCCTGGTGGCCTGGTCACCCCCAACTGCCCTCCCCTGCCAACCTGGTCACCCCTAACTGCCCTCCCCTGCCAGCCTCATCACCCCCAACTGCCCTGTGCTGCAGGCCTGGGTCCCCCCAACTGCCCTCCCCTGCAGGCCTGCTCCCCCCCAACTGCTCTCCCTTGCAGGCCTGGGTCCCCCCCAACTGCCCTCCCTTGCTGTCCATCTTGTGTCTACCTGGGGGCAGCCATCTTTGACCACATGGGGGCAGCCATCTTGTATGTTGGAATGACAGTCAATCTGCATATTACTCTTTTATTAGATAAGATAGAGGCCTGGTGCACAAGTGGGGGCTGGCTGGTTTGCCCTGAAAGGTGTCCCAGATCAGGGTGGGGGTTCCCTTGGGACGTGGGGCAGCCTGGGTGAGGGTCCTGTGTTGGTTTTTAGGCTGGTCACACCCCCCCCCCCCCCCAGAGACCCAAGCGGAGGCCCTGGTATCTGGGATTTTTTTATCTTCTATAATTGGAAATTTTGTAGCCTTGAGCGGAGGCCAAGGCAGGCCAGAGCAGCTGGAAGCTTGGCTTCCTCCATCGCCAGGGGCAACCCAAGCCTCAGCTCTGTGGCTGCCACCATCTTGGTTGGGTTAATTTGCATCCTTGCTCCTGATTGGGTTGTGGGCGTGGCTTGTGGGCGTAGCGGAGGTACGGTCAATTTGCATGTTTCTCTCTTATTAGATAGGATATCTATCCAACCAAGAAATATAAAGTGCTTAAAAATGTCCTCCAATGCAATAATTGTCAATAAAAAGATAGCTACTCTTCTATTTAATGGCTTATTATGTTATTGAAATGTCTTCTTGTAAAATTATCATTTTTTGTTAAAATTTAACCCCAAAGATACAAAAAAGTCTGTTTATTACCTTCAATTATTTCCCCCCCATTGACAAAACATTGGCAAAACATTTTGGTGCCATTCAAACAAATGTGTTATCAATATTTTGATTAGATAATCTAAGAGCATATTTGCCTCTCTCCAGTATAACCTTTCTTGCTACAAAAAGATTGTGATTTAAATTGTGTTTTTTTTTCCCCCATCCACTTGACACACATTTGCCCTCATACAGAGCTTTAGGAAAATTCTTTAAAGGTGGTGGCCTCAGCTGCATTTCCATCCTTTTGCCCCACTCCTTCTGCTCTTAGCTTAAATGTGGACAGGGTGGCTGGAGCCTCAGCAAACATCTGGTAAGTTAGACTACAGTGAAGATAAAAGCCATGATGGTAAAAATAAAGGCAGACATTGATTAAACCCTAATTATGTGGTGCTTCCTTACCGGCACTATATTGTCTAAGTGAGCGTCTTACAAGAGAAAAATGTTACATAAACCAAAGGCTGAGGTGGGGGTGGGTTCAATTACCAGCAGCAATACAGTTCTGAGATACATTCAAATTAACTGTTAGATTTCTGGACCATGTATTGGCTTCCACTCTTTTTATTTTTTCATTTAAATCACGCTCAGCGGGATACTTTCAAATCTAAGTACTATATAGTGTCTTTCTTTATCATCAACACTATATTGTAAACATGTTTCTATGTCATTACACACTTCTCCACATCACTGTTTCAGTTTCACAAATTTACTGTAATTTATTAAATGAATCATCATGGTGGAATAATTATGTTCTCTCTTGATTTTACTGTTGTAAACAACAGTACATAAATGTACCAAATTTTCAAATCCTGGTCAGCAGTATGTAGTATTAAAAAAGTGAGTTAATTGGTCAAAAGCAATTTGACCAAATAGATGTTTATGTCAGGCAATTTTATCTACACCAGAATGCAATATTTGGAGGACAGGGCTCTCTAAAACCCCGACCAACATACTTGGGGGCGGTAAGAGAATTGGCACAAGTAACTGAGAATCACGGTAGTACGCTATCAAGGCTCAATCATTATCATGATGGCAGGAAGGCTTATGTGTTCTGGCAGAATGCCCCCAAACATAGAAGAAACAGAAGTGCATATTTAGATGAGACCACTGAGATACAGAAACGTTTTATCCCATGTGTCATTACTTATCATAGTTTGTGTGTTTTGACGCTGAAAGAGCCTCATTTTGCATAGGACATATCATATCTTTTGTGTGTTTTGATAGTTTGAATGTAATGAATAAATCGCTTTGCCTGTTCTTGGTTTCAGATACTTCCAGCGCCACATAAGCACACATAATGAGATGCTGCAAAACGAGGCAACTGATAGGCCAGTAGAGCAGACATAATTGCTTGAAAATTTAGCTTCAGAAAAAGTTCCCCAAACTTCCAAAAAATGTCAATTTCTTTTATTACATCATTTATTTGTATTTTTATATTTGTTTATTTGTCAAAAAAACAATGCATTTTATAAGTTCCAGGATCTCTTTTTTTTCTGCTGCTGTATAATGGATGAGTCCAGCTAAATGCAAACACCTTTCCTTAAATTTATTCTAACCACTCCAATACAAAAAAAAAAAAAAAAGCATCTTCCTCTGATAACATCATAACGCTAATAACTGTCACCACTGATTTATCATCCAGACACCTTTGCTTTAAATTATTTTGTGCATAGACATCTGTATTATCTTTTAGCCTTTGCATTGTTACTTAACTTTTTGATCATAAAAGAAATTATGCTTGTATTTTAAGCATTCAGGGAAAGTCTTAATGACCAGAGAGTTATGTTTATAAAGAACTCAAAGCTTACCAGGATATAATTTTTCTAAGAATTTACCAATCTAAATAAAATCCCTACCTTGTAACACTGTGCTCTTTCCCTCCAATGAACTTACATCAGTGTTTAATAGTTCATTTATTTATATTAATTACTAGAGGCCTGGTGCATGAAATTCGTGCACGGGGTGGTGTGTCCCTCAGCCCAGCCTGCACCCTCTCCAATCTTGGACCCTTCTAGGGAAGTCGGACATCCCTCTCACAATCCAGGGCTGCTGGCTCCCAACTGCTTGCCTGCCTGCCTTCCCGATTGCCCATAACCGCTTCTGCCTGACAGCCTGATCACCCCCTAACCACTCCCCTTCTGGCCTGATTGATGCCTAACTGCTCCCCTGCCAGCCTGTTTGCCCCTAACTGCCCTCCCCTGCAGGCCTGGTCACCCCTAACTGCCCTCCCCTGCAGGCCTGGTTCTCCCCCAAATGCTCTCCCCTGCAGGCCTGGGTTCCCCCCCAACTGCCCTCCCTTGCTGTCCATCTTGTGGTGGCCATCTTGTGTCCACATGGGGGCAGGATCTTTGACCACATGGGGGCAGCCATCTTGTGTGTTGGAGTGATGGTCAATCTGCATATTACTCTTTTATTAGATAGGATAGAGGCCTGGTGCATGGGTGGGGGCCAGCTGGTTTGTCCTGAAGGGTGTCCTGGATCAGGGTGGGGGTTCTCTTGGGGCATGGAGTGGCCTGGGCGAAGGGCCTGTGGTGGTTTGCAAGCTGGCCATGCCCCCTGGTGACCCAAGTGGTTTGCAGACCGGCCACGCCCCCTGGCGACCCAAGTAGGGGTTGTACTGTACTATCCATACAGTTTTGTGTCCTGGGATCTGGGGTTTATTTATCTTCTACAACTGAAACTTTGTAGCCTGGAGCAGAGCCAAGCCTTCTGCTCGCTCCGTGGCAGCAGCCATTTCTGTTGGGATTTATTTATCTTCTATAATTCAAACTTTGTAGCCTTAAGCGGAGGCCAAAGCAGGCCAGGGCTGCAGAAGTTTGGCTTCCTCCATCACTGTGGGCAACCCTAGCCTCCTGCTCTCTCCAGCTCCGTGACTGCCACCATTTTTGTTGGGATTTATTTTTCTTCTATAATTGAAACTTTGTAGCATTGAGTAAAGGCCTGGGCCAGCAAGGGCAGGCGGAAAGCTTGGCTTCCTCCATTGCTGGGGAAACCCAAGCCTCCCTCCTGCTCTCTGTGGCCACAGCCATCTTGGTTGGATTTATTTGCATATTCGCTCCTGATTGGCTTGTGGGCGTGGCTTGTGGGTGTAGTGGAGTGATGGTTAATTTGCATATTACTCTTTTATTAGATAGGATGTGTCCTCCATCAGATAGTAAACCCCATAAAGGTACAGATTTCTTTTTATTTTGTTTATTATCATTGACTCAGAGCTTAGCATAGTGCTAGGTACAAAGCAGGCAATGAGTGTATTTTTAAAAAAACAATTGTATAAATAATTGGCAGATAAAGGGCTGAACAATGAGTAGCTAATGCAAGAGAGGAGAAATAAAACAAATGGCATGGAGCGCAGGTGAGGTAAAATTTGAAGAATGTGATCAAAGAGGGATTTCCCAGAGCCATAGACTCAAATACGTGTGTTTGTATGTGGGGGCTTCTGATTTTTACCTCCAAGTTGAATGTTTGTGGGAACACAACTACCTACATCTTTTATTTTATTCAAAGTATATATTTGTGAAAATAGGGTGTTGTTTGAGTTTTATATTTGATAGAATACAGAGCTATTAGAGAAATATATTTAGAAAACGTATTGACATGTGTTTCTTAAGTAAGTAATTAAATTTTCTTATGAAATAGTAAATGAACAGAGTCATTGTCATAAAAGTACTATCATTTGTTCTGTTTATACAATAGTTTTTACTGCTTTTATTTTTAAACTGTTTTTTGCTAAATAAAGAACATGTTGACATTTTGATGAGATCTTCAAGAGTGCATAATATACATTATTATTTTTACAAACAACATTGCCAACCTGGGGGGAATGGCTTATCTTTAATTAGAAATTTCGATTTTAAATTATTTAATAACAAGTGATAAGATATATTTCAGGGGAGATATTATTACAATCATGCAGCTCTCAACAACCCCATGTAGTTCTAATAACTGAATCAAATTATGTTATGAATCCTACTATACCTATGACAACAAACGTCCTCTTTGTACCTTGTTTATTCCTGTCTTTACAGGGTGCAAATCTAATCAAATCTTACTCACATACGCTTGGTAGTAGATTTCAGTCACAAGTAAGGGGTTGTACTATACTGTCCATACGGTTTCATCTGGGTATCTTTTGGTCCCATGTTATATCTCAACATGACAAGCAAATTCTTAAAACTCTGAGTTTCTCTTCAGTAGCTAGTTGGGTGATCTTTGCAAACCAAACTTGTGTGTGATATTGATCTAACCGGCAGGAGGCTGTAATCCAAAGGGACAAAGGGTGTGACCATTGCTTTGCCTAGAGCTTGTGCACTGGCAACAATGAGCTTCCTATGGAAATAATTGGCTATTAGAAAAGGAAACACTGACTGATGTGCTTCTCAGATTTTTAAGAAGCTATTTTTAAATGTCTCTTCAAGTTTGGCAAGTCCTCAAAATAATAAAAATAAATCATTTTGTTGTCAAGTCTACATAATTGACATCCTAATGGAGCAAAATATCTTAGCAGAAATAAAAATTATTACTTATAGTTTTGAGATATAGTTTTGCCCTATGAACCAAAAAAAGTAATGGCATTGACAAGCATATAGACCTCACTTCTAGAGAGACAATGAGAACAGAAACTGACGCAAATCACTCTAACGCTTAAGATCTACAGCAGCAGTTTAAGGCGGTATTAAGAGTGAGTATGCTACTTCAAATATTAGCATATTTTAAAAGTGTCTTTATAATAAAGGAAATGAGACAACAAAAAATAATTTTCTCCACAGTCATTTTTTTACATAATAAAATCAAAGCATACTCCCATCATTTTTTATAAACCTAGTATTAAGTAAAATATCCAAATGTCTCAAAGTGAAGAATTTGGGAATTTCTGGGTAAATTTGGATTGAGGAGCTAAATGATTCAGATGGGTACAAAAACTTGATTTGAGAAAATTTCATTTGAAGTTAACCCTATTATGTAAACAAACAAACCCAAACCGAACAGCAAATAATCTTCTTAGAATATTAAAGAGAAATACAGTTCCTAAAAATATAATGGGAATAGGAGTCCCAAAGTGTGGATCTGTCTCAGAGGCAATCTCCATTGAACTGGCATAGTGGCTTCCAGTCAGTATAGTGCTTGGCAGCCTGGCCGATGGATTCAACTCATTGGAATCTACTCATCAGAAAGTAATGTGTTCTGAGTTTGGACCTATTAATAGTTGTCCACAATTTGACAATCTATTGGAACATATATAATGATTTTATTTATAGAGGTTTGGAACCAAATATATTTTCTGGAAGTTTGCTAATCTTAGTTTCTGAAAAACTTTCAAAATCATAAAGTATAATTAATTTTTAAAATTGGGCTACCACAATGTACAGTCTTTTCAAAGCTCTTTGTATTTATTATTCTAATCGATAATGCACTTTTATAGTAAACAACAATATATTTTATTCATGGAATCTTTGGGAAGTTAACTCCATTTTAAATAAGGAGTAACTTACAACTTCTTGGAATTATATTTGGGGGAGAAAATTTAAATGCAATGAAAAACCTAAATTCTATCTCAGTGATAAAGGAAAATACAAAAGCACATATTTATTATTGGAATTCTCAATTCTTGCTCAGTTGATTCTATTCACCTTCATTTTCTCTTTCATTTCATTTCTCACGTATTTGTAATTTTTAAATTTCTATATAAATCAATATTCCATTGCATATGTATGGATTATTTCTCTATGACTGCTGTAACAAATCACTACAAACTCTGTGGATTGAAACCGCAATTTATTATCTTATAATTCTATAGGTTAGAAATCTGACTGGGGCCACGCTAAGCTAAAATCGAGGTGTAGGCAGGGCTGCATTCCCCCTGGATCAGTTCCCTGCCTTTTCCAATTTCTGGAAACCACACACATTCCTTGGCTTGTACCTCTTACTCCATCTTCAAAGACATCAGCAGTAGGCTGAGTCCTTCTCATAATGCCATCTCTCTGGTTCTTTGTCATCAGGATAGGTTTCAGTTTTTAAGAACCCATGGGGTTAGATTGGACCCACCTGGCTAATCAATAACATTTTTTCGATCTCAAGGTCTTTAATCATATCATCATATCTGCAAATCCCCGGGTCACATTCACAGATTCTGAAGATTAGGGTGTGGCCATCTTAGGAGATCATTATTCTGTCTGCTACATACATGCACAATAATAAATCAAAATATAAAGGCTTGATGTATGTAAGAAAAATTACTTCAGAAGAGAATTTTTTTGTATTAATTGTTCATAAAGCATAGTAAAGAATTCCAAAAAGAATATTTGTCAAATATTCAATATAATGTGCTCAGAATTTTTAGACTTTATTCTTTTTTTCTTTATAAAGTTCACTTTTCCCCTTATCATTACTTTTTTCTTTTTATTAAGGTATATATAGCATTGTATTAATTTTGATATTTGTATATATTGCAAAATGATTACTGCATAATTCTAGTTAACATTTATCACCATACATAGGTTATAAAATCTGTGTGTGGGAGTGGGGCGATGAGTGTGTGTGTGTGTGTGTGTGTGTGCTGAAAATATTTAATATCTACTCTCTGAGCCACCTCCAAACATGAAATAAATATAAGTATCATTAACTATAGTTACATGAAGTACATTACATCCCCATGATTTATAACTGCAAGTTTGTACCTTTTGACCCTGTACACCTAATTCAACTCCCATCTCTTGCCTCTGGAAACTACCCATCTATTTCTCTGTTCTCTGTATCTATAATCTTGGTTTGTTTGTTTGTTTTGTTTTGCTTTTAGTTTAGGTTCCTTATGTAAGTGAAACTATACAGTATTTGATATTCTATGTCATTCTATGCCTGACTTATTTCACTTAGTATAAAGCCCTCAAGGTCCATCCATATTGTCACAAACGGCGAGAGTTCATAATTTTTATGACTAAATATTATTCCATTGTGTGTGTATGTGTGTGTGTGTGCAAATCTCTTATTTATGTAATCTCCATTTCTTCTTTTCATGACCAGGGGCACTTGCCATAATAAATTGTTAGTTTGTTTAGTGTATTATCCAGGTGTATATTGAGATGGGGACCATATCACATTCTCACATCTTTACAGTGCCACCAGCATATAATTATTTTAATATATTTAGTGGAGAAAACAGCCTCAAAAATGCACATTAGCCTAGTGACTGCAGTTTTCCTTTTCCTCCCTTCATGCCTCTGGCATCTTTGTCCTATAAAATGTTGTCTCCTATTTTGGAATCTGTCTTTAAAAGGAATTAATTCTACTCAGGGATATTTAACAACCACAACTCCACTCTGGGCTGACTGATGGCCTAAAGCCTGGTTGTTTACTGGATTTAAAGAAAAAATTCAAATTGCTTAAGAAAAAAAAATTGTTTTTACTTCTTCCTTTTCCCTCCCTGTATTATATTTTTAAGTTTTCCATCAAATACTATTTTTTCTTTAGCACTTTCTTATCTCCTTCCCATATATTTTCTAATACCCACTCCCCTCTGTCGTTCACCCTGCTACTACAGACAGAACATTCATGCGCACTTAACACTGACCAAAACATTTTCACATTAAAGGTACATTTTTATTGATTTAAAAATCTTCACAGCATCTTACCTTTTAATTTAGCATGTGCTATTCTATGTAGTTACCTTTGTCTTCTTCAAGATCAACACTTTTTAGGCTTCAGGTATTCTTCTTGTCCTTAATTAGGTTTATCTTTAGTAAACCCTCACTGAAGAGCTCAGGTGAGTTCTCATGCTGGCCTATTTATAAAAACAGTAATTACCTTCCTTTCCCAAGTGCCATCTCAGTGACTGGGTCTCCATTTGAGTTCTACCTAAACCCATAGCTTAGTCTTTGATACTTTTTTCTAAACCTCTCAGACACAGATGACTGACTTCAAGTTGTTCCCTCCTTTGGGATTTTGTGGTGGCTTGGGTGACCACTATTGAATGTCACTATACTCAGAAGGAACACTAAACCACCACCTACTCTCTAGTCTGACCCATGGATAGGTCCATTTTAAAAGTTCATCATCCATAAATAAGCAAATTGTCAATATCAGTCAATTAAATGTTATCATAAATATTTAGGAGACTTTCAATGAAATATAAAGTTATTGAGCGCCTACAGTTTTTTCAGATGTTTTGTTGATTAACAGTAACCAGAAATTGGAATCTTGTTTCCAAGGAGTTTACAATCTGGTAAAGGAGACAGATATAAATGCAACAATCACTAAAATGGGCATATAATGACAAACCAAGATACATGTTCTGAAGGAAAAATCACTGGACTCTATGAGTACATTACAAAAAAGACCTGCGCTAGACAAGAGGGTCAGATAACGATTTCTGAGAAAGTTACACCTAAGCAAAGGTGTCAGGCTGCATAGTAGCTGAGTGCTAAAATGTAAACAGTGCTGGGGTGTGAGGAGTGTCTCCTGGCAAAGGAGAGGACACACACTCAGTGGTGGAAGAGCACCTGGCAAGTGTGTGGAACCGAAACACCACTGTGCATGAGTTTATTAAACCAGATGTGACACATGATGAAACTCAAGAGAGGGGCAAGGGCCAGCTTCCTCAGAGCTTTAAAGGTCATGTGAGGCAATATAAGTTTAAGTAGGGTGAGTGCCATCACAGGATTTTCAAAGATCACCATGGCTGCATGTGAGGAATGGGTAGGAGTAGATGAGGAGATCACTTAGTTGGTTATTGCTGAGGCTGACCAGCATACCCTGAGCGATGGATGAATGATTACTCTGACACAGCATTTGCTGTGAAAGAGAGGGCTAAGGGACTGCCTGGCTAAAGGAAACAGACAGCCTCAATCGCCTGCCTCTTGAGGCTTATGTTATAATAGCAGTTTAAGACAAAGTTTATCTTTTAGAAACAATCAGTAGGGTAAGTAATCTTGGGAGGACACATGTGTCTGCAATGTCCTTTAACAAGGACACTTAAAGATTACGCATAAAGATTCCAGTAAACACCCGAGGGTCTGCATGTACACAGACTTGCTTGGAAAGGCCAAGGAATAATTAGGGGCTGCCGCCTTCAACCAAGTCCCCTAAATTGGAATTCCAATAAACAGGGGTGGGGGGCCTCCTTCAGCCAACTTCCATTTTTGAATTTCCTCCTTACAGACTTTCTAGCCAAGTCTCCTGTGCTTCCCTACAGGTTATGACATACTTCAACTGAGAGCCACAGTAGACTGAAGCATTCTATAAACACAATCTTTAAAAAGAAGTGCTAATTACATACAAATGTGACAGAATTAAATGTGCAAAGAAAAAAAAAAACATACAATAATTCTCATTTGAAATAAGTTTGTATTGATAACAATTTGCACAAAGTAAAGCATTCACAATATTACTCTCCTGTCTGTATGTGTGCTTTTTGTAACTGTCAGAACTATTTTGTGAGGAAATCAGCTTGCTGTTTTCCCATTTTACTAAGTCAGTGTAGCTTCAGGAAAAGCAAATGTCTTGTCAAAGGTAAACAGTGAATAGCAGAATCAAGCACTTTGGAACCCTTGATTTCACTTATCTCTTTTTAACAATATTTTTATTGATTTTAGAGAGGGAGGAAGAGATAGAAACATCAGTGATGAGAGAGAATTATTGATTGGCTGCCTCTCACATGCCCCACAGTGAAGCCTGCAACCTGGGCAGGTGCCCAGACCGGGAATCGAACTGTGTCCTCCTGCCTGGTTCACAGGTTGACGCTCAACCACTGAGCCACTGTGGCTGGGCTTCACTTATTTATCCTATTGCATTGCATCCACATAACTTAAGGGCTTCTTTTTCTGTGTAAAAATCTATACCTACTCTAGGTATGGCATTTTTCTGTGTATTTTCATGCTCAACTGAAATTGCCCATTTTTTTTCAGTTTCCTTAGGGTCCTACTGTGTTGAATACTTAACAGCAATGATGACAACAAACTCAAGATACCGTGTTGTGACGGCCATCCCAGTGGTTCCTTTTGTCCTCTTTGGTAAATGTTGACCAATAATTCTGATTCTACATGACCAACAGTTTCCAAGCATGCTTGAAGCTAAGGAAATTTTGAAGTAAACTTCTGAATCCATAAACACATTTTGGACAAATATCTGTTGCTATTCCCAAGGAAATGACAAGAGGCAAACACCACTCAGCATCATTTAAGAGTTATTTTCTTCATTACATTTTCATCCTAACGTGGTCACTAACCTTCAATTTTAAAATGCTGAACAAAGGCTCAAGGCTCCTATCCGCTACAACATTATACAATCTGGAGTTTACTATCATTAAATGGTTATGTGGAAAAGGGAAAAAGTCCTGTGCAATAAGCTAAAATTGCTGACACAGTACTCATAATAGGTTCTTTCCCAGAGGTTTTATTGCAGTTATACAAGAAATCGTTCACTTATGAAGTTCAAAGAAACTTTTTGAATAGATTTTTTGGGGGTTACATTTTGGAGAGATGTAGCAGGCACCAATGATTTAAGCAATGAACATTTGGGCAAATACATGCTCTGAACTAAATGGCATTTTCTTATTTACTCAAAATTCAAGACCTTGAAAGCTTTCTATGGTAGAAATAATTTAAAAGTTTTGGAGCAAAAAAAAATTCTATCACTGCTGAAAACAGAGGCCTATGCCTTATTTCTTATCACTGCAGTTACACTTTTCTCTCTCTTTTTTGACTTTTTAATAGAAGTATACAGAAAATATTCTTCGATACAATTGCTTTGTAATGGTTGGAATTTGGAGAAAATTAACTTTCACAGATTTCTTTATACTTCTATCATGTTCATCTTCCTTCTTTATAATTAATTCAGACTTGCAAGTAAACTCTGCTATTTTGCCTTTCTTGAGAGGTTTCTGTAATGAAAAAATGGAAAATTTCTCAAGGTAAGCATATGCAATTCAAAAGAAAATAATCTCGGAAAATACATTATATCATGTATTATTTTAAGAGTTTTCTTAGGAATGACCTTTCATGTAGAAATAAGAGAGCACATATTAAACACTTGCCATAGAAATTTAATTTTGGCAGGGAGGAAAGAGAAAAGTAAAATTTAGGTATAGACATAGAATCTGGATGTGATGAGTGTTACATCAGTTACTTCAGTGTTAGCTGCTTATATTTTACACAATTTATAAATGTATATACCTAACAAAAACAAATTTGCTTTATTAAATAAAACAAAATAATTAAATTAAAAAATAGAAAATAAATTATTTCACTAGAGAAATTATTTTCAATTAAACTACTAAATGTGATATTATAGGAAAAGTGTTATTTATTTAATATATACTAATGAGTCCCAAAATATCTACTTATCATCCAAATTTGTCATATCTAAAAACAAACAAGCAAAAGACTACAAAGTATTTGATTATCTTCTGATTTTTAAAAAAATGATAGCTGCACTTCTGAAACCCCCATTTTTTGCAAAAGAGAAGAGTCCTTCCAATTTTGGATGTTTTTTGCTTCACTCAGATGGCACAGAATAAGATTTTTTATTTTTATTTAAAGTAGCTATACACAAAATTTGGAAAAGTGATAAGACAGAATACTGTCCCCAATTCTCATATTTCAAAATTAAACTTTAAAACATCTTCACATTCTAATTTAGGTTAAAGATTTTTGTGCTTTGATTTATCCATGAAGAATTGTGCTCATGATGTAAAATGGTTAAAATCTGCAATTGTATGCAAAGCAAAGGTTAGCCCAAGGCTAAGCTGTATTAAAAGCGCCCCTACCCCCCACCCCCTGCATAAATTCAGGACACATTTTCTAAGTTGTCTTATTGCATAATGGTGTCACCTCTGGACCAAGAAGTTTCCTATTGAAATCAATATTGTGAAAATCTAAAACTAGCTCATGTATGAACATCTTCATTTAAAAGTAAATTGAAGCATATTGTTTCAAAAGATGTTGTTATAAAATCTGGGGAACAGAATAAACTGGTGAATATAATAGAATCAGGGGCATAGAAAGGGAGTGGACTGATAATTCTCAGGGGGAAAGGGGTGTGGGGGGTGCGGGAAGAGACTGGACAAAAATTGTACACCTATGGATGAGGACAGTGGGGGGCAGGTAAGGGCAGAGGGTGTGGTGGGAACCGGGTGGAAGGGAGCTATGGGGGGGAAAAGGAGAAACAATTGTAATAATCTGAACAATAAAGATTTATTAAATTAAAAAAAATAAATAATAAAAAGACGAAGACTACTGGCTGAGGTCCATCAACTAGTTTCTAGACTCCAATCATATTTTAAGTAAATCTACAATTCCACTGAAATGTAAGTCTTAAATTCAATGTGTCGAAAGTTATATAAAGCATCACTATGGCAACATGATTCTAAGGAAAATATATCTCAGAGCTTATAAAGTCTGAAGAGTAAATGTCAGAGAGCAGTAATTCTGGGATTCTTGCTCTTTGAAGAATTACATACATTAACATGAGTACTTAAACATATTAAACCATAGATTAAAAATATTAGTAAAAGTACATTTACTTGAGAGTAAAATAACTTGCCTCATTACAGCAATACATATAAAGTACATTATCATTTTGAGTGCTTCTGAAATGAACATAAATATATCTTAAAATATCACATTTACAAATATATTCAATATTGCCTTATATTTTCATAGTGTTTTAGATGTTCAAATAACTTTGACATAAGTTATACATATTTTTAGAGTAGTTTATGTTATTTAAAGAACACTAGACACCATATAATTGTGCTACATTTGATCACACACCTGTTTGTATTTTAAGGAGACACAAATATAGTTTAAAAGTAGAATGTTACTCCTTAGAATTATACTCACCAGATTCCTTTGAAAGCAAAACAGAAATGCTAATCACATCAAATTCCTCAATTTTTGAAAAAGGATTATGGTTCTAGTCCCATATGTATAAACTGATAATGTATAAGAGTTTCTACTTCAAAAAACTGACTGCCTTATATAATACTCAAAATATCTCTAGAAGTATAAATGCATATTTATAACTTCTCAGCACACCTCTGTTAATGTTGTTTTAAACCTTTATTTGTTTTGTGTTAGTGGAGAAATTTATATTGAAATATTCAGAGAACTACATTAATACAAAAACCAAACACGCAGATTAATTCCTTTAAGCACAACTAATGTGTAAAATCACATAACAGTTTAGGGATAGCACCTTTTCGAAAATTGTAAAAATATAGAGGAGTGATTTGCTAAATTTCTTTTAAAGCAGTGATTTTTCAACCTTTCACATCTCATGGCACATATAAAGTAATTACTAAAATTCTGCAGCACAGCAAAAAAATATATTCTTTGCCTATCTGACAAAATAAATAGTTATAATTTTGATTCATTCACATTAGACATCTATTGTGTTGGCTGTTGTCAGTTTTTAATTTGACAATCTAAGGGAAAAGCAGTCAGTGACCCTGACTAGATAGGTATTGCATGTTTTAAAAATTCTTGCAGCATACCAGTGTGCCTCTTGCAGCACACCAATTGAAAATTGCTGTTTTAGTGTGTTCATAAGAACATAAGCAAAGAACCTACATTATGTAAAATTTATTTAAAATTTTAATACTTTTAGAAAGTGATCAATAAGGTTCTACTACAATATGTTGTTTTGTAATATTAATACCATGGATAAGTACTATATCTTGGTTGATAATAGTAGCACATGAAAACTATTATGCCGAATGACATACTTTTAAACATGTCAGTTAATATGTACACAAACTTTTGTATAGTTCTTTAGGCTTTGAGATTTATACTTTCCTTGGGTATGCAAGAGAAACTCTATTAAGATAAATGTTTTAAAAATCTCTGACAGTCCTCTAAATAGACATGACTCTCAGGTAAAGCATTAGGAAAATAATAATCCAAATTACATTTGTAGGATGAAATAATCTTTTAAATTATACTACTAGACAAGATTTAAGAGTAATTATTAGCTATTTAAAGGCACCCATCTCCTATAATTCTGTAACTAAAGCAACATAATTCATAATTGGCATATGCTGAAGAGTTATCTGCAATAGATTTTTTTACAGGATTCTAATTATTAAATGTATAAATGATTCCATGATGTATTTTTATCCTTTAAAATTAGCAAAAGAAAAAGATTAAATAATCAAATAACAGTTCCATGAGAAAGACCATTATATATTAGAACATTTAGTCTCAGATAATATAGAGAAGATAAGTTTAAAATATAATTACATAAAAAAATAGCATAGTAAGTAAAGTAATAGCATGAACTTGGGTTTTGTTTATAAAATCTGTGACCTCAAGACCTAAAATAATCACTTAAATGAAAAAGATTTAACAAAAGAAACAGAAAACTGATTTTTGGTATGTGCAAAAGCAATTTTTGGAGGAATGAATATGTTTCTTATGCCCAGAAGAATAATTTGAAACACTCGCTATCTTATAAAACTTGGGATGCAAATTTTCTCTGGTGAAACTGTAGATTTTTCAGAACAGATTTGATTTATTTTGTTTTTTACTGTACAAATCTTCCACAAAACATTTATAGAAAAAGTGAAATGAGATGAGAGCAAGCAACCTTATTTATAAGACATAAATTGCCATGATTTACTGAGTTAGAAAATTAAATACATAATGGCCAAAAGTTATTATATCCTCATTAGTTTCTTATATATAAAAAAGAAAAATCAAAGATTAAATAAGGCTTGATATATAAAAGTAAAAAATGAGCACTATATGCAATTATTCACATTATTCACTTACTCAATAAATGTTTATTGAGAGCCGACCATGTCATTCATAATGCAATTCATGAGGGATATAAACCCAGATCAGACCCTCAAGGAATTCTTAATGAGAAATTCTGTTTTCCTAATTATTAAACACTTTTCTTTTACTCTGAATGATCTGGAACAGGGCCTTAAGTCTTGATTTTAAATTGCTTATGTAGATACAGTTTCCATGGCCTATATTTTTCCAAGTGTCTAAATTCCGCCCTGGCAGTATAAGGCTTCTAGGGCAGCAAATCTCTTCAGTTCACTAGGGACCCACTTGGAGTGTTATTGCTGCAGTTCATTAAGTGGTACCCTATTGGTGTAGAGTTAATAGACTTTCTAAGCACCTAAGTCACTATCAGTGAGGAACTATGCTCAAGAAATGGTTACAAATGTATAATGAGGTTGACTACTAAAAGGCCAATTCATCTTGTGCTCCCAGGTTAAAAAGGAACTACTAAGCATAGGTTCAAATGAACAAATTGTAGGTTTTAATCTGTTATCCAAACAATGGAATTGTCATGACTCAGGACTTTCAGAATTCCTAAAAAGTATTGATATATGTAATGACTATTTG
This sequence comes from Plecotus auritus, assembly GCF_963455305.1. NCBI lineage: Eukaryota > Metazoa > Chordata > Mammalia > Chiroptera > Vespertilionidae > Plecotus > Plecotus auritus. Next base: position 201,511,465 of record NC_137771.1, on the reverse strand, counting down.
CAAATGTATTACTTACATTGGTGACCATAGAGTATTGTGTTGAAAATCCTGGTTATTTAACTAAAGTATATGGTAATTGCTCAAAAGACTAGCATTATTATAACTCCTGTTAATGTTTATCCTAACAATATTGGATTATGTAAGAAAGAAAAGCTAAGTGAAGGGGGGAAGAAACACTATTGGGACAAGCTTCTTTACCTAGATTTTAAGAAAGAGAGAGGGAGATAGACTATGATATTGTCTTGTATAGAAAATAGCAGGAAAAAATACTTATTCCTTGAATTAAAGCTTATCTTATACTTTTAATGTACACTTTATCTTTTATTTTAATCACTTTTTAAAATATAGAGGAAAATATATATTATGGATATTGGTTGTGTTTCTCTTTTGACTTGCAAAATGTATCATCAGTTAGTCAGGGCACATTGAGTTTTTAATTTGCCAAACAAAATGCTCATGTTTGGTTTTTGAAGTATAATAGTGTATAATATTTCTTATAGAAATTAGTATTGTCTTATAAGCTGAAGTTTAAAAAGTTTGTTTCTAAATAAGTAAAACAATGATTGTTATTCATGTATTCATTTATTTATTTATTCAAACAAATATTTTATTTTATGGACTAGAAAGTATTTTTGGCATCAGAGATGTAGTTGCGACCTTGAAAAACAGTTTCCTGCTTTTTTGACACTTAACCTCTTAATGGAGAAACTTGACAAGCAAAATTAATGAGTGTGGGGATAAATAAATGAAATAAAAAAAAACAGGAAGAAAATCCTATGTAATAAAGAGCTAATATGCAAATGGTCGACACGCCATCATGCCAGGGCCAGGGGACCTGAGGCCAGGCCAGAAGACCTGAGGCCACACCCCTGCCCTGGTGCCAGGACCAGGGGACATGAAGCTGCACCAGGGAACCTGAGGCCGTGCCCCCCGACCTGACGCAGGGCCATGGGACCTGAGGCTGTGTTCCTCGCCCGGCGTGGCTTGTGTTCCCCGCCCAGCGTGGCTTGACGGGGGACCTGAGGTTGCACCCACCACCTAGCGGGGCTTGATGGGGGACCCGAGGCTGTGCCCCCAACCCTGCGGGGCTTGACGGGAGTGGGGCCAGCCGGGTCTGGGTCTCATGCAATTTCGAGGCATGTGCAGATGGGCAAGGACTTGACTCTGGGTCCCGTGGTGCAACCCAGACTCTGACAGGAGGGAGATTTTCATATACATTTTACTAATTTTCTTTCAGCTCTGACACTTCTATTATAGAGAAAGGGCAAATAGCAATATTAAAATATTTCCTCTAATTAATTCCCTTTTTTTAAAAATCTTTAAAAAAATATATTTTATTGATTTTTTACAGAGAGGAAGGGAGAGGGATAGAGAGTTAAAAACATCAATGAGAGAGAAACATCTACCAGCCACCTCATGCACACCCCCTACTGGGGATGTGCCTGCAACCAAGGTACATGCCCTTGATTGGAATCAAACCTGGGACCCTTCAGTCCACAGGCCGACGCTCTATCCACTGAGCCAAACCAGATAGGGCAAATTAATTCCCTTTTAATGTGCACAAATTTTGTGCACTGGGCCACTAGTAACTAGAATAACATGATAAGGATGTTAATGCCAAATGAACAGGAAAGGTCTATCTGAGAATGTGACATTTAAACTGGAACTAATGACCGTGGAATATGACTATGCTAAGATCTAAGGCGAGGGCATGGTCGGCATGAGGCTCAGTAAGTTCAAAGGCCTTAAATTTAAAACCAGTTTCGGGCTCTCCAGGAAAAAAAAAAAAAGAAATGTACCTTGACTATAGGAAAGGAGTGGGGTTAGTGTTATAAGAATGGAAGTTGTTAATCAATGAGCATAAAGTTGCAGTTAATCAAGGTGAGAAAGCTCTAGATCAGGAGTCCTCAAACTACGGCCCGTGGGCCACATGCGGCCCGCCGAGGACATTTATCTGGCCCGCCGGGTGCCGCTGCCTGTCCTGCTTAGCAGCCGACTCGTCCCGGGCCCGCAGTACACATAGGAATTTGTTCATAGTTTTTTTTTTAAACTATAGTCCGGCCCTCCAACGGTCTGAGGGACAGTGAACTGGCCCCCTGTTTAAAAAGTTTGAGGACCCCTGCTAGATATTGGTACACTGTATGCATAGTCAAAATAATGTATTGTACTCAAAACTGTTTTAAGATCATAGATATCATTTTGAGTGATCCTGTCACAATAAAATAAAATTTATAGAAATAAGATAAACTATTGAAGTCCTTAACACCACTACCACTCCGCCTCATAAGAAAATGAGGTTGGAAAGGGAGAAAAATCTTGGAGGGTCATGAAAGTCAAAGTAAAGAGCTTGGCCAATACTTAAATGCAACAAATGTCACTTGAGAATTTTCACTTGAAAAATGTGCTTGGTTTTTCAAAGACCAATCTGACTTCTGGAGGATATATAACAAAGAATAGAAACAAGACCAATTAAAGACAGGAGTCAAGGAGAACATTTAGGATTGTAGCTCATCCATCTGAGAATATTTTGAGATGAGCAATATTTAAAAAGTTGCCTTGATTGGGTTTGGATGCTAACATTATTAAATTTTGAGTAATTACTTTGAAAAATACTACGAAGGAGAAGACAGAATAGGGCATTTCTGTGTCAATTGCAGCTCAAAATTATAGAACAGTAATCATTCCCTCACTTTTGCCAGCATAAAATCTTTGAGATTTAGGAGATAAGCAACGAACACATCTTTAAAATTTTCATCTTTAAAAATTAATGTATTATGGATTCAAAATACAAGTCCAGAACATCCTGATCTAATATTTAAGTAACTGCTCTGATAGAAGTGATTTATTAATAAAGTTTGGCTTCAAATGTCCCATTAAAAATAATGGTTCCTAATATTTAATGATATATCACACAACTTTCTAAGGATTTCACACTGCTAAATATTTTATGAGAAAATTACCTGCTGGCAACTAATGTCCTTCAAAGAACATATGTATTCTGATCAGCATAGGACATTTGATTTTAGTTAACTGTGCTGAACTAAGACTTTTTAGAATATTCTCTTCCTAGAAGATTCCCTAAGCAGATTTTGAAATAAGGAGTTCAGGTTAACATTCAAAATTCTCAGCTTTAGAGAAGTATTGTTCTACATCATGTTAAATTAAGAAAATGGTTATTCAATTTTTTAAACAAACTGTAGATGCTATATTTCTTTCTCACTGTTGTTCTTGTAATGCTCCATGTCACTAGACTTGTTTTAATGTAGACTTTGTCACTCTCCTCTTTTTTCATAAAAATAGTTTCTTTTGCTTTAAAGTGAAAAGTTCAAAATTTCAACAAGCTTGTTTTTTTGACAATAGAAAATTTTCAAAATAATGTCCTCCAAAAATTTAAAGAACCAGTCTAATAATTCTTAGTGATACACCTCTTTGTACCAAAGTGGAAATTTTTCTTTAACTGTGATTCAAACTAAAAGTAGGAGGTACTCTGTTAATGATCTTTACTGAAGTTACTATACTCACTATGCCCACTATACATAATTTTTAAAAAATTAAAATGATAGTTAATTAATAATATTAATATGTTTAAAATAAGATTATTCATGTTAATTTGAAACTGTTAATGTTTCATTATTGTTATTCATTTAAGGGAAGCAACTATGATAATTAGGGCACAAACTAAGTACCTCGGAGCTAGACCAAAATCATAATGCCAGTCTTCACCCAAAGTGAAGGCTTGAGAGGCAGACTATCCGACATCCTCATGCCTGGGCTGACTAGTCATTCCCTCTGCTTATGCATGAAGGCTAACTAGAAAGAGGCTCACAGGGAAAGAGATGCCAAAGAAAAATGAATTCAAATCCATTGCACTAGCACCAGATTTAATCTCTACATAACAAGATGAAGTGGGGATAATGTTTGGATGGTATTCCCACTGGCAAACTTCCTTTCAACTTCCTGGCTGAATTTTCTAATCTTGGCCATTCCTTCCGTTAAGTCAAGACTTTATGCCTTGTTAAAATGAAAAGACCACAGGGAAAGGTACTCTATTGGATATGCTATTAGGTATGCTATTATTTTTCCTGTAGGACTTACTTGTTAAATGGTTAATTTCCAAATTATGCTTAAGTAAGTAGTTCTATCTTAGTATGATAGATAAACAGACATACATTTGAATCCCTGAACTTCTTCTTACCAAATATAGCATTCTTGGTAAGACCCCTCTCTATTAGAGCTTAAGTTTTGGGATATACACTAGAGACAGAATATTTTATTTTTGGAATAAATGAAACAACTAAATTCTATCACACAGAAGAACTAGAAAAACTTGTGTAACACAATAGATTGTCAAAAATATTAGTTGAATCTATTTGACAAATACTAAAGGTAAATCTTGGTATAAGGCTGAGCAGAGAGCAGTCCCATTGCGAACTCCTGGCTTGCTCTCCCTGACCACACTCTTCTGGGACAGTAAGACAACTAAATAACATTGCTGAACTACTGGAGTATAGAAGGGAGCCCAGAGAGAGCTGGGGGCCAACGAAAACTTTCAAACCCACGTTCCCTGGGAGGAAGTAGAATAACGGGGTCTCTTATTTTGTCAGTGTGGTGGGCATAGAATAAGTAAAATCTTCATAGATTAGAATAATAGTTTCCTCTTCAAAGCAAAGAGAATTTTTAAAAATCCACTTGACAGAAATTTGAGAGAGATAGTGAACAAGAGTTGCTTTTAAGAGACCCTAGTAAATCCACTAAGAGCAGAAAAGTGAACTGCTGAGGGCTGATTGCTGTTGCTAACTGGAAGATGTTAGCTGTCCCAGTTTTTGAATCCCAATGTTTTGAATCTGATAACTCCACAATCCCCAGTGGCATTCCCTCCCATCATCTCTCATCCCTATTTAGATTACTGAGAACATTCATTTATTACCTTTCTTCCCACCAAATGCATTTTTCATTAAAATGATACACAGTAATCATTAGCTCATTCCAATTATTTGTTTTCATGTATCTGTTGCATCTTGCTAGATCTGAGTTTCTCTTTCAGGCAGTTGAATCCCCAGAGTCTATCCTGTGTCTAGCATAAAGCAGGCATACCCTGTTTTCGCTAAAGCATGGTCCAGTAAATATATAAGTAAAAGATTGGATGGAAGAATAACGAAGAGAGAAAGTGAGAGTGAGAGCAAGAGAGACATAACATTAACTCTGTGGCATCAATTACGATGAGTTAATTTATCACGCCTGCTGGTAGTTAATATTAAAATTGGAAAAAATATTCCATTTAATCACACATACTAGTTGAGAATATAAAAACTGAAGGAAGAAAAACATTCAATTTGGAATAAGATAGAAGAATAATCCTGAAACAAAAATGATTGGTTGGGCAGAAATAGCCTATTATAACTCCTGAAATTTGAAAGTCAGAAAGATAATGGCAATTGGGGGGGGGGGGGGCAATAGGGAGATGAGGACACATATGTAATGCTTTAATCAATAAAGAAAAAAAAGGTAAAAGAAAGAAAGAAAGATAATGCAGGATCTGAGCCCACTAGGGCAATTAAAAAGAGGATAGGAGCCCAGGCCATTGTGGCTCAGTTGATTGGGCATTGTCCCTGGCACCAAGTGGTCATCAGTTTGACTCCTGTTCAAAGCCCATGCCTGGGTTGGGGGCTCCATCCCTGGTAGGGGGCATTGCAGGAGCCAGCCAATCAATGTCTTGCTCTCACATGGATGTTTCTCTTTCTCTCCATCTCTTTTCCTCTCTCTCTAAAAATCAATAAAAATATTTATTTAAAAAAAAGAGGATATAAAAAGAGGGTAGGAGATGAATAAATTATGCCTACCTGTAGCAGTTAATGGAATAGGTCACAACATGCAAATATTGTTAAAAGCTGAGTAAGATTCTTCCCAGATCTGTCTTATTCTGAGTTGAGATTCCCTGAGTATACGTTATTAAGTATCCAACTCTCTACATCTCCCCTGTTACATCAGATTCAGTTTAAGTGTTTAAATAAAGTATAAATTGAACGACCCAGAAATAAAGTGAAAGAGATCCCCACTTCAAATAACTTCAGGCTAATTATTTATGGTAGATAAGCAAATTGTAGAATTTGAGAACTGATTATTTAGGAAAAATTATGTCAGAAAACAAATATAGATTTTTATTCATTTTAAAATTAAACTTGGAAAATTGTTAGCTTATGTTTTATATTTAGAATGTTTATCACTAAATCATTGAGTCGTTATCCTTGAAACATATCATTTTGTTATATTCAAATGATGTAGTACAAAAATAATCATTGCATTTTTTTAGTCAATGTCAGTTATTCTAATGTTTCTTCTCATTCATCTCTAATATTTTCCTGGTCTTATGATACAACACAAATGAAGAAAATATATTCTACTTCCAGCAGCATCTTCTGCTCTGACCTCTGGACTTAGACAATCATTTAAATAATAAAAAAAACACTTATGGATTTCTTTTGCCTGCATTGATTCCACAAAGGATCAGCTCAGAAATAGCTAGTCACTTAAAATTTCCTAGTATATCACAGTCAAATCTAGGTCATTTTTCTGAGCATAAATTTTAAAAATAGAGAAAGGAATAAAAACCAGAAACAGAACAAAAGTATGTCCCAAACGTCACTTTATATATAATAAAAGTTCTGCTGTCTCTTATTTAAACAGAACTCTTTGACTGTACTCTCTATCATTATCTCTTTCTCTCATATTTATAGATATGTAATATTTTTATAGAGACATCTAGATGTATATATACTTATTTACATATCTGTATATGGATAAATATATATATGTGTGTGTATATATATATATATATATATATATATACATATATATATATATATACTTTTATCAAATTACTTTTTTCAGTGTAGAGGTAATTTTATATCTTTTGCCAGATTTACCCTTAATTTTTTTTATTGTGATGCTATTATACATGATATATTTATAAATTGTTTTGAAATTTCAATTTCCCATTTTTATTGCTAATATATAAAATGTAATTAAGTGTTGTAATTGATCTTATATCCTGCAACATTGCTAAATTTACTTACTAGTTTTAGAATTGTAGATTCCCACAGATTTTCTAGATTAATGATCAAAACATCTATGAATAAGAAGTTTTATTCCGTTCCTTCCAACACAGATGCTTTGTATTTATGTTTCTTGCCTTATTGCTCTGCATATATTGTTAAATCAAAGTGGTAGAATGGCCCTACCCAGTTTGGCTCAGTGGATAGAGTGTTGACCTGTGGACTGAAGGGTCTGGATTCAGTTCCGGTCAAGGGCATATACCTCGGTTGCAAGTCCCGGCCCTGGTCAGGGCCATGCAGGAGGCAACCAATGGATGTGTCTCTGTCACATCAATGTTTCTCTCTGTCTCTTCCTCTCCCTTCCTCTCTCTGAAATCAATGGAAAAAATATCCTCGGGTGAGGATCAATAAAAAAAAAAAAATAGAATGGAAATGATTGCTTTGTTCATGAACCTAGGGAGAAAGCATTCAGTCTTTCACCATGACATATGATATTTTATAGATTTCTTTTATCAGATTGAGTAAGCTTTCTTCTATTCTGACTTTGCTGAGAGAGTTTATTATATATAAATTTTAATTTTCTCAAATGCTTTCTCTAAATCTAGTGCAATTCTCATGTGGTTTTTCTTGTTTTGTCTAATAACATGGCAAGTTTCATTAATGGGTTTTCAATTGCTACATTAACATGCATTCCTGGGGTAAACTGCACTTAGGCATGCTATTTTTGTATATTTGTATAATTGAGAAGCAAGTTACCACAATATAGTAGGTCAGACATGGAAAGGTAAATAATGGTATATTAAAATCTGATAGCTTGTGACAAATGACAAGTTCAAAATTAATTATAGCCCCAGCCAGTTTTGCTCAGTGGATAGAGCATCAGCCGGTGGACTGAAGGGTCCCAGGTTTGATTCCAGTCAAGGGCACATACCTCAATTGCAGGCTCAATCCCAGACACAATAAATGTGTCTCTCTCTCTCTCTGTCTCTCCTCTCCCTTCCACTCTCTCTAAAAAATCAATGGAATAAAAATCAATGGTAAACTATTATTGGGTAAGGATAAACAAATAATAATAATTATATATAACTTAGACAATTAGTAAATCTTTAAGATACTGTATTACTTATTATTCATAAGGTATCTGAAAGCAAAGTATTAATTCTTCCTGAAATAAAATACAGAACTCTAAGTAGAACCTAGAGAAGAAGTCAGCTATGTACCCTGTTCTACATGGTGCAAATGCACATTGTCCTGCATGGCACGTTACTGTGACTGAGGTATGGTAGATTCCACATTATTGTACAGGGAAGTTCTGGTGTGAAGTGGTATTGGGTGGCCAGAAGCCCTAGTAAAATAATCATTTCAATTATTTCATATCCAAATATTTGTAGTCTATTTCAAAATAGGGCTAATTGAAATAATGTAACAAAATATGAAAGAAATAATAATAGTCAGAAACAACTTACTGAAAAAGCCTAAGGCAATTATTAAAGCAAAGATAAAAGAGTTATGATCACCCACACACCTCTCCTAGTGATTTAGAGAGGGGAAAAAAACTATTTCTTTCAGTAATCAATTTCAATAATAAATAGAATAGATTGTTGTGGGTAAAAGTGTGTGTTTTTTTTATTCTGTCATGTTTCTTCACCTTAATTACACATCTCTAAACACGTTATTGAAAATCTTGCCTCTAATCACCCCCTTTATACTTCTGAGCAACCAAGCACCTATGTTTTGAAAACTTAAACTTTATTCCTACCACTTGATTAGTTTCTCCAGTGAAACCAGCATGCACGCAGTTGCCCCATAGATCATGTGGTTATTGTTATGTCATCTGTAGACAGCCTCTCCACAGGGGCTGCCATATCCCTGCCAGTCCCCTGCCTCCACCGTTTACTTCTACTGATTTTACTGCCAAGTTCAGTGCTTTGAAAAGAGAATAACCAGCCATGAGCAACATGTTCTTTTTCTGCAGACTGACAGGGCTGTGCTTTAATCTCCTCTTGTGTCTCATAACAGTAGCTTTTATAACAGATTTTGCTGACTGTCAGACTATTCTAAGGCACTGCTTATGATGCAGTGAGGAGAAGAACTTCAAAGTATTTATGTTCAGTTGACAAGAAGGATGTTGCGAAGGAAATGTACATATTATAAGATGCTGGTGTACGTTTTAGAATTGGTATTCTGATGGAAATTTTTTTCTTAAAACATTGTACACATAGAAGTTGATTCAATATTTAAAGAACACAAATACAGTACAGGAGTTCCCCCACCTTATCTGAAAGAGACACTTTTTAAGACCCCTGTGGATACCTGACCCTCTGGATAGTACCCAACCCTAAATATACCACTTTTCCCCTGTACACACATATCTATGATAAAGTTTAATTTATAAATTTGGCATATAGGAGATTAGCAGAATTAACAAAATGAAATAGAACATAACAGTATATATAACATTATACTGTAACAAAATTCCATGAATGGCGTTGGGGCCATTTTAAGTTTAAATTAAAAGGGTTACTTGAACACAAACACTGCCATAAGATAAAAGTCAGTGGCAGTAGATCTGAAAACAGTTACTAAGTAACTAATAGGTCGGGGGGGGGGGGGCGCTTACTATATCACATAGATACACTGGACAAAGGGATGATTCAGAGCAAGACAGTGTGCTATTTCATCAAGCTACTCAGAATGGCGTGCAATCTATAACTTATAAGTTGTTTATTTTTGGAATTTTCCATTTAATATTTTTGGAACATGGTTGACTGCAAGTAACTGAAACTGGGTTACTGAATTTTTAGAAAATAGTTCCATGGAAAAGGGAGGGCTACTTTGTACCTCATGAAGTGGGATGGATGGATTCTAAAATAAACTAATCATGATTACTTTTTAAACCTTCTACCAAATAATTTACATAAATCTTCCTTCTACTCTAGGCCTAATTTCAGCATTCCATCAGCTAGAATGATAACAGATGAGAAAACCATTCTCTTAAGTAGGTATAATTGGATAATGTGAAGAACACTGAAAATTGTTTAATGGTATACAGTATAGTTTACAATAACTGCTTATTTATATTTTTCAATATCATCAGAGTTCACTGCAGCCTGACCCTGCCATTCATTTTGAGAATTTGCCCCTTGACCTCCTGGACATCAGTTTATTCAGTGCAATAGGAAGCTTGAATTAGATAGGAGCTTACAAATTCTGTATTTAGCTTGCTTATCATTCATATTGTGAGAATAAAGTATTTTTAAAAATTAAGATGTCACATATAATCTTAGGAGTTGCTCAATTATCTATTTCTATATATTAAACCATCCCAAAGTTTAGTGAATTGGAACACCCATTTATTGGGTTTTATGATTTTTGTAGTTTAATATGTGGTTGCTCTTGTACATGGTGTAGGATGAGAGGCAGGAGTAGTCTAGATATAAGATTGGGAGCTCAGCTGGAGCTAGCTGGGGGTGGGGGGGTCTTGGCTTTCCTGTGTGTGGGCCTCCCCACTAGTGGTCAGGGCTGCTTCCTATTGTGGTGGTGCTGTTCCAAAAGCAAACATTGTAAGAGAAGTCCTCTTTAGGGTAAGCACTTATCACTTAAGCAATACTTATCTCGCATCACACAGGTAAGCTGTGGACCAAGCTACGCCCATGGCACAATCCAGAGTTACTGTGGAAAGGTGACTTCCCCAATAGAGGCCACCCAAGTAACAGTCTACAAAAGTCTTTGCAAAAACTGGAATCTCTGCTTAACTTTCACAGAAGCTGATCCCTTTAAATGGACCATATAAGTATTCTCTAACATCCCTTTGCATCACCCATCCCATTTATTTGGTATGAACGTATTTACTTACTTGATCCTGTGGGCATTTGAGTTGTCTGTCTCTGTTCAAAATTATTGCAACCAATTTTTTATGGCCTGGGATATAAAATTAGCTTTAAAAATTTTACATGTAATTTATCCAGATACTTTATAGGCACTTAATGCTTATCTTTATGAAAACATTTGTAATACTAATATGAGGTAATTGTAACCTTAGAAGAGGTAATTGTAACCTTAGAAGAGTTCAATTGTTTTTGATCTTTTGCCAGTGAATTACTTGTATATGACTTAAAACAACTTACATATTTCTTGCAGTCAAAAAAATCCAGTGATTTATTTCTTTATTTTTTTTATTAAGGTATTATATGTGTACATATCTTACCATTGCCCCCCCACCCCACTCCCATACATGCCCTCACCCCCCAATGTTTTGCATCCGTTGGTTACTCTTATATGCATGCATATAAGTCCTTCAGTTGATCTCTTATTTAAATCTGACATGGTCATCCATCAAAATGTGAAAAAATCAAAATGTGAAGCTCAATTGAAATGTATGTTTCTAATGTGTGCAAGTTTGCAAACATAAATTGATATTTAATTTACTCAGTCTTTGCTTTTGGCATATGGTCAACTGCACATACCTCCAAACTATGTGAGAAAGAAGAAAAAAAAGATAGTGATCTCACTTTTAAGTAAGCAAAAGCCATGAGTCAAGTTGGCTTGAAAAGGTAATAATCAATTGCATCACTTAAGAAATACAGGGGTATAGCCGTAGTCCAAAGCTGGCTCAGTTAATGAACCAGTGATATCGTCAAAAGTACAGACTACAGCCCACCGGGCGTGGCTGAGTGGTTGAGCATCAACCTATGAACCAGGAGGTCATGGTTCAATTACCAGTCAGGGCACATGCCCAGGTTGTGGGCTTGATCCCCAGTAGGGGGCATGCAGGAGGCAGCCAATCAATGATTCTCTCTCATCATTGATGTTTCTATCTCTCTCTCCCTCCACCTTCCTCTCTGATATCAATAAAATAAGTAATTTTTAAAAGTACAGACTCTGTTTATCAACTTTGCCATCCTTATTTGGTTTTACCTTAATTAATCTTACTATTCTTTAAACTGTTGATCAGATATAGGCATCACATATGGCTTAATAATTTTCAAGTGGAAAAAGAGCATCCATTCTCTGTTTCTTAGGTGCCTAATTTTGGGGCAAAGAAAATTTTCCCAGAAGGTATCCAGCGCACTTTGCCTCAATTTTGATTGGTAAGAAATTATTCACGTTGTTATTCCTTTACCAGGTATTGGCAAAAATAAAGAGAAAGAGCTTTCAGTTAGTGACTTTGATGAATCATTTGGGATGGGATGGCTTCTGTAGAGTTAACTACTGTGGCTATTCTAATAATACTAGAGTCTCAGTGCACAAATTCGTGCACAGGTGGGGTCGGCCAGCCCAGACCCAATCAGCAGATCAGGGCCTGGCCTGTTGGGAGGAGGAGAGGGCAGGAGGTTGGCCAGCTGGCCTGCCCCAATTGGGGTGTGGGGGTGATTGGGGGTCAGCAGCTGGGGGAGGGGCCGTGGGAGGTTGGCTGGCCAGCTCCACCCCCGATTGGTGTGGGGGGGATGAACGGGGATGGAGATGGCTGGGGGAGGGGCCATAGGCCAATTGGGGTGGTAGGGGCTGATCAGGGGCCAGCGGACTGGGAGAGGGGCCATATGTGGTTGGCTGGCCAGCCCTGCCCCTGATTGGGTTGGGAGGGCCGATCAGGGGCGGGGCCAGCCAGGGGTAGGGACTGCAGGCCAATTGAGGTTGTGGGGGCCCTCAGGGGCAGAGCTGGCTGGAGGGAGGGGCTGCAGGAGGTTGGCCAGCCAGCCCCGCCCCCTATTGGGGTGGGGGGCAAACAGGGGCAGGGCTTGCCGGAGGGAGGGGCTGCAGACCTATCAGGGTGGGGTCGGTGGGGGAAAAGGGCTGCTGGGGGGTTGGCCAGCCACCCCACCCTCGATCATGGTGGGAGAGGCCGATCAGGGGCAGGGCCGGCTGGAGGGAGGGGCCGTGGGAGGTTGGCCGACCACCCCATCCCCTGATCGGTTAGCTGGCCTCAGCAAGTGTCTGTTTTCTTGGGATATATTCCTAGAAGTGGGATTACTGGGTCAAATGGAAGTTCCATTTTTAATTTTTTTAGGAAGTTCAATACTATTTTTCACCGTGGCTGCACCAGTCTACATTCCCATCAGCAGTGCAAGAGGGTTCCTTTTTCTCCACATCCTCTCCAGCACTTGTCGTTTGTTGATTTGTTGATGATAGCCATTCTGACAGGTGTGAGATGGCACCTCATTGTTGTTTTGATTTGCATCTATCAGATGATTAGTGACTTTGAGCATGATTAGTGACTTTGATTGTTTTTTAGTGACTTTGAAGAGACTGTCTTGACTCCATTGTATGCTCTTGACTCCTTTGCCAAATATTAATTGAGCATAATGGCTTGGGTTGATTTCTGGGTTCTCTGTTCTATTGCATTGGTCTATATGTCTGTTCTTGTGCCAGTACCACGCAATTAGGAGAACAGTGCCTTTGTAATATAGTTTGATATCTGGTCTTGCGATCCCTCCAACTTTGTTATTCTTTCTCAGGATCCATAGGTAGCAAAATATCAGACATATGTCAAGGCAATATTTTTACTGATATAGCTCCTAGGACAATGGAAACTAGGGAAAAAAATAAACAAATAGGACTACATCAAAATAAAAAGCTTTACTGTGCAGATTAATTTTTGGAGAGTTCTTTCTAGGTCTTTTAAATATGCCCTTGGTATTTTAATGGGGATTGCATTTAATCTATAGATTGCTTTGGGTAGTATAGACCTTTTAATGATGTTGATTCTACCAATCCATGAACATGGTATATTCTTCCATTTGTTTATGTCTTCCTCTATCTCTTTTTTCAATGTCCTGTAATTTTCTGAGTACAGGTCCTTTACCTCCTTGGCTAAATTTATTCCTAAGTATTTTAATTTTTGTGTTATTGTTGCAATGGTAAATGGGATTGTTTTTTAGTTTCTCTTTCTGTGAGTTCATTATTTGTGTATAAAATAGCCATAGATTGCTGGGTGTTAATTTATGTGATACATCACATAAACAAATTGAGAGACAAAAATCACATAATCATATCAGTTGATACAGAAAAGATATTTGACAAAATCCAACACCCATTCTTGATAAAAACTCTCAGCAAAGTGGGAATAGAGGGATCATACCTCAACATAATAAAAGCCTTATATGACAAACCAACAGCCAGCATCATACTCAATGGGCAAAAACTAAACTCATTTCCCCTAAGAACAGGAAACAAGTATGGGTTGTCCACTTTCACCACTCCTGTTCGACGTAGTACTGGAAGTGCTAGCCATAGCGATCAGACAAGGAGAAGAAATAAAAGGCATCCAAATTGGAAAAGAAGAAATAAAATTGTCATTATCCTCAGATGACATAATATTGTACATAGAAAACCCTAAAGACTTCATAAAAAAAAAAATCCTTGTTAAACTTTAATAGTAGTCAAACCCTTCCACAAATCTTTATGAATACCCAGGAGTTAAATTATTGAGGTTAACTTCAGACTTCCACATTGATTTCTGGTTCACTGTCCTTTGTCATTTAACAATTGTTTTCTGCTAACCATAGTATTAACCTATCTATATGGGTCCGAACCTTATTATCTCATTATTCTTCAAAAATAAATGAAATAAAGACAGGAGGGAAAGAATAATGAAAATAAAGAAATAAAATAACTGAAGGAAAGGGAAGAGGGGAAAAAAAACACACAACCACTTGTTACTGCAAACTTTATTAATTAATATGTTGTGGAAAGAATTGGTATGTTAACATTAACACATAAATATCTTATCAAACAATTTTGGCTTTTGTTTTCTTTTGTTTTCTTATTTTATTATAATAATAAATAATACATGCTTCTGGTTTTATAAAATAAATCAATAATATTGGCTTATCAAGAAAAATAGCAATCCCTTATAGCAACTCTCCCCATTCCTGTTTACTGTTCTCCAAAACTGCTTTCAACTCTTAGCTATTTCCTCTGGTATTTATTTCCATATTTTAAAGTAAATTTTTATGCATATCTTCCTTAATTTTCATTTTTTTAAGAATTAATGTAGACAGCCAATATACATCTAATAAAAGTTCCAGGTCAAAGAAAACAGGAGAAATGGAGGAAAGAAAATTATCAAAGAAATAATAAAAATTTCCCCAAACTGCAGGACATGTTTCTGGATTATTAAGATTCACTGAGTATTCAACATAATGATTTTTTAAAAAACTTAAAACTATTGTGAAATTTCAGAATATTGCGGACAAAGGAAAAACATAAAAGCCCCCAAAGAGAGAAATCAAGTCACATACGTAAGATCAGCAGTCAAGATGACATTAGGCTCCCTGTAACAAAACTGGAAACTAGGAGATACCATGGCAATACATTCACCAGGAACAAAATGATCTTCCATCTTATCTATAGCCATCAACATTGTTAGCAAAGTATGAAAGTGGAATAAAGATATAGTAAGACATGCAGGTTGACATCGTCAATAACGTATTTTCTGCCCCAAGCTGCTACCAATTGAGAGGTAAGAGGATCTGTGGGAAATCAGCCTTGCTTGCCTGATCGCTGTGGCTAGGAACTCCCGTACTATGTTAAGTAAGAGTGGTGAAAGTGGACACCCATGTCTTGTTCCTGTTCTTAGGGGAAATCATTTCAGTTTTGCCCATTGAGTATAATGTTGGCAGCAGGCTTGTCATATATGGCCTTTACCATGTTGAAGTCTGATCTCTCTATTCCAATTTTGCTGAGAGTTTTTATCAAAAATTGGTGTTGAATTTTGTTAAATGCTTTTTCTGCATCTATTGATATGACCATGTGATTTTTTTTGTCTTTAAATTTGTTTATCTGATGTATCACATTTTTGAGTTGTGAATATTGTAACCAGCTTTGCATCCCTGGAATAAATCCCATTTGGTCATGATGTATGATCTTTTTAATATGCTGCTAGTTTCAATTTGCTAATATTTTGTTGAGGAATTTAGCGTCTATGTTCATCAGGGATATTGGTCTGTAATTCTCTTTCTTTGTGGCATCTTCATCGGTTTTGGGATTAGGGTAATGCTGGCCTTGTGAAAAGAGCTTGGAAGTGTTCCTTCCTCTGGGATTTTTTGGAATAGTTTGAGGAATATATGTGTTATTTCTTCTTTGCATGTTTGGTAAACACCCCCTATAAAACCCTGCAGATCAAGGCTTTTGTTTACTCAGAGTTTCTCAATTATTGCTTCAGTTTCACCAGTTCTTACTGGCCTACTCAGGTTTTCTGGTTTTGGAAGATTGTATTTTTCTAGGAATTTGTCTATTTTGTCCACGTTGTCCAGCTTGTTGGCATATAGTTGTTCACAGATTCTGCCCTCTTCATCATATATCTTCAACTAGTTCAATGTAGGGAATAAATTTATATTAGAACAAATAATAATAATTTTAAGATATTACTAGACGATATTTCACCCAGTTCAATATTTAGCAGGTTATTTATTTATTTATTTATTCAGACAGATGTAG
The DNA here is from genome assembly GCF_963455305.1 of Plecotus auritus. NCBI lineage: Eukaryota > Metazoa > Chordata > Mammalia > Chiroptera > Vespertilionidae > Plecotus > Plecotus auritus. Next base: position 201,494,975 of record NC_137771.1, on the reverse strand, counting down.
GTAAAGGCAAAGAAAAAGCAGAAATCAATTAAGCCTGCTTGTACTGTGTAGATAATGAAGAATCATTAAGGTTCTTTTTTAGAGTAGAGAATGATAAGATAAAAGATATACTGTAGGGAGATTAATCTAATACCCTGTGTATGAGATAAATTAATGTTTGAGGGAATGGAAATCAGTTAACAGAGACCTGTTAAGAAGTAATTTTATGACAATCCCAGAAAGACCCCATCTCTACAGACAGATTGAATTAGGAAGAATAAAAGGTGCCTTATTGAATGGAAAAAATAAGGTAGAGAATGCTTAGATCTAACTAACAGAGAAAATGGGTCAAAAGAAATGGGAAACTGTGAACAAATGTCACTGTGCAAGTGTGTCTATATGATCTGATGTCAAATGTAATGTCTTGCACCTGTCCTTTTTGGCATTAACTCAAAACCAGTGCTCCTGTAAAACAACATTATGTGCTGTTTTCTAATTATTTCATGAACTTATCATCTTTGAGGGCATTTACTTGTAACATTGGCTACACTTTGCAGTGCACACAAATTGTACATTGAACTGGATTATTCATTCTTTAACACTACGTAGGTATTCATGAAGTCACTACGTGAAGAGTAATACTATATTCTGTGGCTGGCAGCTTAGTATAGAAGTGAACTAGTGAACAAACAATCCCATTAGAGTATAGCCAGTGAAATAAAGGTACTGTATGTAAAGCATAGTGCAAAAGCACCATTGATGTTAGGTGGGCCAAAGAAAACAAAAGGACAAGTAGAACTTGCTTCAAGGAAAACAATTTAAATTTTATCCTGCAAGCTCCATATATATATAATGTTGATTTTGGCAGAAGATGGAATAGAGAGAGATTAGAAGAGAGATTTAGGCATCTAGAGTTGCAGGACTAGAGATAAAAGGGAAGATATTTACAGTATATATTTGAGAAGTAGTACAAGGACACCTGCTCATAGAGACTTTCATTGATCCTTTTTGGGTTGAAGGGAGTTAGCTCTCTCTTTAATCATAGCATCTTTTAAAATATATGATTATGAATAATCATTATTTGCTTATATTTTACACTAGAGGCCCAATGCATGAAGATTTGTGCAAGAATGGGCCTTCCTTCCTCTGGCTGCCGGCACTGCCTTCGCTCCAGCCCAGAGCCACTTTTCTGCCTTCTCCAAGGCCCGGAGCTGCCTTTCTGCCTTCCTGCCTTCCCACGTTGCCCAGAGGCCTGGAGTGACTGGGGCGGTGTGGAACACCTGCAACGACGCAAGCATCCCGCACCCCAGCCACTCGGCACCTGTGTCTGCAAATTAATCCACCATCTTTGTTGGGTTAATTTGCATACTTGCTTCTGATTGGCTGGTGGGTGTCATGAAGGTATGGTCAATTTGCATCTTTCTCTTTTCTTAGTGTAGATTACTGTTATCTTTTTTTTTTTTTTAAATATATTTTATTGATATTTTACGGAAAGGAAAGGAGAGGGATAGAGAGCTAGAAACATCGATGAGAGAGAAACATCGATCAGCTGCCTCCTGCACACCTCCTACTGGGGATGTGCCCGCAACCAAGGTACATGCCCTTGACCGGAATCGAACCCGGGACCCTTCAGTCCACAGGCCGACGCTCTATCCACTGAGCCAAACCGGTTTCGGCTACTGTTATCTTTCATACACACACATACACACATTAAGAAACACATCTGTACATGTGCATGAACATATATGTATATTAGATTATAATTTATTTGTAATTGTAAGATCAAATTTATTCAGTTGTTTCTTAACTACTACTTACTGAATATTTGAATTAACTAAGCCTACATGATTACAAGGGTGGTTATTAAAATAAAACTTTGTTTAAGGATAGGTCTGCATAGTAAGCTAGAATTCAGCTTCGGGGTTCTGGCTGGTTCATTAACTATTTTTTAAACCATTTCACCCCTTTTCCAAAGCATAAAATAATAATAAAAATGATTACCTCCCTCAAAGGGGTGTTGTCTGGACTAGCTACCATGTTTCCCCGAAAATAATGCATCCTCCGAAAATAAGACCTACTTACAGGTTTCCTTCTGAGTGAAATATAAGGCATCCCCCGAAAATAAGGCCCCCAGGCTCTGTCTCAGAATGAAAATTAATTTACCGTAAACTGGTCACTAGGGCCTCCCCAACTGGCGTCTAGCAACCAGTGACGTTACGCGGAGTCCTGACATCACTGCTGTGTGGAGGCGGAGCGGAGGTCGGAGTGAGCGGTGAGCGCGGGGTGGGAGAGAGGAGGAGACTTTCGCAGATGCATGTAGAAGAACAGGAGGATTAGAGCAGACGGGACGCGGCGAAGGTGGTGAGTGCTGGTCTGTCTCTGGTGACTCTACCTGATGCTCGCGGCCGCCTTCATGATGACTGAAGGTTCTCAATCAGTGGCAGACCCTGCTCCAGCCCAGATCCAGGCCCCAGCAAGCCCATTGACAGTCCCCAGGCAGGCCCCAGGGGGTAAATGTCTGATAAAGGGGTAGGGGGGATGTCTGGTGAAGGTGTTCAGTGGCAAGGGGTGGGGGGAGGGGGATCACTTAAAATGACACAGGAGGATCAGAGGGGACAATCAAAATGACACAGGAGGATCAAAAGGGGTTACTAAAATGGTAATCCCCCTTCTGATTCTCCTGTGCCATTTTGATTCCCCCCTCTGATCCCCACTGTATCATTTTGAGTTATCCCCCTCCCCCCACCTTGATACCCCAATTCCTTTTTTTTTACCCCTAGAAATGAGCGCAAAAAGAAAAAGCTACTCCGTGGAGTACAAGAAAGGAATCATGGAAGACTCTTGGGGCCAAAATCTTACTGCTTTCTGCAAAGAGAAGTTGTTGAGTATCCGATTGGTCCGAAAATGGCGAGCAGAGTATGGTAACCTCATTGAACAAGTGGACAAGGGAAATGCTAAAAAGCGCAAGTGTGTATCAGGTCAGCAACCATTATTTTCCGAGCTGGAAGACCTGATCTGTGAATGGGTTGTTGACAGGAGAGCAAAGGCTTTGGTTGTGAATAGGGCTCAGATTCAAGAATTTGCCCTTGCAATGGCACCACAGTTTGACATAGACCCGAAGACTTCAAAGCATCACAACACTGGCTGGATAATTTCCTTCAGCGAAGTGAACTGTCTTTAAGAAGATCTACAACATTGTTTAGGTTGGAAGATACTCAAGTTATTAAGCGAGCACTTGCATTCAAGTCCTTTATTGATGATGCTGACTTCTCTAAATACAATCTTTCCAACATGATTGCTATGGATGAAACTGCAGTGTTTATGGGCCAATCATCTCAAACAACAATTGAACAGCGGGGTGCCTCCTTAGCGTACATTCCCTCCACTGCTTACGAAAGTGCACGTGCTTCCTGTATTTTGGCAATTCGTCTGGATGGCACTAAAATCCCACCTTTAATCATTTCTAAGGGCAAGAAGGAAAAGATTGAATGTGTTTTGGGCATTTTTATTCTTGAAACTGAAAAAGCCTGGGCCACACAAGCAGTTATAAGGAAGTGGGTCGATTTAATGCTGCCGCTTATTATGCAAGGGAGCCAAAGAGGTCTGCTAGTCTGGGATGCAGCCAGCACTCACCGCGCTAAAGACATGAAGACATTTCTTCACGCAAGAAAAATAGATCAGATAATGATTCCCGCAGGAATGACGGCCTATCTCCAGACTCTTGATATTGCAATAAACAAGCCATTCAAAGACAATTTGCGCATGGAAATTAATGACTACATTGAAAATAGAATGGAGAGAAATCAGCGTGGAAACTTTGTGAAACCTAAACTGCAAGAAGTTGTGACTTGGGTGAAGAATTCATGGGAGAAAATCACTGACAGTTGCATTGCAAATGCACTGCGAGCAGGCTACCTTGACAAGAAGTACTCATTTAAAGACAGTGCTATTGCTAAACATGAGAGATTTGGTCCACTGATTCTGAAAGAAATGGAGTCGCAAGAAATTCACCAGGAAATTCAGGAATTGGATTGTTAAGATGATGTTCCAGAAGATGATGACATGATTGTCATTGAATAAATGAGTAAATTCTTGATACTGTAGGATTCACAGTTTGTCTGGTTTGTGTTGACAACTACCGTACTACTGTACCGTATACAGGTAATAAATTTCCTTTATTTTCATTTAACAATAAATGTGTACCCTATTCTTCTTCATGGAAAAATAAGACATCCCCTGAAAATAAGACCTAGCGTGTCTTTGGGGGCAAAAATTAATATAAGACACTGTCTTATTTTCGGGGAAACACGGTAGTTAACAGTTTTAAACTATTTTAAAGATGCAATGTACTATAAATGCTCCAAGGAAAGTTTTTAAAAGCACAATGGAATAAAACCCTTGAACCATAGCATTAGGAAAGTTAGTATGTCTTTTAGCCAGGCAATCTTCAACCGATTGAGAATTCTATAGGAAACTAACTCTGCAACATTCTTGATTCCCTTTCCTCTTTTCTACTTTTTTTTTTCTGTAGCTAATACTATCTAGTGACTCAATTCAGCAGAAAAGTTCCAGTTATGCCATCTTTTGAAATAGATGTTACTCATAAAAAAAGGAAATGCAATGAAGATTATAAAATGGTCATTAATCACACTGAAAAATTTAGTCTCTTCAATGCAGCACTATATTCAGAATTTACCAGAACTATTTAAAATTCACTTCATCATTGGTAATTCAAGGATATAGTTGTCATTGCCTAGAATCAAATACTCACTTTTGTGCAGAAATATACTTTTATTAATTTTCTTAAATATCAGAACTAGGTCAGAATATCATTTTTCAAAATAATTGCTTGTTGTTTTCTTCCAAATGCCAAATGAAATATTCAAAACTCTGGGGAAAATTATTCCCTTTAGTCACTTTTATTGAGAATACTTACACATTTAACACATTTACATATCCTATTTTAAAAACAAAAATCACATGTGTATAGGTTAAAATAGAAAAACTGCAGGCTGGGCAATTTTTGTGAAAAAGAAATGCTCATAAATACTAGTAGAACATAATGACCATCTGCACATATGCTTTAACAAAAAGATCTTCACTATTCTATGTGTGGTAACTTAGAATATGGATCCATGAATATGACATTTCAACCTTTACTAAAAGTAAATAAAAACTGAGACTGGCAAAAAAATCAAATTTCTAGGTAGAAATAAACATTCCATGTAACAATTCGTGAGTTCTTACCACAAAGAGCATGTCTGACATAAACTTCTAGGTTTTTTCCTGAATCAAACAGTCAAATAGGGCATATTTATTTCTTAAATATATCATAATTTATGATTAAAATGGCAAAGTATAAAATTCCAGAGTCCAAAATATAATCACTTATTTTTAACAAGTAAATTTATTTAAATTTAGTAAAATGTTTTAATGTTAAATCTGTATTAACACTGTTCATTTAAAGTGACTTCTGTTTTGAAAGATCAGTGAGATGTTTATTAGAAACTCTAACATGCCTAGAAATTAGGTCAGCGACATGGTGAGTACATCAGAATGATATGACCATATCTCTGGCAGCCAGTGACTTAGTTAGAAAGAGAATATTAATAGATATGCACATATTAACAAATAATTAAGTGATAATCTGAGTTTTGGTAATTTTAGCACAAGTATTTGATGTGGAGAAACTAGAAATAAGGTTTGCAGAGAAAATGGAGTTTGAATAATTATAGTAATTATGATGCACTAAAGAGAAAGTGAAGCATTTCAGGTAATGAGTAAGAGCAAGTTTACCTTCTTGATTAAATGTAATCATAAGTTTAAATTCTTATTGAGGCAACTGTAAATGGAGGTGTTTTATTAATTTCTTTTTCTGATAGTTTGTGCTAGTGTATAGAGATGCTGTTGATTTTTATATATTGATTTTGTATCCTGCACATATACCAAATGTGTTGATTAGTTTAACATTTTGGTGGAGTTTCTGAAAGAAAATATTTGCAAATCATATGTTTGATAAGAAGATAATATTCAAAATATATGAATAATACACAGCTCTATAGCAAAAAAAAAAAGTGATGAAACAATCTAATTTAAAAATAGGCAGAGGAATTGAACATATATATACACTAGAGGTCCATTGCATGAAATTCGTGCACGGGGTGGGGGGGTCCCCTCAGCCCAGCCTGTACCCTCTCCAATCCGGGACCCCTTGGGGGATGTCCCGGGGATCGGGCCTAAACTGGCAGTCGGACATCCCTCTCACAATCCGGGGCCGCTGGCTCCTAACCTGCCTGCCTGCTTGATTGCCCCTAACTTCAGCCCCCTCCCGCCAGCCTGATCACGCCTAACTGCCTCTGCCTGCAGGCCTGATCATTCCCAACTGCCCCCCTCCCCCCCGCCAGCCTGGTTGCCCCCACTGTCCCCCCGCCAGCCTGGTCACCCCCAACTGCCCCCCCTGCTGGCCTGGTTGCCCCATGCAGCCTGCTGCTCAGTCGTTTGGTGGTCCCTCACTAACCCTCTTGCTGGCCTGGTTGCCCCATGCAGCCTTCTGTTCGGTCGGCCATCCGGTTGTTTCGGTCATTATGGCCTCTGGCTTTTTACATATTAAGATATATATCTTTAAACAAGATATACAAATGGCTAACAAGTACATGGAAAAGTGGTCAATATCACTAAGCCTGATAAAAATACAAATTAAACCATAAGAAGATATTTCCTCCTATCTGTTTGGATGGCTATCATCAAAAAGATAAGAGAGAAGTTTTGGCAGGGATGTAGAGAAAAGGGAATTCTTGTGCACTGTTCAAAGGAATATAAATTGCTTCAGCCACTTTGCAAAAAGTTCCTCAAAAATTTAAAACTATACCTATAATACAATCTAGAAATTTCACTTTTAGGTATATATCCAAATGAAATGAAAACAGAGATATCTGCACACCCATGAACATTATAGCACTATGCACATAGTAAACATATGAAGACAAGTCTAGTGTCCATGAATGGATGAGTGGATATAAAGATGAAATATGTGTCCTATCTAATAAAAGAGCAATATGCAAATTGACCATACCTCTGCTACACCCATAAGCCACGCCCACAAGCCACACCACCAGTCACACCCACCAGCCAATCAGGAGCGAATATGCAAATAAACCCAAAAAAGATGGCTGCAGTCACAGAGAGCAGGAGGGAGGCTTTGGTTTCCCCAGCAATGGAGGAAGCCAAGCTTTCCGCCTGCCCTTGTTGGCCCAGGCCTCCACTCCAGGCTACAAAGTTTCAATTATAGATGATAAATAATCCCTAAAAAATGTCAGCAGCCATGGAGCTGGAGAGAGCAGGAGGCTAGGGTTCCCCCTGGCTATGGAGGAAGCCAAGCTTCTGCAGCACTGGCCTGCTTTGGCCTCCACTTAAGGCTACAAAGTTTCATTTATAGAAGATAAATAAATCACAACAGAAATGGCTGCCTCCACGGAGCTAGCAGAAGGCTTGGCTCTGCTCCAGGCTACAAAGTTTCAATTGTAGAAGATAAATAAATCCCAGATACCAGGGCCTCCTCTTGGGTCGCCAGGGGGCGTGGCCAGCCTGCAAACCACCACAGGCCCCTCGCCCAGGCCGCCCCACGCCCCAAGGGAACCCCCACCCTGATCCAGGACACCCTTCAGGGCAAACCAGCTGGCCCCCACCCGTGTACCATAAAAGAGTAATATGGAGATTGACCATCACTCCAACACACAAGATGGCTGCCCCCATGTGGTCAAAGATCCTGCCCCCATGTGGACACAAGATGGCCGCCACGAGATGGCCAGCAGGGGAGGGCAGTTGGGGGCAATCAAGCCTGCAGAGGAGGGCAGTTAGGGGTGACAAGGCCAGCAGAGGAGGGAAGTTGGGGGTGACCAGGCCTGCACAGAAAGGCAGTTGGGGGGGACCCAGGCCTGCAGGGGAGGGCAGTTAGGGGTGCACCAGACCTCTATCCTATCTAATAAAAGAGTAATATGCAGATTGACCATCACTCCAACACACAAAATGGCTGCCCCCATGTGGTCAAAGATCCTGCCCCCATGTGGACACAAGATGGCCACCACAAGATGGCCAGCAGGGGAGGGCAGTTGGGAGGGACCAGGCCTGCAAGGGAGGGCAGTTGGGGGCAATCAAGCCTGCAGAGGAGGGCAGTTAGGGGTGACCAGGCCGGCAGAGGAGGGAAGTTGGGGGCGACCGGGCCTGCAGGGAAGGGCAGTAGCGGGGGACCCAGGCCTGCAGGGGAGAGCAGTTGGGGGATACCAAGCCTGCAGGGGAGGACAGTTAGGGGTGACCAGGCCTGCAGGGGAGGGCTGTTAGGGGCAAACAGGCTGGCAGGGGATCAGTTAGGCATCAATCAGGCTGGCAGGGGAGTGGTTAGGGGGTAATCAAGCTGGCAGGCAGGAGTGGTTAGGGGCAATCAAGAAGGCAGGCAGGTGAGCAGTTGGGAGCCAGCAGTCCTGGATTGTGAGAGGGATGTCTGACTGCCCGTTTAGGCCCAATCCTGGTGGGATCGGCCTAAACAGGCAGTCGGACATTCCTCGAGGGGTCCCAGATTGGAGAGGGTGCAGGTTGGGCTGAGGGACACCCCCCCCCCATGCACAAATTTTGTGCACTGGCCTCTAGTAAATATATAATGGAATACTATTCAGCCATAGGAAAGACATTTTGCTATTTGACACAACATGAATGGACCTTGATGGCAGTAAGCTAAGTTAAATAAGCCAGAGAGAGACATTACTTTATAGTGTCTTTTACATGTGGAATAATTTTTAAAAAGCACAACTCATAGAAACATAGAATAGAAAAGTAATTGCCAGGTGTCAGGGGAATGGGGGTTGATAAATGTATACAAAATTTTAGCTATAAGATGAATAAAGTCTGAGAATATAATGTATAACATGGTGACTATAGTTGATAGTACTGTAGTGTATAATTTAATTTTGCTAAGAGAAGAGAACTTAAATGATCTCACCAAAATGATTAAATAAATAAATAATCAAATAAGGTGAAGTGATGAATGTGTTAATTAATAATATGGGGGAATCCTTTCATAATGCATATCTATATCACATCATCATGATATACACTTTAAATATCTTAGAATTTTGTTAATTATACCTCAATAATGCTAAAAAAAAAAAAAAAGTTATAAGTCAGAGAACTAAAAAAACACACCTACATTTCACAAGTGGATAGCAGTGGGATAGATGAAGAATCAAATGGAAGAGCTATAATAGACTCATGTTAGATATACTAGATGTGGATTCCAGAGAATTAGATAAACAGAATGCAAAGCTGTTAAGCATTTCTGTGTTAATAACCACTGTATTTCTCACCCATACCATTGTCTCACCCTATGGTAGGAGCTTAATCAATATTTGTTGACTCAATAAACAAATGAAAGATGTATTTGTAACTTGAAGTGGTAAGCAGTACAGATCAACGGTAGCTCCTTGGGCGTCAGAGTGGCAGGATGAAAAATGTTTAGAAAGCTTATTTTGGCAGTGGATATTCCAGATGACACTAGAGAAATAATTACATGGCACTGTTGATGGAACCATTTCTGTTGGAGATTGCTGCTTGACTCAGCCATATTTTGAACATCTCATCATTTATGCTTTCAAATGCAAAAAAATCCAACATTACAAATACTATCAATTGAATCAATCTGACATTTATGCCTTATGATATCTTGCTGAGCTATCACAGCATTTGCATTATACATCAGTGAACCAAGAAGGAAAGGCTTTGCATCCACTACATTTGGCAGCAAAGCTATATAAAATAAATCTATTCTACATTTATATTAAAGTTGACATCAGTGTGTCTGTTCCTGTTGAAAATGGAAGGCCAAAAAGAAAAACTGTTTGCTCTTGAATTTTAGTTATAAAATAAAATGAACAAAAATAAAACCAAGACAAAATGACAAAAATAATAAATCATAAAGATTCTGTCTTTTCATTATAAATATGCTTGATAACATAGAGCCTAATTTTGGAAGTATCAAGAAGCAAGGGGCTTAACATTCAAATATTTGTTTTAATTATTTTAAAAGAAAGGTAATAAAGAATTAATTTCTTTTTCAGTTTCATCTTATTTTCATTGCATTAAAAAGGCTCAGGGTTGATAATGTAGATGACCTGATTTTATTAGAAGTAGTAAAAATTTTGAATATTATTATTGTATCAGTAATAAGTTTGTCACTATTATTAATATCTGTATAATGTTTATTTTTACATACATTATTTTAATTAGCCTCAATAAGCAATGGGGCATGTGTTATTAACATTATTTTTTAGATGAAAACTCAACTAGATAGAGATACTAGATATTTCCATGTCATCCAATTATTATAGAACTAGTGCTTTTTAATTCCTCATTTTTATTTCTTCAACCTACTGCTATTCTTCCTGCCCCTTTGCCCTCACTAGGAACTTTCTTTCTCTCCATTAATCTCTGGTCAAAATTTATCACTGAAATACTAAACTTTGTCCAAATTCATTATTGAGCTAATTGCGAATAAAACATTTTAAGCTTAAATTGATGAAATTCTCTTCATTTCATCTTGGGAACAGAACTGTTTTAAATAATTTAATTTGTGCCCTGCATAAACACACGCTGAAATATAGTGTGAGTGTTTTTCTCATTCTATGTAAAAGGAAACTCAGAAGCAAAGATCAACTGGGCAATTATCAAAAGTTTCTCTGGAAGCCATGTTTTTAACCTACAATGATTTCCAAGCCTTGGCATAGCTAGTTCTGCACTTCCTTAACTAGTAGCATTCTGATGATTAATATTCAATAAATATTGTGCTACTCTACAGTGACATTTTTTCATGCTTCATCTATTTGTGTACTCAATATTATCACACAATATTAGCTAATACAAAGGTATTAAAAGGTATTGTCTGATATGCAATTGAAATTGTCACTATAAAGTGTGACTTTAATTACTACACAAGTGGTGAAAAATAGCAAAAAAAATTGCTTCTACTAAAGTAGTAAGCTTTTCTTCCTTCATGTAACAAAAGTAACAAATATCTTGAGCTAAATTATTAAATTATCATAAACAGAGTCATGTTAGAGAGAGGAGAAAATCATTCTAAAAAGCATAAAACTACTTTAGCAAGAATTGACTAAAACCTCATTAAAATTTTTAAGTGATTAAGAAAAATTTGTATTTCTTTAATGAGGACTTTGCTTGTCAGAAAAATGTATTTTGTACATGGACATTCAAGCACCAAGATGTTTGGTTGTCTTGCCTTAAAAGCAAAAACAAAAAACAATAAAACAACATATTTTAGATATAAATACATCAAGTTGTTTAACAATGACACTTTTACACATTCAGATTTCAGTGATTTTCCTTTATTTGATTCTGTGCTTACTAAACACATTTCTGATTGTAATTTGATTTTTAGTCTAGTACATGTACAGATAGCATCTTAGTCATATTTGGGTCTTTGGTGCAGCTTGTAGAAGTAGAGAAAATGTGCTGATCCACCTTGAGTTCGGGAATTAAACACCTGTCTATGGGGATTTGGTTAATGTGAGCCTGTTCCCATGAGACAAAGCTATTCTTAGAGTGTTGATACATCCAGTCTTTGTGCTTACCGAGGCTAAAGAACTGACTGCAGGCAGCTGCCTTGAACATAAAAATAATGAGGACATATGAAGTATCATGGAGAGGGCCAGCACCTTTCTTGCAACCCATGTGCCAAAGACAACTTTTATTTCAACTTCAATATTGTGCATTTATTGTATTTTGAGAATCATGACAATAGTTCCTGAGAATACAAATTTAGAAGACTTAGATCTTTTCCATGGAATTTATAATCTTATTTATAAAATAATTTTATTTATTCTTCTAAGACAGGCAATGATTCAGAATTCTAAATACGAAAGACAAAAATAGTGTTAAGATTAGAATATCATCATAAGAAGGCAAGCATGCCAATTTCCTTTTGTATTTTACGTTAACATTCTATTTCTATACTTTAAAATGACCTTCTATTATACTCAGAACAAAATGCATTATCTTTTACACAAACCTGCATCTTTTTTGCCTAACTATCCATACCCATCTCACATTGACCTTTCTTTTTCAGTTTGGGGTAAGGTTCCCTGGAAACAAACTCTGAGAAAGAGAGAGTGCTCAGGAGGTATATTGTGTAGTTCCACTGAGCCGAAAGAAAGTGAAGGAAGAAAAAGTTTAGGCAAAAGAAGTTAAATATGGATGCAGTTAAAACCAAAGCCTCGGTTGGTCTCATAGGGAACTCTGGAGCTTGAATGACCCTTCAGAGTTGCCCCAAGTTGAAGCAAGAGGCCCAGGATTGTGCTTCCATCCTGAAGAGGAAATTTAGACAGCACTTCATATCATCCACTCTGTCTGGTTTCTCTGAACAGATGAACATCTCTCCTAGCTCATTTATCTGCTTCTTTTTCTGGAATGTTTTCTTCCTCCTCTACTCTACCAATGTTGCATGAAAGTTTCCTTTTATTTTTAAGGTCATTTTAAAAGTTATCAATTAATCAGAAAGCTTTTCTCTGATTTCTGGATCTAAATTATACTTTTCTTTAAACTCTTTCATAGCAACCTGTGCTTCGTTTTTATATAAAACTAGTGGCCCGGTGCACAACATTTTTGCACTTGGGGGTGGGGAGTCCCCCAGCCTGGCCTGTGCCCTGTCACAGTGCGGGAGCCCCGTGATCCATCATCCCAAAGAGGTAGGCCTCCACGAGCCTCACATCCTTGGGCCCGGTGCTGGGAGCGGGGATGCCAGCCTCACGTCCCTGGGGCTGTTGCCCGGGGCGGGGATATGAGCCTTATGTCCCTGGGCCTGGTGCCAGGGGCAGAGATGTGAGCCTCATGCAAGTCCATTACACCGCAAGTCCCTGCCCACCCGTGCCTGCTGCGCACGCAGCCTCCTGCTGATCGGTCGTTACATGTGAGGGTGTCATGACCATTTGCATATTAGCTCTTTATTATTTAGATTAGTAAAATGTATAATTATGGTTTTCTTGTGTGGTATTTGTGTTTCATTTTGCTCTTCTATATTTGTATTATTTGTAATCTTGAAGAGTATTGCTTTTTCACATATACATAGCCCTAGGAACTTATACATCACAAATGCTTAATAAATGTTTTTAAATGAATGTGTTATTCATGTTTTGCCCCCTCCCCCTTGGGCTCTTGTAATTGCTGTAATTTTTCATTCATTATAATGATTTAAATTTAACCCTTGATTTTTCTTATTCATTGTGTGCTGTTTGTATTGGAATTATCTTTGCTATTCTAACACAGAAGTTCTCAAATTTGGCCTACACTGGAGTCACCTGGAGGGCTTGTAAGAGCTCAGAACCCTGGGTCCCACCTCCAACATTCTGCTCCAGTTTGTCAAAGTTAGGGTCCTGTATTTGCATTGATGTTGATGCTGCTGTTCCAAAGATGGCACTTTGAGAACATTGTTCTAGGGAAACCTTACAATGAATATAGGGATCTTTGGAGTAATTTGGAAGATACTCTTAACATTATGAATCATTCTGTGAGACAGGACATTGGCAATCACATGCCAAACCCTATTTCAAATTTTCCCTACAAAGATATATTTAATGAGGTATAAAATTGTATTCATCAGATTATTAGAATTTACAGCAGAAAAAAATTACCAAGTAAGTGGACAAACCACTATCTATTTTATAGCAGAAAGGAGAAAAGCAAGGGAGAAGATGTCACCAAAAAGATCATTTCGTTGTCAACCATAGCCAGCAAATAGGAATGTAAATTCCAACAGAGCTTTTGGTGAGGGAATAGTGTACACGTAGAAGTGAATACAATGAGACATATCATAGATAGGAGGCCCTTTTGATAAAGGGAGAAAGCAGTTTTATTAACCACCATAAACAAAGACAGCTACATCTAGAGAGAACTTGGGGAAAATCTATGCACTGTGTTAAATCATATCTGCTTTTATGTGCAGCAGTATTTGCATGAGTACACATGCTTACTCGACAAAAAAGTAACCCCACCTGTCAATAATTCAAGTGATAACAATACACTGAACAATGAATGGGTCAAGAAAATTAAAAAAAATATATATTAAAAAATATCTTGAGACAAATAAAAAAATGTTATACAATATACTCAAACTTATGGGGTGCTGCCAAAGCAGCTCCAAAAGTGAAGTTTCAGTAGTAAGTAGCTACATTAAAAACAAAAAACCACAAATAAAGACCCTAACTATAAACTTCTCAAGGAACTATAAAACAAAAGGCAAACTAAGCTCCCCTAAAAAGTAGAAAAAAGGAAATAATGAAATACGGAATAGAGATAACTGAAGACAAAAATACAAATAGATCAATAAAAGTAAGAGCTGGTGTTTTGAAAAGATAAACAACATTGTTAAACCTTTACCTAGATTTAGCAAGAAAAAGGATGATTCAAACAAATAAGATTATAAATGAAAAAGGAGACATTACAACTGATACCACTAAATAGGAAGAATCATAAGAGACTACCAATTACATTCTAGCAAATTGTACAGCCTATAAGAAATGGATAAATTCCTAGAAACATGCAACCTATCAAGACTAATAATGAAGTAGATAATCTTAATATATTAATTAGTAGTAAGGAGATTAAATTATTAATCCAAAACCACACAACTGAAAAAAAGTCCAGGTCCATATGGCTTCATTGGTAAATTCTATCAAGATTTAAAGAATAAAGAATACCAATCCAATTCTGAACAAGAAAAACAAAGCTTGAGGCATAACATTTCCTTGTTTCTTCTATACTTCAAAGCTATAGTAATCAAAATGGCATGGTATTGGCATAATAATGGGCAGATCAATAGAACAGAATAGAGAATCTAGAAATAAATCTATATATGTTCAATTAATTTTAGGCAGAGGAGCCAATATACAATGGGGAAAGTATAGTCTCTTCAATAAATAGTGCTGGGAAAACTGGATAGAAACATGAAAAAAAAATAATCTTCTGTCTTATAACACAGACAGACAAAACTCAACTCAAAATGAATTAAAGACTTGATAATAAGAGCCAAAACCATAAAACAACTAGAAGAAACTTTAGGGGATATTATCCTTGACATTGGTCTTGGTGATATATTTTTTAAAATATAAAACCAAAATTAACAACAGCAAAAATAAACAAGACTACTTTCAAGTTAAAAGCTTTTGCTCAGTAAAGAAAACAATTAGCAAAATGAAAGGTAACCAACAGCACAGGCAAAAATATTTGTGAATTATATGAATAAGGGTTAATAAGGAAGTAACATAAGTCCCCATCAGCAGATGAGTGGATTAAAAAACTGTGGTATAGCTACACAATCAAATACTATGCCACTATAAAAAAGAAGGAACTTTTACCATTTGCAACAGCATGGATGGAACTGGAGAGCATTATGCTAAGCAAAATAAACCAGTCGGAGAAAGATAAATATCACATGGTCTCACTCATATGTAGGATATAATGATCAACATAACTTGATGAACAAAAATAGATCCAGAGACAAATGGCAGGGGAGGTGGGGGTGTTAGAGAGCAACCAAAGGACTTGTATGCATGCATATTAGCATAACCAAAGCACACAGACACTGGGGCGGTGGGGGCTTGCCCTGGGTGGGAATGGCTGGGGGGGGGGGTCAATTGGAAAAAAGGAGACATATGTAAAACTTTAGACATTAAAAAAATCATAAACAAAGAAAATATATAAGAAACTGATACAATTCAATAGCAAAAAGTAACTTGATTAAAAATGTGCAAGAGATATGAATAGACATTCTTTTTTTAAAGAAGACATACAAATGGCCAATATATATTTAGGAAAAGAGGCCCACCTCTGTAATCATCAGAGAAATGCAAAGCAAAACCTCAATACAATATCACCTCACACCTGTTAGCAAGACTATTTTTAAAAAGACAAGCAATAAATAAAAGACAAAGGTGAATATTTGAAGAAAAGAAAACTCTTGTACACTGTTGGTGGGAATGTAAATTGGTTCAGCTACTATGGAAAACAGTATGGAGGTTCCCCTCCCCCCCAAAAATAAAAAAAATGAAACTACCATATAATCCAGCAATTTCATTTCTGGGTATATCTCTGAAGGGAATAAATCACCATGTTAAAATGGTATCTGCATTCCCATGTTTATTGCATCATTATTTCCAATAGGCATTGTATGAAAACAACCTAAGTGTGTGTCAATGATTGAGTGAACAAAGGAAAGGCAATATATATGTAAATACATATACAATGAAATATTGTTTAGCATTAAAAAGTACATCCTGTCATCTGCATCAACATGGATGAATCTAATATATTATGCTCATTTAAATAAGCCAGACAGAGAAAAACAAAAATTACATATCACTGATATGTGGAATCTAAAACATACACACAAAATAGAACTCATAGAAACAGAGTAGTAAAATGGTTGATAAGGGCTTGGGTGACAGAGGAAATAGAGAAAGATTGGAAAAAGGGTACAAACTTTCAGTTACAAGTGAGGGCCTGGTGGGGGGAAGATGGGAGCAAGCTGGGAGAGGTTAATGGAGGGAAAAAGAAGGACCTATGTGATACTTTCAACAATAAAGATTTAAACAAAGATGAGTAAGGCCTGTAATGTATAATATAACTATAGTTGATAACATAATATTATATAATTGAAATTTGCTAAAGGAGAAGAATTTGAATGTTCTCACACAAAAAGAGCAAAAAGAGAATACATGTGCAGATAGATGTGTCAATTAATTTAATGGGGAATTCTGTCACAATGTATATGAATACTGAACCATTGCATTGCACTCTAAATATTTTACACTTTTATTCATTAACTAGAGGCCTGGTGCATGAAAATTCATGCACTGGAGGGGGGGTCCCTCAGCCCAGCCTACCCCCTCTCACAGTCCGGGAGCCCTCAGGAGTGGGAGGTGACCCAGCGATCAGGGGAAGGCAACACCCCATCACACATCTGCTGCTGCCACTGCTGGCAGCGCAAGCCTCGGCCGGCCCTGGTTACCTGAGCCTCGGGCTGGACCTGGGTGGCTGGGCAGCTGTCATCTGAGGCTTGCCTGCACCTCAGGCTGGTCCTGGGCAGCTGGTGGGGCTGAGGGGACTGAGCACCACCATCTTGTGGCTATGGGCGTTGCCATCTTTGAGGGCGGAGCAGTCAATTAGCATATTCCCTCCTTATTGGCTGTGGGCGTCACCATCTTTACAATGGTGTGAGGGTCAATTAGCACATTCCCTCTTTATTAGATAGGATTATACCTCAATAGTGATAAAAATTAAGACAAATAATTTTAAAAAGATATAGAACACACATTATAATAGGAATACGGAAGTACACATTAAGTTGAAAAGATCACCACTGTAAAATTCATCAGTAAATGGGATATGTTTGTATCTTCTTGTATTCTCTGAATACCTTATGCCATTCCACACATGTTCACTTTGGATTCCAAGGTTAATTGACAATCTTTATCATTGATATCTTCCTTTATGTCCTAATAAGTAACATAATAATCTAGATTTTTAATATTATTTAGAGGAAAAATAACAACTAAAATTAGACTAAGAAAATAATAGTCACTTGGTAGCTGGGATTAATAAATAAGAAAGAATAGTAGGAAATGGTATTTTTCTTTATCCCAGGAACAATTTCTAATAGAGACTCCTAATGGTTAAATGAGAGGCTCTGAACTTTGCTCCAATTCCAACTGACCTCACTTTAACAACATGCCAGTTTATTTAAAAAATATTTCCCAATGGAAAGTTTGAATTATAGAGAAGGAATGTGCTTTAAACATCATTACCTTAGAATACTCTGCCTAGAACCATAAAAGTGATCGATGCTCTTCAAGGCTCCAAGAGCACAGATGCCAAATTAGTTTCAAAATAGGGCTAAGAAAAGAATGCAATGACATTAAGAGGGAAAATTGTGTTTCTGATCTTTCCCAAAAATTTGTAAATGAGCAATAATTCTTGGGGTTAAATATACGAATAGAATGGTGGTATTGGTAATTTTTTCTTATTTTTTAAAATTACATTTTTTATTGTTGGTAGTATTACAGATTTCTCCCATTTTCTCTCCTATTCCTCCTCTCCTCCCAGCTTCTACCCACCCCTCAGATCTTCACCACCCATTGCCAGTGTCCATGGGCTATGCATATCTTACCTAATAATAGACAAACATGTAAATTGACCGTATCTCTGCTATGCCACCAGCCAATTAGGAGTGATATGCAAATTAACCCAACAAAGATGGAGGTTAATTTGCATACACAGGCGCAGAGTGACTGGGGTGGGATGCAGGCGTTCTGCTCCACCCCCGTCTCTCAGGGCCTCTGGGCAACGTGGGAAGGCGGGGCTAGAGCAGAAAGGGGCTGGGCCCGAGTGGGAAGGCGGTGCCAGCAGCCAGGGAAAGGAAAGCCCATTCTAGCACGAATCTTTGTGCATCGGGCTCCTAGTAAGTATATAAGTTCTTTGTTTTATCTCTTCTTATCCCCCCAACCCAGCTGTGGGCAAACTACGGCCCGCAGGCCAGATCCGGCCTGTTCGGCTGTTCTATCCGGCCCGCGGAGCCGAAAGAGCGGAGGGTTCTCTTGCTCTCCCCTCCACTCCTTTACTTTGAATTTATATTAGTTCACACAAACACTCCATCCATGCTTTTGTTCCGGCCCTCCGGTCCAGTTTAAGAACCCATTGTGGCCCTCGAGTCAAAAAGTTTGCCCACCCCTGCCCCAACCCCACATCAAGGTATGCCAGTCTATTCCATGCCTCCCTGCCTAGAATCTTATTTTGTTGGTCAAGTCCTTTTGTTCATTCGATTCCACAAATAAGTAAGATCATGTGATGTTTATCTTTCTCAGTTCGGCTTATTTCACTTAGCATAATATGAAAATTCTATGTAGTTGATAATTGTCTGACAATATAGTCACAAGGGATCCATTTTCAGTATTCAGTTCAATACAAAATGGAAAATCAAGGAAGTTTAGGATATGCTATCTTTGTTTCATGAAACTCAAAAAAATTGGATTGGAGCAGTCTGTAATACTGTTAGTATAATTGAATTAGAAGAAACATGTAGGTTAAAATAGTATTTTAGTAGTTTTGTATGCTATTAGTGAGTTCTTCAAATAAACAAAAATATATACCTATAGTATCTGTATATCTCTATCTCTATCTCTGTCTCTGTCTCTGTCTATCTCTAATCTATCTGTGATGAGAGAGAGAGAGATACCTACCCTCATTGAGGAGTGCAATTTACTGAGTCCGCCATCTCAGACACACTCAGAAATAATGTTTAATCTGGTCACTCCATGGTCTGTCAGGTTGACACATAAAATTAACCACCACAGCTACGTAGCAATAAAATTATTTATTGAATCTAGGAAGAGCCTATCTTTATCAGACATGCATATCTTCACTTGGATGTGCAGAATTCTAAGCTTAATCTAAGTAATGTTTCTTATTGTAAATTTCTGCAAGCCTCAGTTAATTCTGAACATTATTCTTTCTGACAGTATTCTTATACAAATTTATCATTTCTATTTAAATTGGTCATTGGCTATGTGCCTCTTTTCACAGTTTTCTTTTTAAAATCTGAATTCATCAGGAGCACCCTGCCTGCCACATTTGACTCAGTTTGTTTTTTAAATCTTCTTCATCCTGATAATATGTGATTAGTCACAAGCTACTTATCTCAAGTCACTCTAAGCCTTATTGCCAATTGCCAAACATCAAGATATATTTTTAGAATCTTTGAATTTTTTCCATGAAAATCTTACCAATGAACATATTTGCTTCTATCAACTTCTGCCCACCTTATTTGTCTTAACTGTCCATTCTTTCTAAGATATATACATTGAGTGGCCAGATTATTATGACCACCCCATCAGTACTTCATTGGGCCATCTTTTGCCTTCAATACTGCAGCGATTCTTTTTGGCATTGACTCCACAAGATGTTGAAAGGTGATGTGAGGAATCTGACACCATGCCTGATAAATAGCACTGTCCAGTTCTGTGAGATTTGATGGTTGTGGAATCAGCTGCCTGATGGCTCTTTTAACTTCATCCCACAAATGCTCAATTGGATTGAGATCTCGTGATTGTGGGGGCCACCTAAGCAAGGTAAAGTCTCCCTCATGTTCTTGAAACCACTCCTGCACAATACGAGCACTGTGGCATGATGCATTGTCTTGTTGGAAGAAGCCATCTCCATTGGGATACGCCATCAACATGATAGGATGAACTTGATCAGCAACAATACTTAGGTATGTTGTGCTATTCAGACGTTGTTCCACACGAATTAAAGCACCCAAATCATGCCAGGAAAAGATGCCCTAAACCATAACACTGCCCCCACCAGCTTGAAGGGTTATACTCATGCATGTGGGGTGCATGCTTTCATGCTGTTTCCACAAAATTCTCACTCTGCCATCTGCATGATGCAACTGGAAACATGATTCATCAGACCACATGACATTTTTCCAATGCTTGACTCTCCAATCCTTGTGTTCCTGTGTGAATTGGAGACATTTTATCTTGTTAACTGCAGACAGCAAAGGTGTTCGAACAGGCCTTCAGCTTCCATATTTCATAGGATGCAGTGTACAGCTAATTTGCCTACAAACGTCAGGTGGTCATAATAATCTGTCCACTCAGTGTATATATTCCATTTCACCAAGTTTTTTCTTATTCTATATAATAAAGAGGTAATATGCAAATTGATCCTCATACCCTCGCACAAGATGGCTGTCCCCATGTGGTCAAAGATGGCCGTCCCCATGTGGTCAAAGATGGCCACCACAAGATATCCGGCAGGGGAGGGTAGTTGTGGGCAATCAGGCCAGCAGGGGAGGGCAGTTGGGGGGACCAGGCCTGCAGGGGAGGGGAGTTGGGGGAGACCAGGCTGGCAGGAGAGGATAGTTACGGGGGGACCAGGCCTGCAGTGGAGGGCAGTTGGGGGCAATCAGGCTGGGAGGGGAGCAGTTAGGCATCAATCAGGCTGGCAGGGGAATGGTTAGGGGGTGATCAGGCTGGCAGGCAAGAGAGCGGTTGGGAGCCAGCAGTCTCGGATTGTGAGAGGGATGTCCGACTGCCAGTTTAGGCCTGATCCCACAGGCAGTCGGACATCCCCCGAGGGGTCCCAGATAGGAGAGGGTGTAGGCTGGGCTGAGGAACACCCCCCAGTGCACGAATTTTGTGCACCGGGCCTCTAGTAAATAAATAGCTTTTTCTCTTATTATTCACTCTCTTTTCTAAAAGGGTGGTAAATCCATATTCTATAAAGAGAATGAAGGTTTTAATGATATAGGACGATACTTGATAGAAGTAGAAGAAATCAAGTAACTCTATACCAATAAAGTACATAGTCATCAATGTATTATTTTAATAAATCATGTCAATAAACCATAATTAAATTAATTGTACATCAGTAAAATATATTAATATATTAATTAAACATTAATACAATTTAATTGATAGCAAAAATTACTCTATTCTGTTCTAGGGTCAGGACAATTTCTATTTGTTTTTATTTCATTTTGTTTTATTTAAAAATAGAGGCTTAGTGCATGAATTCATGCACTGGTGGGGTCCCTCGGCCTGACTGGTGATCAGGGATGATTTTGGCTGGCCAAGGGGGCTGGGGGTGGGAAGGGACCGTGGGGGGTTGGCTGGCCAGCCAAGATCAGGGTCGATCAGGTCCGGCCAGCTGGGGGTAGGGACCATGGGAGGTTGGCCCACTGCGGGAGGTTGGCTATGGGAGCACACTGACCACCAGGGGGCAGCTCCTTCATTGAGTGTCTTCCCCCTGGTGGTCAGTGCACGTCATAGCAAGCAGTCGACTGGTCACTCAGTCGTTTGGTTGCTTAGGCTTTTATATACATAGACTAGAGGCCCGGTGCACAAAATTTGTGCATGGTGGGGGATCCCTCAGCCCAGCCTGCACCCTCTCACAATCCAGGACCCCTCTCACAATCCCTGTGGGATCAGGCCTAAACCAGCAGTCGGACATCCCTCTCGCAATCTAGGACCGCTGGCTCCTAGTTGCTCACATGCCTGCCTGCCTGATCACCCTTAACCACTCTGTCTGCCTGCCTAATCGCCCCTAACCACTTGCCTGCCTGCCTGATCACCCCTAATCATTCTGCCTGCCTGCCTGATTGCCCATAACCACTTGCCTGCCTTCCTGATAGCCCCTAATTGCTCGCCTGCCTGCCTGATCACCCCGAACCGCCTCTCCTTTGGCCCCTGTTGCTGAAGCTTCATCCAGAATGATGTCCAGAAGGTCATTTGGCTGTCCGGTCTAATTAGCATATTATGCTTTTATTATTATAGATTAGTATAGATATTTGGATGTCAACTTTTCTATACTGATGAACTTTTATTCTAATTATATAAAGCCTTTTGAAAAAATGAATAGTAGGTATTTTGGAAGAAAGGACTTTTTTTGTTTTCAAAGTAAATATATGTTTAGAGAAACATAATACGGTAATAGAAAAATAACCTAACTTACTTTACATGGCTTGTAAGTTCTAAATTTGAGATACTGATTTATAAAGTTATAACGAGCACAAAGATACTCTTACCTTAAGTGTTAACAAATAAACTTAACTAAAGTAACTAAGTGTTTTAATTAAAAGGCATATATTTGAACAGTAGGGCATAAACTTTAGCATCATGAGAAACTAGAAAAATAACGTGACAATCATTTATTTTGATATATGCTGAACACAGTTAAGTGTGTCATGTTAAAATTAAAACTATATTTTTAAACTCCATTTCTCTGTACTATTTGACAACATACAAAATGTTAACTAGAGGTAAATATTTCATCTATGTTTTCACTTACATACTGTAACATTTTCTACTGCCTGCAGCTACATATTTCTTCTAAATATCAAGGATTCATTCCTATTAACAAGTAATTAAGTGCTAATCAACACATGGACACAAATCTATGATATGTTCAAGATTATAGAGTGGTGAAATGAGACAGAAAATAAATATATAGATAAATAGATAATTTTCAAATTAATTTGCTGAAATTAAAAATACAGGTTAGGTTGACTTAGTTTATGTTTTCATTAAAAAATACACACACACAAAACAGCCCAGCCAGCATGGCTCAGTGGCTGAGCATTAACCTATGAGCCAAAAGATCACTGGTTGGATTCCTGGTCTCAGCACATGCCAAGGTTGTAGGTTCGATTTCCAGTAGTGTGCATGCAGGAAGCAGCCAATCAGTGTTCCTCTTTCATCAATGTTTCTATCTCTCTATCTCTCTAAAATCAATATATCTATTAAACCAAGCCAAAATAAAACAAAACAAAAACAAACTTTTTAACTTGCTAAGGTTTCAACTGAAATTTGAAAGAGGAAAAATATATAGAGAGTCAGAGGAGATTAAATCAGGCAGAAGAAATCACGGCATTAGACTGATCCAGGGTGGAAACAAGTATTATTATGTCCATAGGCCATAAACAGGGTGAGAAAGGGGGTGGCCATTGTAACTGAAGGACACTCAGGGCAGATGACACTGGCGTCAGAGGCAGTGGTGAAGCATTTTCATTTTATTCTATGAGTAACAGGAATCCACTCAATGTAAGAAGCAGAAATATGACAATGTCCAATTCATATTTTTCTGGTTACAGACTCACTTCAAGGAAACTATAGTTGAAAGATTCCCAGACTAGAGGAGGCATAAAATAAAACTCTCCAAAGATGCTCAGGAAGTAAAGAATAAGCACTTAGAATTTTAGAATACACTTTATCTACAGGGTACCAAAAGCAGAAGACAGGTGTGCCAGTTATATATAGAAGATTTCTCTTACCCCTCTCTTCCCTCATACCTATTGCAACTCTAGAGTCATCATATACATCCTGTGAACAGAGGGAAAGAAGTGAATAAACAAGTTACAGAAACAGACCTCTAGAGTTAGTGTATTTTGATTCAGGACTAATACTTTTACTATATGTATTATTTTACATATTAAAATGCATGTACTATGAAATATATCTTCTAGTAATGTAACTTTCTTGTGTCCTATTTTTAAAAAAAATGTCCATGTGAAATCATTCACATTTACTGTTGTACAGAATTTAGTAATGAGAAAATGACACAATTTACTTATTCATTGCTGTATGGGTAGGTCAATTCTAATTTTTCCTATATGATAATCCATATCTTGTGAATATCTTCATGAACATGTATGCCAGAGTTTTTCTAGAGTCTAATCTAAAAGTCAAATAACTGGGTCACATGTGTATGAATCTCAGCTTCCCTAGAGATGGGTTAATTTTTATCCAATAGCAATACTAATTTTCCCTTTTCTTCCCAACACATTAAATTGTCAGACTTTTACACTTTTACATGCTCCAAGATGAAGAGTGTTAAATTTTGTTTTAGCTTATTTGAACATCTTATTTTTGTTTATTGGCTATGCCAGCTTTCTCTTTTATGACTTCCCTATTTAAATGCTTTCTGCTCATGCATTTTTATCTCTTTCATACTAGTGAGCATGTAAGACACTTCTGTATTGTGAATACTAATCCTTTATAGATATATGTGTAGCAAATACCTCTTTCAATTCATAACTATTCTTTCCCCTTCTCTTATGGTGTGTTTTCATATAAATATTATCTATGGAATGAGAGGGAGAAGAATGAGATTTAGGATGGGAACAAAGGAGGTTTCGAATGAATCTGTAATATTTATTTCAGTAAAAAATTTAGAGCAAATATGACCAAATTATTAATTTGTTAAATCTTGATGATGAGTTTTTATGATGTTATTCTGTTTGTAATTCTGATGTTTCAACAATATTATAATAAACACATTTAGTCTGAAAAAGAAACAGGCCTCCACTATAGAAGGAGAAAAGCTTTGAATTACATGAAAAGTTTTAATTTCTAAAAAAAAATATTACAGAAGACATAATTTTTACCAGCTACAAGTGACACTTATGTATGTGACCTCCAGTGAAGTTTATCCTGGGATGTGCATAACTACATACCGGAGATGCAAGTAAAGTCAATTTTATATGTACTAATACTTTATTGAGCCTATCTCTCCAAATAAGCACTACACTTGTATACTGAAAGTGCAGGAAGGAGTTGGTCATTTAACAAATTGGAATTTAAATTACTTTTTATAGCATTTATGTCCAAACTAATTTTGTTTGAACTCTAAGTTTAGTGTGTGTGTAAGAATGAGTGCCACATGAACACTAGGACATAAGCTTCCTGAAGACAGGCTTTGCCATTCTTGCTCACTTGCTGCATCCCTCGTGCTTTGAAGAGAACCTTGAACAAAGTGTTACTTAATATTGAATCAGCATAAACAACCCTATGTAGGACTGGCTGATTCTTATCATCCTCAGAAATTTTCAGAATAGAATCCTCTTACTGTGTAGTCGAATCCTCTTAGGTTTGTGTAGTTGAATTTGATAATTTAAAATACAGCTGAAATCCTTTAAAGAAGAAGTTTATATAAACCCCCTTCGAAAGCATTTTAAGACAACACAATTGCTAGAGCAAAACAGAGCAAACCTCCTTTATCAGAAATTTATTCAGAACCCCTCTGGGAAAAGCTATTTATGATGATATAGAACATGTAGACCTACCAAAGCCACAGTCCTAACTTTAATGATACAATAATTTAATTGTTTAATATGTATATTAAGACTGTCTTTAAGTCGTTGCTTAGGAATTTAATCTGATCCAGTGGAGAAGAGTACTTTGTATGAAACCATGGGGCATGTAAGCATGTAAATTCCCTTATACCTTCCGAAGTTTAAGATTTTAACAGTAAAATTGGAGAGTTGTATCTCTGGCAAATTGGCAAGGCAAGTCCATTTGATTGAAGGATCTATGTGAGAATTAGTCTTGAGAAATCCAAGCAGACCAGCTGATTATTTAACATTGCCTACTATTACAAGGGTGTACTAGTAACTTGGTGACTATCATTCAAAATTGTATCACAGCCCAAACCCAGATTTGGCAAAATGGAAAATAGTTTTTCCCTAAACCTCTGTAAGTCATTGGTGCTTAAGCAATACTCCCTGGGTACTCAAGGAAGAAAACTCTGACTTCTAACTTCTGCACCAAGTAGAACATGACTTTTGTACAAAAATACTGCTTCAATCAATACTAAAGAAGTCCAGAACAGACTCAGTGTTCAATGCACTTTGTCAATAGCTGAACTGTTCAGCAGAGTCCAGAGGAAGCAAAAATGGGTGATGGAAGAAAAGCTTATATATACCAGGAAACTGCAATTTCTGCATCTGGTCAGATATTGTTGCATCCCAAAATAAAAATAATAAAACACCTGACATTTATGGAATATTCAATGGAAGTGGCCAAAGGGGTAGATTTGAAGGATGAAAGTGGTTGAAAACATGTCTTCACTGATGGGTAAATGTTTGAGAAATGTTAAATATATTTAGATGGAGACTTCACAGAGCTGGCTAGGGTAAGTGGCTAAAAGAATAATTGAAACACAAGTTTCAGCTAAGATTATAGGTTTATCACTTGGCATATACAATTATGCACTTTTTATATTTTCTTTTTTCTTGGTACTTTTATCTCAAAGAATGACACCATCAGCCACTGTATTATCCAAGTCAGGAAATCCATAGTTGTGTTAAATTAAGCTCTTCTAACTCCACACTTGATATTGGCACCCAAATACTGTGGGTTTGTTTTGGCAAATGTTCATGTTTAAGCCTCTATTATTTCTCATGTGAATTGCAGCAGAAGTCTGAGTAGCTCCCCTGCCTCTAATATTTTTTTTTCTAACATGCTCTAGTGATATCATTTTAAACAACCAATTTTTAGAATTTCAGTCTCCTCTTTAAATCCTTTAAAATATTTTCAACATAAATTCTAAATCCTCAACATAGTATGTTATTTTAAAAAGTAAACCCTGCCTATCACTATTTTCTAGAATACCTCTGCATGCATAATTTTCTCAATATGCTTTACTTTTTCTTACTTAACAATTTGTACAAGCTGCTTATTTGTATTCAGTATGGAGCATAACCATGCTCACTGAACCATCAAGGACTTCATTCATAATCATTCTTCAATTTTTAGTTTAAGTATTTCCATCTCTAGGAAGGTTCCATCTTTTTATTCCCATTCATAATAGTAGTAAGCCACTTTCAATTACAAGTAGAGCTATAAACTAGCTTTAAAAAAACAAATTAGTGGTGGAAAAAGAGGATCAAAAATTTAAAAAAAAAATAAAAACACATTTTAATTTTATTTTTTAAAATATATGTTTATTGATTTCAGAGAGGAAGAGAGAGAGAGAAAAACATCAATGATGATAAAGAATCATTGATTGGCTGCCTCCTGCATTCCCCTACTGGGGTTCGAGCCTGCAACCCAGGCATGTGCCCTTGACCAGAATCGAACCCAGGACCCTTCAGTTTGCAGGCCAACCCTCTATCCACTGAGCCAAGCCAGCTAGGTCCACATTTTTATTTTGTTATAGCTTGTTTCTGCTTGGTTTCATTCATGAATTCATTTAGGGGCTTAAAATATCATCATAAAGCAGTTCCTCTGGACCTCTTGTTTTTGCTGGTCTGTATGTGACTTCATTCTTCTCCGAGTGTGGCAATATGACTGTGAGCAAACCCACATTCTTATCACCTCAGCTTTCCTAATGTCTGTGTTTTAATCCCAATACCAGAAAAGACTTGGATAGGCCCGACAATCCCAGATCCAAACACAATGCCCTTGGAATTGAGGAATACTTCTCGGCAGTCTTGGGTCATAGGCTCACTCATAGGTGATAAAAGAATATGGTGCCTGACAATCTCATAAGAACAATATGGAGTAGAGATAAAGATATCCAAATAAACCGTAAGTTTAGACAGACTCTCTCTCTCACACACACACACACACTCATATACACACACATTACAACAGCCCAATAACTTCTTTTTCTCCAAAACCTGGACTAGTGATAGCTTCTCTATGATTCATGGTAACTCCATGTATGTTTACCATGGTGCATATCTCATTGTACAAGTTATTTTTTAATTTATCAGACTTAAACATCTTTAAATATCCTAATATTATTGATGATTAAATTTTTTTACCAATCTCAAAGTATAAGATTTGAGTATTGACATTTAATTTGCATATGTTAGAAATAGCTTTTTTTGTTGTTTCTTTGTCAGTGTCTAAGTTGAATAACTTAAAAAGAGCATGAGTCTAGCCAAAGCCACATTGATTTTTCTGATTATGTAGCAGAGAAAAATGCTTGTGCCTTAACAATTATTAAGAGTACATTTAAACCATTATTCATTTATGGAATTGCATTAATTTCTGAATAATATGGCACCACAGATGGATGATTCAAGCCAAACTAGAGTCTCTTTAAGTCATTTATTCTTCATATCAATCTATTATTAACTGTTGTCACCCACAGACAGTTCTCAATCTGAAGAAAAGTCATTATTAATCAGATAACTGGATGAGACTTATAAAACAAAGCAATTATCTTAAAGTATTACATTCTCAGAAGACCAAAAAAGTGATTAGTTGCTATTTTGAGTCCTAGCAGCTATGAAAATTCCAAAACACTTATAAATCAATTTTGTTTAAGCAATATATGTATATATTTTAAATCCAGAACAAATTCTGTTTCTCATTTTTTAATGTCTTCTATACTAGTACTTTAATGCAAACAATCTTAATACCAACAAATATATTTTCTCAAAATTTCTGGAGGTTTATTATTTAGTAAATAAAAAAATATAAAAATATTTAATGTATATACCACCTTATAATGTAAGCAC
Source organism: Plecotus auritus (assembly GCF_963455305.1). NCBI lineage: Eukaryota > Metazoa > Chordata > Mammalia > Chiroptera > Vespertilionidae > Plecotus > Plecotus auritus. The sequence goes on along the minus strand of NC_137771.1, from coordinate 201,466,135 downwards.
TGGTTGACCCATTCATGCATTATACATTTATTGGGTACAAACAAGAACTATACTATACATTAGATGTTGGACTATTGTTGGAAGCCGCCCATTGTCTTCACTAGCAGAGAGGTGTGGACAAGGAACCTGGAAGGCTGGTCAACCTTGAAGCTCTGAAAGGTCAGAGCCAACCACCCACTGTCTAGTTGAGACAATGATAGCTAAAGCAACCTCCACTTTTTAATCTTATTTAAATCCTTGCTGATTGGCTATTACTGGAAATACCTGCCTAGAGCTATGGGTGGATCCCATACTCTCTAAAAAAAGAGTAATATGCAAATTAACCATCACTCTGATACACCAACAAGCCATGCCCAAAAGCCACACCCACCAGCCAATCAGGAGCAAGTATGCAAATTAACCCCAACCAAGATGGCTGCTGCCACAGAGGATGGAGGAAGCCAAGCTTTCCACATACCCTGGTGGGCCCAGGCCTCCACTCAAGGCTACAAAGTTTCAATTATAGAAGATAAATAAATCCCAACAGAAATGGCTGCCGCCAAGGAGCGAGCAGGAGGCTTGGCTCTGCTCCAGGCTACAAAGTTTCAATTGTAGAAGATAAATAAATCCCAGATACCAGGGCCTCCACTTGGGTCCCTGGGGGGCGTGGCCAGCATGCAAACCACCACAGGCCCCTCGCCCAGGCCACCCCACGCCCCAAGGGAACCCCCACCCTGATCTGGGACACCCTTCAGGGCAAACCAGCTGGCCCCCACCCGTGCACCATAAAAGAGTAATATGCAGATTGACCATCACTCCAACACACAAAATGGCTGCCCCCATGTGGTCAAAGATCCTGCCCCCATGTGGACACAAGATGGCCACCGCAAGATGGCCAGCAAGGGAGGGCAGTCGGGAGGGACCAGGCCTGCAAGGGAGGGCAGTTGGGGATGATCAAGCCTGCAGGGGAGGGAAATTAGGGGTGACCAGGCCAGCAGAGGAGGGAAGTTGGGGGTGACCAGGCCTGCAGAGAAGGGCAGTTGGGGGGGACCCAGGCCTGCAGGGGAGGGCAGTTAGGGGTGACCAGGCCAGCAGAGGAGGGAAGTTGGGGGTGACCAGGCCTGCAGAGAAGGGCAGTTGGGGGGGACCCAGGCCTGCAGGGGAGGGCAGTTAAGGGTGACCAGGCCTGCAGGGGAGGGCAGTTAGGGGTGACCAGGCCTGCAGGGGAGGGCAGTTAGGGGCAAACAGGCTGGCAGGGGAGCAGTTAGGCATCAATCAGGCTGGCAGGGGAGTGGTTAGAAGGTGATCAAGCTGGCAGGCAGAAGCGGTTAGGGGCAATTAGGAAGGCAGGCAGGCAAGCAGTTGGGAGCCAGCAGTTCTGGATTGTGAGAGAAATGTCCGACTGCCCGTTTAGGCCTGATCCCACCAGGATCAGGCAGTTGGACATCCCTCGAGGGGTCCCAGATTGGAGAGGATACAGGCTGGGCTGAGGAACACACACCCCACCACCCTGTGCACGAATTTCTTGTACCAGGCCTCTAGTAGTCTTAATAAAAGGGATCACTAAGCCAGAGCAAAGCGGAGTCCTTTCCCTTGAGTTGGGCTCCTCCCTGGCCCCCAATATTTCCAAATTAATATTTTCTAGTCTCTTTCATTTGTGTGCAGCCTCTTCCAGAACCTGAACCCTGAACTTGAACCCTGAACCACGCAGGATGTGAAAGGGGTTCACTACAATCTGGAGCCCAAACATGGGACACTACAGGCTACATAGTTGTTATGAGATTAATATCCATGGAGTATGTGTAGTAGTAATTGTACATTGTTCACCTAATTTTTTTTCATGATTATAACAGAATAATATGTACTCATTAATATATTTAAGAGGTAATACAATGTAATTTATTGAGAGTATGAATCTGGAGCCAAAGTGTGCAGTTAAAATCTAAAGTTCTCTTACTATTGGCTATGTGCAGGATATTAAAACATCCAGCACGTCAAATTATTCATCTGTCAAATTGAAATAGTAATAATGATATCTAACTCTAGGATTACTGTGGAAATTAAGTTTTAATTAATACTGGTACTTTTTCTATCAGTCGACATGATGGAAATATATGAGTTTTATATTCTTTACTGGTATCAAAAGAGAAAAATGTGGGACATTCTTTGTTTCTAAATACTTATATATTTACAGTCTAATACAAGAAGTAATTAACTTATCTAATACGAACTTATTTTACATAACAGACAGTTATCATACTTTTATTTTAATAAGTAGATAGGGAACAAATAAAGAGAATTTAGAACTGTAAATCTGTCACATTTAGTTTTAAAATCAGCCAGTCAAATAAAAACTAATTTAAAAATAAAACTAAAATATTTTCAGTATTACTTTTAAGTGTTCAGGATCAAGGTGCATGATATTTATTTAAACTACATTTATTTTTCCTTATTGTATCTATATACTTAAATTTTCTCCCAAGAATCATGGACATATAACTCACTGGTATATGAATCTCCTTGGGAATGCTGGTTTGGAATTAAAATTATATTTAGCCATGTCATTGATTATCCATGTTCAGTGTACTCCGAGGGAAAATATGACTGAGAGAAAAAAGGCAAACCATATATAGAATTATGTAGAAACTTTACCTATTCTGGGGGCACCTAGATACTTAAAAAGCTATGGATACCTGGAACAGATTGACAGATCTCAGAAGGGAGAGGATTAGGGGGGACTGGAGTAGATTGACCAAAAAACATATATGCATATATGCATAGCCCATGGACACAGATAATGGTGCAGTGAAGCCTGGGGTGGGGCTGGGGCTTGATGGAGGGGGGTAAAGGGGAAACGGAAATGGGGGACATCTGTAATACTGTCAACAATAAATAAAATCAAATAAATAAATCTGTGAGTAGATTATGTTGTGGGTTAATCAAGTCAGACGTGGCTAAAAATAAATATATATATATACTAGAGGCCCAGTGCAGGAATTCATGCACGGGTGGGGTCCTCGGGGTGGCCTGCGGGGATTGGGTGGAAACCAGCAGTCCAACACTGCCTGCCACTCCTGCCTGCTGCTTGCTCCCTCTCATCCTAGCCCTCCGCACCTTCCCTGGGCTCTCGCTTAGTCAGTCGCAATTGGGAGAGGCTTGTGCTACCACAGCAGCGCTCGCCAGCTGTGAGCCCTGCATCTAGCACCCATCCTGTGGAGGGGAGGGGGGGAGTCAGGATGCAATTGGCCTTCTGGGCGGGCTGGTGGGATGCCTTTGCTGGCCCGGGATCAGGATCCGTCCCACTGAAGTTTGTACCAGTTGTTGGGAGCCACCTGGCGGCCGCTTTTATATCTTTTCTTCCTTGAGGAGCGTCTAGGGAGGGGAACCAGCCGCAGTGCCCAAGGCAGACTTCTAGGAGGCTGTTGGTGCTCCTGGGATCGTGCCAGTGGCGCAGGTCTGTCAGTGCCTGGTCTGTTCTCCAGAGATTGGACCTGCAGGACTACTGAGGAAGTGAGTGGCTGCCGCCTGGCTGGTGGCTGCTGGGACAAGTCGGTCAGCTGAACGGTGCTCCCACTATGGGAGTTCACTGACCACCAGGGGGCAGCTCCTGCATTGAGTGCCTGCCCCCTGGTGGTCAGTGTGAATCATAGCGACTGGTCATTCAGTCGTTCAGTCGCTTATGTTTTTATATATATAGATGGCTTTACTTTTAGGGCTTCATACTGAATGGTGAAGAAACTTACTGGAGGCTGAAAGGGCAGTGATTTGTTTTATTCAGTGCTAAAGCATTTTGTTGAAAAATATCACTTGTGATAACTTAGAAGACAAGCAACATTCTTGAATAAACTTTTAACTATTCAAAGAGGTGGGAAAATAAGATGTAAGGATTGTTTTTAAGTGGCTAAGGAGTATTTAATAATGTATTATAAGAAGAAATTCAGTTTAGAAAATAATTGCAAGGAAGAATAAAAAGAAATTAAGATTAAAGGAAATTAGAAGGATTCTAGAAATTAAAGAAAGTTGGAAAGTTAGAATATAGAACTGAGGTTTCTTTCTATCCAGTAGCAGATAAAACTGAGATCTTTGAAAAAAGGTCAGTTTAGTTAATGGAAAAGGTGTTTGAATCAAGTAAGATCATGCCTCAAATAGATCTGTTTAAATGTATAAATGGTTCAAGGAAAAAGAGACTGAAGATATGGCTCTTCAATACCGAGTCACGAGTTGCTTCAGTATTCACAACTGTGACTGAGATCAGTAGGCATGCTACTCAAAATATGAGTGGGCTTGACTCTTTCATGTTCCTTGGTGGCTGGTGCTGGTGTTAAGACCAAGGTCAAATGCCACTATAGCCAAGTTCATAGGGGGACTGAGCTGTTGCCAGGTCTATAGCTAGAAGCATGATTAGTTTGCAACCTGGGCATGGGCCTGCCATCTCAAAATAGCCGCCTTGGTCTTGTAATCCATTGGGGTTTTATAACATCCTATCTGAATTCCAAAGCCCCTACAAAGGCATTGCTGTCTGTGGATAGTTGCCAAATCATCATTGTTTTGGGGATATATGAGCATGGGACCTTCCATTTTACCATCTTGCTGATGTCCTGACTATGTTATTGTTCAAACTGTTTTCCTTCCATATTCTATACCTCTGCTTTTTAATATCAGGCTAGGATTTGCAACTTGCTTTGGTTAGGAAAGGTAAGTAAGGATGACCTACATTACTTCAATGCAAAAATGTTAAAGGTCAATACATAACTTGCCATAGTTTCTTGTTTTTTCCAAAATTGACAGTGTTTAAGAGACAGTTGCTATTTTAGCCTGAGACCAGGAGTAAACATAAATGACAAAAGCCACTTCAATTTTTTTTTCATTACTTTTAAGACAACATAATTTAACTTTAGGTAACATGCTCAGGGCAAAAAGCCTAAATTACCCACTTCTATTACAAGCCTGAGTCTTACCAAGTTTCCCTCTTGCATAAAGTGACAAATCCATATCACAATAGTCCAAGAGAAGAACAAAAAGTAAACTAAACGTCTGTCCAATGCTGCCTTGTTAAGGTGTGTACCTTAGAAAATGTGTCTAATATGTGAAGTTGTACTCGTTCAGTCAATACCGCTCCTTGCAGTACAATATGGATTGGTAAAACAGTGTGGAGAGGAGCAATGCCATAGAGGCTGTTTCTCATCATTAATAATCTAAAGTATAGACTTGCCAGTTAGAAACCAGTATAGTGTCTTCAAACAAATACTTTCTACATTATGAATTATCTTCAAAATTATTTATTTTAAAATGACATTTATTGGGGGGACAATGGTTAATAAAATTACATAGGTTTCAAGTGTACATTTCTATGATACATGATCTGTATATTGCATTATGTGCCCACCACCCAAAGTCAAGTCATCTTTTGTCACAATATTTGCTCCCCTTTACCTGTTTCTCACCCCCCCCCCCGCCCCTCTTCCCTTTGGTAACCACCATACTTTTGTCTGTGTCTATGAGTTTCAGTTTATATCCTATGCATGAGTAAATTCATACGATTCTTAGCTTTTTCTGACTGACTTATTTCACTTAGCATGATATTCTCAAGGTCCATCCATGTTGTCACAAATGCAAATATTTCATCTTTTCTTATGCCTCGATAGTATTCCATTGTATATATGTACCATCACTTATAATCATGCTTTGAAATTTCAATGCAATTTTCATTGTGAAAGCATTTTCTCTTGTTTACTTGACCAAAGTCAATGCATGCTCTTAAAAATCCTTAGCACTAACTAGCAGCAGAATTTCAACTCCATTAAAAACTCATAGAGTCTCATTACCAAGCCCCCATGTGTTCTTTTTCTTCTCTGTTCTGCACTTCATTCTTCATTCTGTAGAGATTTCTTGTGTCTGCATACATTGCAACTGTCACTCAAGACCTCCAAAATTTTTATACTGAAACTTAACCCTCTCTAAAGTATGAATGAATTATTTTCCCTTTATTATCTCTGAAGGGATGACCTGTAACAAACAAATCCTAAGTATATTTCCTCTACACAAGTCTTAATAGTGGAAGATATAGGTAGTAAAATTCATAAACATTGATCTTTAATATTACCCAGTCAACCAAGCAATCCAGAACAATATGCAAAATTGTTCTTAATTTCAGATTTGTTTTAAAAATCTAATCCCTTTTATAGTCTACTGATTATAAAGATTGGGCATGGGTCTCTATCATATTCAAATTAACTAGAGGCCCAGTGCACGAAATTTGTGCATTCGGGGACAGGGGGGCTTGGCCCAGCCTGCACCCTCTCACAGTCCGGAAGCCCTTGGGGCATGTCCAGCTGATGGCCTAGGCCCGCTCCCAGCCATCAGTCAGACATCCTTAGAACTGCCACGGAGGCGGGAGAGGCTCCCGCCACCACCACTGCGCTTGCCAACCATGAGCCTGGCTTCTGGCTGAGCGGTGCTCCCCCTGCGGGACTGCACTCACCACCAGGGGGCAGCTCCTGCGTTGAGCAGGATTGGGCCAAAACTGGCTTTCCGACATGCCCCGAGGGGTCCCAGGTTGCAAGAGGGCGCAGGCCAGGCAGAGGGACCCCACCAGTGAACTATCAGGGCTGGGAAGGGACACGGGAGGGTGTGTCCAGCCCATCACGCTCAGTCCCAATGGGCCAGACCTCTGGCCAGCAAGCTAACCTACCAGTCAGAACGTCTGCCCCCTGGTGGTGAGTACACGTCATCGCAACTGGTCAATTAGTCTACTGTCTGCCCCCTGGTGATCAGTGCACATCATAGCGAACGGTTGAGCAGCCTTAGCATATCATTCGCATATTATGCTTTGATTGGTTGAACCAACGACTGGATGACTGGACACTTAGCGTACTAGGCTTTTATCATATAAGGATGGGCATAGGACCTTGGTTCTAATAGGAGAACTAATAGTTTACATTTATAAGGACTGATAATGTGTGGGGCTGAGATGGCAAATGAGCACAAATGTGTTCTCATTTTTCCTTTAGGACTCACAGAAAGGTGTGATTTTTTCTTCCTCTCTTAAAGGTAATGGTGGCCATTCTCCCTGGAAAATGAAATCTCACTGCAGTTGAAGTGGTCAGTTTCAGATAACCTCTATAAAATGTCCCATGTGATGCTTAGTCTCTTTCCTCACCTGCTTGTAGATATTTATGACATAGATATGGACAGAGCAATACAATGGAAGAACTCGGAGTCAGTGGGTCCTGTTAGGTACAGAGCCACCTTCTGGAAATCACTTATCTCCCACTGCACTGAACTCAAGTGGGACCGAGAAACTTTTATTATTAAGTTGCTAATGGCCACTGGAATTTTGGATTTGTTATACAAGTTAACCTTCTCTGACTAATAGAGTATGTGAGAAACTATTCTTAAAGTATTTTATATTCTATCACATGGCAATCAAATGAATTAGAGTCCCCATTAGCAGATAAATAAATTGAAGGAAAAGAAGCTAAATTTTCCAATATGCTAGAGAAGACAAATTGGCAAAATTGGAAATTGAACCCAAGAAGTTTGGTTCCAGATCCAGCTTTCTTAAACATTATGTCATTTTGTGGCATCCCCAAAAGGCCAACTCTGTAATGGTTGGCAGGAAATTTTCCATTTAGGTCCCTTTTCTCTCTTTCAGTCTTCCTGATAGTTTCTCAGTCACTTTAACCACTCAGTTTCCTTTGCTGTGTACCACCTCATTTTCCTTTTCTATCTGGTTCTAATATCAGATGAAGCTAGCACAAGACAAGGAGGACTATAAACTTTTTAGTTGCAGAAAAATGGTCTCAACATCACATTTCTTCTCCAGGTCAAGGATTTATAACACTTATTAGGCACTGCCAGAAGTTGCCTCATTTTCTAATGTCTCCTATGAGTGGTGATGCTCAAAATTTCTGACTTAGCTATTTTGAGTCATTTTACCATTAGCCCTCTTCTATCTGTGCTTTAGTGTGAGCCAAACTTCCAGCAAGCTGAATTGGATGAACAAAGAAGAAGAAAAAAATCCAGGCAAAAACACTTAGGGTCATCAAAACAGAGATGCCAAAAATTAGATGGTCCTTTTTCAATTTTCCTGACAAAATTTTAAGCTCTAGTTCATTCTCAGTTATCTAGATTCTTAACTTTGAAAATACCAATATTCAAAACTATCTAGTTGTGTTACTCAGTAAATATTTATCATTTCCTATATTCATTCATATGTTATGAGATCTGCTATGTGCAAAATAAGTAGCTAAGTGGTTTGAGAGACAGAAAGGTGGATAAACATAATCAGTCCACTCTTAGGGAGATGTAGGGGGAAAACAGAGGTACAACAGTAATTACAGCATAAAAGGGTGTACTGAGCTCTATGAACAGGATATTTTGTTATCTAAAAGACCCAGTCTAAAATATATATACATATATATATATATATATATATATATATATATATATGTGTAAATAATATGCATACAATTAATATCAGTTTTAAAAAAGTTATTTTTTGTACCATTCTACATGTAAAATGAGATTTACCATAATCTCTCACCTTCATTAAGAGAATGTATGCAAACATGTTTAACACATGTTTCATTTGAGAATCTTTTCCTTACTACTATTACAGACCACAATGCAATCAGTTGCCTATTGCTGTTTAATTATTACTCTAACCCTGGTTCATAATGATTGCTTTATTAATGGACACATGAAACCAGATGTCCCAATCAGTATTTCCTGAGACTTTGCCAAACTCTTATTTTTAAGGGAAAAAAGTTGTAAAGGCAATCAAAGCATATAACTAATATCAACAGCAATCTTGCTGGACACTATGGATAGAAGTTTCCTAAAAACAATATTAACAAGAGGAATCTAGAAAAAGAGATTGATGGCTTTGGTTCAAGTTGTCTGAAGCTGGCCACACCTCATTAGAATTCTAGTAGATTAATATCTACTTGGTACTATTTATTAGATATTCACTAATATCCATAGCTTCATAATGAAGTAGAGTTCTATTCCCTAAATCTGATGTTGGAAAATGTAATCTTAGACCTTGATGGCAGTTTTCTCTCTTTGCATGTACTTCTGATTTTGTTTTTCTTTTCACCTTTCAAACTTTATTCAAAATGGTTATTTCCAAAAGTTCTGATACAAAAAAATGCATGCAATCAATATATTTCTGAAATAATAATGACAGTGAAGCTAGTGAACTACTGAGTCTTTGAATTTAAAACTTGCAGGAATTGAAAAATCTATCTACATTTTGAAAGCTTTAGACAGATAACTCCTAGGTTTATGACAAATCAGACATGTTGTTTTTATCTGATGACAGAAAAAGATAGAAACGTTTTTCTTTACTTTTTCTTTATTTTTTTTTTTAATTTACTTTTGCTTTTTTGTTTGTTTGTTTTTAATCCCAGGTTAAATCTCACTCATTTATTCTGTGCTCTGGGCTATAAACGAGAACCCACCTCATGCATTTTTATTTCTTGCAAGTCAAATATTTTCAAAAGATAAATGAAGATGGGGCAACAAATAAAGCTGAAAGGATTTTTTTTTTCAAGTTGCTTTTGTTTTTAAAGTGATGAAGACCTTAAACCAGGTGTTCATGATTTTCAACTGGTTTGAAGACTCAATAATCATGACAAAATATTATTAATAGTAAAGGCAATTACCACTACAACTCATTGGCAGAGCCCCAACTCTTCCCTGGTTTTTACCTTATCCTGGGGACAGTCCTATTCAATTTTCTTATCATTGCAAGGAGAAGGGTTTGAGATCACAGTAAGTTATTATGGGGCATCACAGTGCAGGTAGGCCTTGGATGTCCCTTGCCCACAGCCTATCTGTATCACAGCAGGCACTGCATAAACGTTGACACCATAAAGGAAGGATTTCTTTTGTTCCTCCTCAGGCCAAGCCCACTCAGGATGCTACATTGCCCTCTGCATACTTCCTTCCAGTGCTCCATGACTTAACAGATCTCACTATTGCATGAAGATATCTTTGAATCTGTGTGGTGAACGCAAGGAAAGGCTGAATGACAATGGGCATCATGGAGTTTGACTTGCATGTCCCAAAGTCTGCTACTCCCTCAGCAATATTATCTTCTAGCTTTCTTGTCACTTGACCTCACTTACTTTTCTATGATACTTAGCCTTTTAGAATGTGTTGTCTTTTTATTTTGTGCTTATTAACTCACATAAAATATTTACCCTTTCCTATTAAAATTCTAGACTTTTAAATGTACAAATCATGTAGGACTTTCCCACTGTATCCTTTTAAATGCCTAAAACAGTTTAAATTAAGAGTGCTATTAAATTGAAGTTGACTCATATGAGGGGAGGAAAGAGTAATGGGCATTTATACTACATTACAAATGGGCACTTACAGAGGAAGGTAAAGTTTAGTTGCATTTTGTTATTTAAGTTCATTTAATTTTCATTCTCAAGACAATTATATATCACTAGAGGCCTTGTGCACAAAATTGGTGCACTCAGGGCGGGAGGGGGGGGTTCCCTCAGCTTGGCCTGTGCCCTCTCGGGGTCCGGGAGCCCCACGATCAATCTCCCCACAGAGGAATGCCCCACCCACCTACCCCAGCGCTACAAAATGGGTAGCCTGGGCCTCCCTCTGCAGGGTGATCATGGGGTGATGGTGGGGACTCCCAACCAATCGCATCACACCCGCCTTGGCTGGCCTGGCGCCAGTGTGTGTCACAGCGTGGTTGTCTGGATGGTCATTCTGCTGTTTGGCCATTCAATTGATTTGCATATTATACTTTTATTATTATAGATTTCTTGAGGATAGAAAGCCACAATTTTGAAATAAATATTTGTTAAACCAAGTTTTAAAATGGATTGCATAAGTCAAAATCTAATTTGTTTTCACAATTGCAAATAGACATTTTCTATAGTAGTAGTGGTGTTTTGTTGTTGTTGCTATTATTATTGTTTTGTTTGTTTTTATAAAAGGGAAAAGGGTTAAGAAATTACACAATTGTGTATTAACTAAGTATTTTCTTATGTTCAATACCTATAATAAAATAAGTTTTGATAAAGGGATAATTTTCAATACAGGAGGACCATCTGGAACAATATTTTCTAATACTACTTTATTCCCTTTTGCAGCTTTTTGGAATCAGCTGAGATATATCAGGGAAAGGAAGTGTGTAGATGACCTTATTTCTCTGGTAGGGGTTCACAAAACAACATTTCTTTCACCTCCTAAGTTCTTCTAACTAGGATAATAATCAATGAACTTAAGACAGAGTAACAGGAGAAAATATCCAAAAACATTTGGGGGTGTCATAAAATATTGTTGTAGGGAATTAGATAGGCATGAACAGAGCAGGAACAATAGGTCAGGTATGGAATGACACTACACCTGTGCCTTTCCCCACCAGCTTCTTTCTTAAGCTCTCTCTCTCTGTCTCTCTCTCTCTGTCTCTCTCTGAAGCATGCCTGAGTCTTTCCCCCTTTTGTTCCCCAAGGCCTGTATATCCTTCCTTGCCTTCTTTTTTTCTAAGCTCCAGGGTCCTTCTTTTGCCTCTGTAAGTTGTTTACTGAGCCCGCACAGCCCAGCTGCCTCACTTCCTCCAGGGTCACTTATACCTCTGTGACTTTCTTAAAAAAATTTTTTTAAAAAATGTTTGCCTGTATTTGAGTCTTGGCTCTGAATTCTTTCTTAGCTAGAACTCAAGTACTGAGGTTGCTGAACTGAGGTCCAATTGCGGGTGACATTCTAATGCCCTTTTGACACTAACAATATGAGATCCAAAGATACAATTGGCAGTTGAGGTTTATATGCCACTTAGGAGCTAAGGAGAGGGGGCATTGGGTGTGAGTGTGTGTGTGGGTGGTGGGGGGGTGGACTTTGATTCTTCAAAGAGGAGGAATTCAATTCACATAGGGATGAAAAAGCAAATGCTTAATAAATAAATGTTGGTTGTGCTATTGTTAGCAATGAGACACAGAGAGAACTTTGGACAAATGGGTTTTACTGGGCTCCTCTCTCACACACAAGTATATATATTATACTACTAGAGGCCCAGTGCACGAGAATTCATGCACTCAGGGGGGTCCCTCAGCCCAGCCTGCTATCTCTCACAATCTGGGACCCTTCTGGTAGGGTCTCTAGGCCTGGCCTGAGATCAGGGCCTATCAGGGTTTTCCTTCCCCAACCCCACCACTGCCACTGCTTGCCATCTGTGCAGCACTGCCCCCCCTCCCCTGCTACCGGTGGCCTCCCTCTGCAGGTGACAGGCATGGGGTGTGATGGCTTGGCTGGCCTGGACCTCCCTCTGTGGGGCGATCACTGGCCGGCCGCACACCTGCCACAGAGTTGCTGCCCTCCCTCTTTCTTTGTTGGGGGGCAGGGCCAGCCCTGCAAGGGGCTGTGGTGGTTCTGGTCTCTGGTCCTTCCAGTTGTTATGCTTATGGTGACTGGCCTTTTATTATATAGGACTAGAGGCCCGGTACATGAAATTTGTGCACGGGGGAGGGGGTGTCCCTCAGCCCAGCCTGCACCCTCTCCAATCTGGGACCCCTTGAGGGATGTCCGACTGCCCGTTTAGGCCCGATCCTGGTGGGATCGGGCCTAAACGGGCAGTCGGACATCCTTCTCACAATCCAGGACTGCTGGATCCCAACTGCTTGCCTGCCTGCCTTCCTGATTGCCCCTAACCACTTCTGCTTGCCAGCCTGATCACCCCCTAAACATTCCCCTGCCAGCCTGATTGATGCCTAACTGCTCCCCTGCCAGCCTGTTTTCCCCTAACTGCCCTCCCCTGCAGGCCTGGTCACCCCTAACTGCCCTCCCCTGCAGGCCTGGTCCCTCCTAACTGCCCTCCCCTGCTGGCCATCTTATGGTGGCCATCTTGTGTCCACATGGGGGCAGGATCTTTGACCACATGGGGGCAGCCATCTTGTGTGTTGGAGTGATGGTCAATCTGCATATTACTCTTTTATTAGATAGGATAGAGGCCTGGTGCACGGGTGGGGGCCAGCTGGTTTGCCCTGAAGGGTGTCCCAGATCAGGGTGGGGGTTCCCTTGGGGCATGGGGCGGCCTGGGCGAGGGGCCTGTGGTGGTTTGCAGACCGGCCACGCCCCCTGGAGACCCAACCAGAGGCCCTGGTATCTGGGATTTATTTATCTTCTACAATTGAAACTTTGTGGCCTGGAGTGGAGCCAAGCCTTCTGCTTGCTCTGTGGTGGCAGCCATTTCTGTTGGGATTTATGTATCTTCTATAATTGAAACTTTGTAGCTTTAAGCGGAGGCCTGGGCCAGCCAGGGTGTGCGGAAAGCTTGGCTTCCTCCATCGCCGCGGGCAACCCTAGCCTCCTGCTCTTTCCAGCTCCGTGGCTGCAGCCATTTCTGTTTGGGTTTATGTATCTTCTATCATTGAAACTTTGTAGCCTGGAGTGGAGGCCTAGGCCGGCAAGGGCAGGCGGAAAGCTTGGCTTCCTCCATTGCCGGGGAAACCCAAGCCTCCCTCCTGCTCTCTGTGGTCGTAGCCATCTTGGTTGGGTTTATTTGCATATTTGCTCCTAACTGGCTTGTGGGCGTGGCTTGTGGGAGTGGCTTGTGGGTGTAGCGGAGTGATGGTTAATTTGCATATTGCTCTTTTATTAGATAGGATAGCTATATGTGATGATATTTCCCTTCCTGGAGCAGGTCCTCTATCTAAATTCTTTTAGGCAAGTGAAGGAGGAGAGTCAAAATTTCTTTCTGAGTCTTGTTCCTTATTTACTTGCTTAAAATAATCAGAATTCCAAAAGACATATTTTGGGGTGCAAACTCTGCTTCCCCTCATCTTTCTACCAGCTCTTTCCTTTTCCCAGTTTAATCAGTTTGATGAGACATTTGTATTATTTTATTTGTGCTGCAATTAGCAAAGTGAGTATAATTTAAATACTTTATTTTGATGTAGTCATCTAATCACAAAAATATTTTAAGTAATTCCACTTGAGGATTATTGTATGATTGCCTTGGAAGAGTTTTTGACAAAGAATACACTTTTTGAGGTGTAATTGACCATTTCCATCATGATTGTTAAGGGACACTCAGACTCATGCAAACTATTTTGGTTAGACAATCAGTACATAAATGAAAACAAGTAGAGGAAATAAATTTGTGCAAATATAGTATGCTGAAATAAATTGATGTTTGATCTGATGTGCATATATCATCAAGACTGCTCAACCCCGGGGGTGCGGGGGGGAATAACAATAAGGAAACTACAAAATCCATATTATAATGTTTATTTTGAGAGTGAATTATTTTATTCCTTTCCATTTTCATTAAAACTGTGCTAAGGATTTGAATGCTAATTTCTTTGATTCTTTTAGGTTATAATATTCTCTCATTGAATATGGTCTTTGTCATTGTTCAAGATACTGATTGTCTTTAATTATCCTCACCATCTAGTTTGAAACATTACCAAAGATAGCAATTGAACAAGATTAGAGAATAAAAAAAGAATGTCTTTAAATTGCCATATAGTAACACCAGCTTATTTGAAAAGTCTTATCTTTCTGTTGAAGTGTATTAACCATATTCTAAGCTTGCATATTTAAAAATATTTGTCAGCAAAGAATAACTCTTAAGACAGGTACTGACAATGAGTTGCTTATTTTTGTTTTTTTAATTTATAGGGGAGTGAATTTGTCTTTTTAAATAATATTTTGGCATAGCTTCCTCCAAAATCACAGCCTTACAACACATTCAGCCAATTGGGAATATTAAGTTTTATGAGGGCTAAGACTTAGATATTAAACTTCTGTTTATTGGTGAAATTATGTTTATTCAATATATTTATACTAGAGGCCTGGTGCACAAAATCGTGCATGGAGGGGGGATTCCCTCAACTCAGACTGCACCCTCTCCAATTGGGGACCCTTTGGGGGATGTCCAACTGCCATTTTAGGCCTGATCCCAAGGATCGGGCCTAAATCAGCAGTCAGACATCCCTCTCACAATCTGGGACCACTGGCTCCTAACTGCTCACCTGCCTGCCTGCCTGATTGCCCCAACTGCCTCTGCCTGCCATCCTGATCACCCCCCCACTCCCCTGCTGGCCTGGTTGCCCCCAACTGCCCTCCCCTGCCGGCATGATCTCACCCCCAATGGCCCTCCACTGCAGGCCTGATGTCGTCCCCAACTGCCCTCCTCTGCTGGCCAGTTTGGTTCTGATTGGTCAGTGCCTATGCCAGTCAGTGTCAGAACCTCTGCCTCCTAGGCAGCCATTGGTTCTTCACACCACCCATATTTGGTTCTGATTGGTTGGTTCCTATGCCAGTCAGCGTCAGAAGTTCTGCCTCCTAGGCAGCCATTGGTTCCCCACAGCACCCATCTTTGGTTCTCATTGGTCGGTTCCTATACCAGTCAGTGTCTCCAGGCCTATCTCTGGGCCTGATCAAAGAGGCGGGGCTTAACAGCAGCCTCCCCCCACTGCTACCTGCAGGCCGGGAGAGAAAGAAAAGCCTGGCAGCTGGCAAAGATCAGAAAGAAAGAGGGAGAGAAAGAGAGAGGTAAGTAGGTAAGTACACTGAGCAACAGCTTCCACTGAGGCTGCAGATCAGACCCTGACTCACTTTCTGGGTCTCAGCCACTTGGGAAGTCAGTGCTGGGTCACCAGGCTGCAGCTGGGCAACCCAGCACTGACCTCTGGATGGTCAGCGTTTGGTCATGAGTGGTCGTTACAATCCTGGGCTTTTATTATTAAGATTATATAAATTATATATACATATAACCTGAAATTATATACATTCATAACAACATTAAATTTAAAAAAGCATAATTAATTTATTCAACTTATACTTTCTGAATGCTAACTATGTATCAGGAAATATTCTAGACACTATTAGTACTTCAGTAAATAAAATGGATGCATTTCAAGCCCTTATGAAGTTTTAATTCTTTTGGGAGAAAAGTTAAATAGGTTAAAAAAAAAAAAAGCTGTATTTATGTAAGTTTTGTTTCAAGAAACAAAACCTTACAGAGTTAGCCAGTCTTTCCTACATGTCAAAGAATACACTTTTGACACTTTTTGAGGTGTAATTGACCATTCTCATCATGATTGACCATTCCCACACACTTCATTCACACCTGTAAGTATAACACTTAATTTACTGTTGATTAATTTGTTTTTATCCAAAAATACAGTGATCACTTTGAAAGCATAGATCATGGATAAGCAATTTTGATATTCCCAGAATCTAACTGTGTGGCACTTAGAAGGTATTCATTTAACATCTGTGGTTGGAAGGGAGGAAAAGAGATACAGGAGATAAGTTAGGATTGAAAAATGAGCAATTAATCCTTAATAATCCATTAACACACAACTCTGTCAACAAATTTCTGTTTTACTGCTATATCATATTGTAGTCTCCAGGAATTCATTTGAATTCTTTATTTCCTTTATTATATCATTGCAAAAATAATAACAATAATATGTTTACTTATTTTTCAGGAATATCTAAAGATAATCAAGTAGAAAATTAAATAGTTTTACCTCATTAGAAGGTTTTATCTAAATTTGAGGCTAATGATATTAGTGTATTCTAATTATTTTTGCCAAGGGGACTTAAAAGACTATATAAGTAAGAACTTCTGGATTTGTTCATTTTGCTTGAGGTAGAACAAATGTAATGAAAATGTTTCATCTGTAAACAGAATCGCTTAGAAAATGAGCCTTCTTGAATTGGAAAGGAAATTAGTAACATACCCTTGGATGTTATACCTTGACCCATAAGCAGCCCCTCCCATCGCTGGCACCATGGTATACCCTTTTCTGAATACAGAGGCAAGTTTTCTGTTGGTTCTCTGGCCTGGGTTAGACTGTGTCCTTTCGAGACTCCCTCCCTGAGAAATATTAACTTTGTACAAGATTTAACATTCATATACAAGGTACCAGACTGATTCTCTCTCTTCATTACTCAAGGCTAGATTAAGATTAGTAAAAGTCCCTGCTGTTCAACTGTATCATATTAAGATCATAAAAAGAGGAAATAATCCAAAAAAGTAGTGACAAAAAAGGTGATTGTCTGTGGACAAATGGGTAAAGAGAGAAGGTTTACCTCCATTTATTTAGGACATGCTTTCTATACTTACCATATTTCTCTCAATTTTATGTCATGATTATAGCACTATCAAAGTTACCTTATTTAATAGAATACAAGATTATTTTTATTTGCATGTAAGTATTTAGAAAATGAAAAATGTCCTATTGTCTTCTATATATATCATAACTTTATGGTTCATGTGATTTATGCAAAACAGATGATACAGTTAAATGTTTGAAATTACTTCTGCAATAGGGCTGGTCTTCACTTTAGAATAAATACTATGATTATGAAGAAGAATAGAAAACAATATCTCCTATATTCTCAAGAACACAAAGGAATTAGGTGTGTTACTTGTTTCAAAACAAGTTATTATAATAAAGCAATCTTCTAATCATACAGAAGAATATGTTTATTACATGATTTCAGGTATTTATAGATATTAGAATTATGCAATATTTATTTTAAAGTACTGGTTATGGCCCTAGCTGGTTTATCTCAGTGGATAGAGTGTCCGCCTACAGACCAAAGGGTCCCAGGGTCGATTCCAGTCAAGGGCGTATACCTCGGTTGCAGGCTCCTCCCTGGTCCCGGAATTGGTCAGGGCTCGTTCAGGTGGCAACCAATTGATGTGTTTCTCTCACATCGATATTTTGGTGGAAAAATATTCTCGGGTGAGGATTAAAAAAAAAAGGTAGCTGGTTATCTAATAATTATTTTAAAATGTTAACTATTTTATCTTTAGTTACATATGTATTTGTTGTTTGCTTATATGGAGCTTTGCAGACTTAATACTGGTTATATTCACTTTAATTATAATCCCTTTACTATTTGAACAACATATAAGACTAATTTTGTCTCAAATTTTTTGTCTTAAATTTAGTTTCTGTTACCTATTAAATTTTTTTTTTAAAATATCCAAATTTAATGACTTAAAACCACGGTAACACTTTTTTTTGTTCAAAAATCTGCAATTTGGATAGGCCTCAGTGGGGACAGCTTATTTCTGTTTCACTTGGCATCAGAGACTCAGAGACTAGGGCTGGAATCTCGGTGGGTGACTCAGTCACAGGGCTGGGATTGAGGCAGATAGTCATGGATGAGTTGCCACAAAAAACCCAGCCTGGCTTCTTCACAGCCCAGTGCCTGAGATCCAGTGGCGAGCCTCACAGAAGAAAGATAACCATGAGGAAGATGTATTATCTTTTGGGGCTGATTCTCAAAAGTAATAAGGTGTCAAGGTCTTCAAAAATGGCGGCGGAATAGACAGACGTGTCCTGAGCCTTGTCCCGGAGCAAACAGAGGGAGCAGCTGAAACGAGTGGAATCCAGCCCGAATTGGCAAAGGAGGCGCAGCTGGTGAGACAGTTTGCAGCGGGAAAGGGCAGAGATCCCCCCGATAAAGTTACAAAATGAAAGTTACAAAATGAAATTGACAGCCAGTTTGAAATTGAATTGCCATGGCCTAGAGCAAAGAATATCCTTACATGACATTATTCTACAATGTCATTATAATTTTAGATATTTTAAACAGCATATTGTACAATTATCCCAAACAAACTTACAAACTAATTCTTTGAATGTTTGGCAGCAATTTTAAAAAAAAGGACATGAAAGTATTTAATCCCTTTCAGAAGGAATTAAGGTGCTGAGAAGGCACTTGAGCATTCTATATTGGCCCCTCTTGCCTTTTGTGCCAAGAGGGACCCTCTTCTCACAATCCAATTGCCCTCAGCTGTTGCCTGAGCTTTCTGTTCATGCTGAGCTTGAAGCCTGATGGTGGCTGGTACCATGGATCTGTCTCTCGCCCAATCGTGTGAGCTGGGCCCTCCCTGGAGAAGAAACCTGAGTTCCCCGAGATATGTGATCAGTGCTGGGGCCCCGCCAGCAGGCCAGGGGATCCCAATGCAGGTACTGGGCGTGGAGGCCACAGGGGCGTAGGCTACCAAGGAGACAGAACTGAACCTCACATCACCCTGCTTGGCCCCGGAGGATGGCTGGTTAGCCAGAGACGGGTAAGATTCCTCAGGGAAGGAACAACCTAAGACCGGCACAGTCGCAGAGGGGCCATCAGGAGAGAACTTGGGGATCATCAGAGGTGGGGCACAGACCCCCACCCTCCCAACCTTGCAGGGGCCTGAACCCTCGCCCTGTCTGAGGGAGGTCTCCTGCCCCCATGGCTGCTTTGCTTCCCATGCCCAGCTCAGATCAGGACACAGGTGACAGACAGTGACTTGGCCCAGCTCATATTGGGGCCCAGGTAACAGAGACTTGGCCGACAGCAGCTGCCCTATATCTAAATCCAGCCTAGCACCAGGAATGCTCAGGGCCTACTCAAGAATGCAAATAATCCTTTCCACTAATATTTACAGGGTAAACTAAGATTGTTGGTAGAGTATTAAATTTGACAGTAAAATAATAATCAAGTTTTCAGATTAATTTAAATAGGCTAATTGAAATAGGCGAATATTCAAGAAAATTTAATTGTACTGGACAAAAAGCTGTTCCTAAAGTGGTAACTAAAATTTCTATTGGTAGTTCATCTCATGGTAAAATTCCTGAACATGCAATGAAACTAAAGCAGTCATATTTTTGTGCAAAAAATTAAAATTTAAAGTTATCAAGACTGCATTATAAAATTTACAAAAGCCTCCATTAATCAAAAAAAGGGGGCATAGTAGGGTAATATCATGTAAGGAAAAATATCCTATAAGTAAATTACATCTAGAAAATTTTTACTTTACAAAATTAATTTTCATTTGTAATGCTAACAGCAAGACATCCATGAAAAACACACATGGTGTCTAAATAAGACAAAGGAAAATCATTTGGGCAAAAATAAAAAGGATCCCAAATCAATTATATAGAAAAGATTCCTTTATTAACTTTTGGTCGAGAATATGTTTGTATATTTTCAGAAAACAACTCCAAGACCATGTGGATTCCTGCAACAGAGAGGAATTGACAGGTCTGCTCCAACCACGAAGACAAGAGGAGAAACAGTCCAGAGATGGAAAATGCTGACGACGCCTTGCCACACTAGCAGTCAGCAGCTGTGCGACACAGCAGATTGCCTAGGACCAAACCAGAGAGGGTCGGACCTGCATTGCCACTATGTGCCCACCATCCAGATATCATTGCTGACATGCACACATAAGGAACTCTTTGACATTGAAACGGGGACTCAGAACTGTTGGAAATTGAAATTGGGACTCAAACATTTTTTTGTTATTATATGTTTATTTCTAGTCTGCAGAGGCAAGATTTTTTAAAGGAAAGAAATGGGAAAAAAATAGATACAGAGGCAAAGAAGCATTGAACAGACTGTCAAACTACAGTGGGAAGGCAAGGGAGGTTGGGGGGTGGGCTGTAAGAGATCAAGCGAAGGACTTGTACGCATGCATATAAGCATAACCAATGGATACAAGACACTGGGGGGGGGGCAGGTAAAGGCATGTACCAGGGGGGTAGGGGAGGCTTGGGGGAAGTCAATGGGGGGGAAAAAAAGGAGACATATGTACTACTATTTGTAATACTTCAAACAATTAAAAAATAATAATTAAAAAAAGTAATAAGGTGTCATTTCTGTATTTTATTTATTTATTTTAAATTTATTTATTTATTTATTAATATATTTTATTGATTTTTTACAGAGAGGAAGGGAGAGGGATAGAGAGTTAGAAACATCGATGAGAGAGAAACATCAGCTGCCTCCTGCATACCCCCCACTGGGGATGTGCCCACAACCAAGCTACATGCTCTTGACTGGAAATGAACCTGGGACCCTTGAGTCCCCAGGCTGATGCTCTATCCACTGAGCAAAACTGGTTAGGGCTTAAATTTATTTTTGTTGATTTCAGAGAGGAAGGGAGAGGGAGAGAGAGATAGAAACATCAATGATTAGAGAGAATCATTGATCACCTGCCTCCTGCATGCCCCACACTGGGGATCAGGCCACGAACTGGGCATATGTCCTGACCAGGTATCAAACCCTGACCTCCTGGTTCATAGGCCAAGGTTCAACATTGAACCATACTGCCCAGACTCCGTATTTTACTTAGTAGAGAGAGTTACTAAAGCTAGCTCACATTCAACAGGAGAGGAATTAGACTTCACATTTGAAAAGCATAATAGATGAAATATATATTGAGGTGGCCATGTTTGTAAAATGTAATTTACCACAATCTCTTTAGGTAAGTAAGTACAGATCTAAAGTAATTCTACCCCTCTGTCTTTTGTTGTTGTGGCTTTAGTATGCCTTATTTTTTATTATTCATCAGGTAAAAGAACAGTTTATCTTGTTCCAATTATTTTGAGTGAGGAGAAAGTATTTTCTAAGAAAATAATAAAAAAAATAACTACTGTTGTCTATCAAGTAGTAAAGGAACAATTTATAAATGGGTACACTCAGCTAGAGAAAACTATGATTACATTTTTTGGAAATTCTAATATTTCTTTCCTTCATCTCTGATGTCTGAATCATATAACATTTATTGTAAAAAAAAAGAATCATAATTAAATTTAACAGCAATAAAATAACATTCTCAAAATTGTAAGTAAATAAATCATTGTTCTCTGTAAATCAATTTTTAGTTTCCACTTTTTAAAAAGGTTGACATAAGTTCCTTTTGAACTGATGATGAAATTACTTTGATGCTAAAGTTATTTTCTAAGGAATATTTCAAACTAGCAATCTCTGTTGTTTCTTGTCACCTGTAGCTATGGCAAAAGACTGCTTCCACATAAATGAATGAGAGAAGGCATCATAAAAGATTTATTTCTGCTGCCCCATTTTTCTTATTTATTTCTAACATTCAGCCCATTTACCATGAGCTTCCTCACATTTCAGAAACAGCTAGTCGTCTCTGAGAACAAATTGTGCTATTTACTTCTGTCCTCAGAGAGAACGAATGCTTTAGTGGGTGAGATGTCCAGAACAATAAGAAAAACTTGTGCTGTGTATTCTCAACAGAAGAAATAGATCTTCTGTAAATAACTCCCAGCACAATCATGGCAGGTTTCAGCACTGCACAGAGTCATATATATATTATAACTTCAAAGCCTTTCAAAAGAAAAATCAACAGAAGGCTGTTATGCAGGTAGATAGACTCCACAACATTATGGAAATAGCATATCCTAACCCCCAAAGTGTTTTGGTTATATTTCTATATAATTTCTCTCTCTCTCTCTCTCTCTCTCTCTCTCTCTCACACACACACACACACACACACACAAACATATGCACACATGATTTTCAACTTCAATGACAGAAAATAATTTAGACGAATGAATACAAATACTATGAGAAGAAAAAAAACAAGTTTATTTTTTTTTGTACAAACTGAAGTGAATTGATTATAAAATCCAATAAATTATGATATATGCCATTTCAATAAAAAAGGAGAGGTAGATTTTATCATTTACTGAGTCCATACCACATGCCAGTCTTATCTTATAGTACATTTACATATTTATAAAATCTTAATTGTCACAGGTGCTGTCTGCAGTACTGCATTGAGAGAGGACATCTGGAAACTCTGCACTTGCTGTCTTCTGAACTCCGCCCTATGGACTGTTTTTTTCTGTTGATTTTAGTTTGTATTCTTTCACTATAATAAGTCCAAACAATGAGTAAAACAGATTCTCTGAGTTTTGTTAGTCTTTCTAGCAAAGTATTGAACCTGAGTGTGGTCTTCAGGACCCTGAAACTTACAATTCCTGTCAGATATGAAGGTGGTCTTGAGATTCCCAAACTCTGTACCATCAGAGATCATTTTTCTTTTCTTCGTAACTGTACCAAATCATGAATTAAATGCATTTGCTGGGAACAATTATTTCCAGGCATGGCTAGAGGTCACCAGGTAAACAGACATTCTTATCAGGGAGGACGTGCCAAAGGCTTTGAAATTACCTCCTAGAGGTCAAAGGCAAAGGCTTGACTTATTTGGTCAGGGTTATAAACCTTCGCTGCAGAATTTTCCTAACACAGCAAATAATAAATGGAAGCATTCTCTCTCTCTTTCTATCCTAAATATATATATATCTACAGTAATAAAAGAGAAACATGCAAATTGACCGTACCTCCAATACGCCCACAAGCCACGCCCACCAGCCAATCAGGAGCGAGTATGCAAATTAACCCAACCAAGATGGCTGTAGCTGCAGAGTGAGCAGTGGGCTTGGGTTTCCCTGGCAATGGAGGAAGCCAAGCTTCCCGCCTGCTCTGGCTGGCCCTGGCCTCTGCTCAAGGCTACAAAGTTTCAATTATAGAAGATAAATAAATCCCACATACCAGGGCCTCCGCTTGGGTCACCAGGGGGCATGGCCGACCTGCAAACCACCACAGGCCCCTCGCCCAGGCTGCCTCATGCCCTAAGGGAACCCCCACCCTGATCCAGGACACCCTTCAGGGCAAACCAGCCGACCCCCACCCATGCACCATGCCTCTATCCTATCTAATAAAAGAGTAATATGCAAATTGACCATCACTCCAACACTCAAGATGGCTGCCCCCATGTGGACACAAGATGGCCACCACAAGATGGCCAGCAAGGGAGGGCAGTTGGGAGGGACCAGGCCTGCAAGGGAGGGCAGTTGGGGGCCATCAGGCTGGTAGGGGAGTGGTTAGGCAGTAATCAAGCTGGTAGGGCAGGCAAGTTGTTAGGAGCCAGCGGTCCCAGATTGCGAGAGGGATGTCTGACTGCCGGTTTAGGCCCCATCCCTGCAGGCGGGATGGGGCCTAAACCGGCAGTCAGACATCCCCCGAGGGGTCCCGGATTAGAAAGAGTATAGGCCGAGCTGAGGGACCCCCCCACGTGCACAGATTTTGTGCATCGGGCCTCTAGTGTGTATATATATCATATATATACATGATTAAGTAACAACAAAAATGTTTTTATAAAATTTCCAAATGGTATAGTTTTCTTATATCTTTATTTTTAATTACAAAATGACTTATTGCACCATACCCCTTCTCAACTTATCAAAGATTATTTCTTAAACTCCATTTTCTACTAAAGCATATAGCAGCAGAAAGGATTTATATACATCCTCCTACGAAACTTATTTGACAACCTGTACAGTTCCTAACTTCACCAAGAAGTATAGAAAAGCCATTATTATCATGGAAGCTTCTTGTTTTCTACTGCTCTGAGACACCAACTTGTCCATTTTGTTTTCAAACTATTACTATCCTGTAAGGAGACTCTACCCCAGTGATCTGTGCAAAGAGGCATGAAAAGACTTGGAGGTTTACTTTTAGTAAGCAGATATGAATAGGGACTCAGTATTTCTCTGGGTCTATGAGATAGATTTTCCTAAAAGTGTATGTTAATTTTATTAGAAAATTGAGTTCATATTTTTGTTGAATTTGTTATTATGAGAGAACAAGTTCTAGCAGAACAAGTCACTATAAAAAATTCTCTGTGACATTCCAAAATTAGGTTTTCAGATGAATTTAGAATGTAGTCCTGACTGACTTACTTGTTTTATCTTACAGAATATCATGTCTTTATATATTGATGTATTACTGTAAGTGCATGTGTATATTTTAAATGAAGTGAGCATTTGGGTGTAATGGATCTGATTGTATAGAGAATGTTTGGTTAAAGAATAATGCTATCCTAGAGAAATACGATTCCAAAAAGAATGAAGAAGGTTTTATTGGTAAACAGCACTTAAAACATTTCACTCTCAATTGCCTTGGTAAAAAATCAAGGCACAATGACATTTAATATGTGCTTTTCTCTATTTTTAAAATGCTTTTATCTCTTCTTATTAAATTAATGTTCATGGCGATATTAAGTAAAGTTGTAAAACTATAACTATACATGTGTATTCCTACTCTGCATGTAATTATTTCTGATATAAGATTTATTTTATGGTGGAACTATTAGTTTCAAAAACCAAGTCTAGTTTCTTTCATGCCTATCTCCTTTATAACTACTCAGAAACAGAAATTATTGTATTTCTATTTGAATTGTAAACAGAACAACCATTTGGGAAATGGAAGTGCTAGGACAGTTGCTGGACTGAGTGGAAATAAAGCTTGCTGTTCCCAATGTCAGGTTGCATCAAGTCATTTGGAAACATACCGTTTAAAAGAATAATAAATTTTGATTCATTTTGGCATATATGCCTGGTCTGAATATAACCTGCAATGTGTGTCATGCTACCTCTCAAATTTAACAGAACACCTTGCTTCCTTGGGAGTGGAATGGTATGTTTCATGAGCTTTCCCAGACATGTTACATTGTTCATTGTGAAATTAAGAGTGGAGACTGGGTTTACCTGACAGAATCAATAAGAAGTGATTAAGCAATTTTTTTTAAACCCAGGTTTCAAAATTAATTATACTGTGGTTTTATTTCATTGTAATCTTTTAAATAACCATAATGTAGTGAATATTTATTGCTTTATTACATTTATTTTAAATTATTTCTATTGTTGATATGTCACTTTGTTTTTACATTTTTCTTGAAATATTGCTATTTCAAAGCTGAAGCCCACTATTTAAAGGGGTAATGAATATAATGACTCCCGAACATTTAGATTAAAAAATATAAACTAAACCATCCATTGTTGACCTCAGATCAACATTGGGTTATTCCACATGTTTCATGACTCCATTAATGGATTAATTACCTTTTTTTCTCACTGTTGACAATAGTATTATGCTTTACCTTTAAATAATGGTAGAGTTTTTATTTATTGATCCTGGGGATTGTTTAAAATGGTCATGTCAGTTGGGATTCACCAGCCCTTGAAGAACTTGAAGTTGGTGACTAAACGTGGCTTTATGATTTGAGCCTATAGTCCTTTTCCTTTACATTATTTTCAGGGACGTCCTTTGCTTATCAATAGGTGTTCTGTGATGTTTAATAAGATTAACATTGTTCTCTTAGACATCTGTATGTCCCTTTGGGACACCTCTAATTTTAGAAAGGCTTAGGTAGAAATTTGTCACATTCTACTTACTATACTAAACACTCATGGTTAGCTTTGATGTATGGCTTCTGAAAGTATTTGGGCAGTACTTGAACAATACACCAGTGTTGAAACTCATTGGTTAGGACTGCTTCTTAAAGAATATTAAAGCCAAAAGTATAAAAATACTAACATATGGAGACATCTAAATTTATTTCTTTATTTCATGTCACATAACTTATTACAAAATATGAATATCCATAGGGTCACAAAGGGGACTAATTTGGAATAATGGCAAACTTCAAAGAAATTGGTCAGTTTAGAAGTCTTGATACTTAGCACTCTAGATCTTCTATGGATAGAATGTTACAGTAAACCCGTGATTTTGTGGACCTCAACTTAACAGACTTTGGATTTAATGGACAATTTTCTGGTCCATATGTCATATGTGAAAATTAACACCCTATTAATTTTAAAATGCTTTTAACCAAGATTTGCTTGCATCTTTCCACCTAAAAACTATAAAAACTACAGGTGAAAAATACGCAGTGGTGGGGTGTCTTTAAAGAAAAGATAGCTTCAGATAGGAGAGAAAAGGTATGGCTTTAAACTCTAGCCAAGCCCAAGAAGCACAGAAATCAGCTTATGATAGTAGCAGTTAATAAATAGTCTACTTCCTTACTTTTACACTGCCTTATGACTCAGACTTAAAGCAGACAAAAGCAACATATTGAATGGGGGAGTAAAAATAAAAACTCTTAGTTTTACTGGTTATGCTTTCAGAAAAATGTTATTGGATCAGATTTATGAGTATGTAGTTAAAAAACCAATGACTACCAAAATAACAGTTCTATAAATACTCCAGTTATGTGTTCTTTCAGTTTTGTGTGTGTGTGTGTGTGTGTGTGTGTGTTTTCAAATTGAGCTCTTTCAGTATTTTTAAATCCTCTGAACAAAATAGTCCAATAGCTAACTTTCTGTCCAGGACTCATGAAGCAAATTACCTATTCTAAGGCATCTGTCTTCTTAGTATGTGAATCACAGGCTCTGTGATTGTCTATGTGCCACTGCTAAGCCTCTTTTGCAGAATCTTATCTTTTACTGTAGATTAGATCAAATCCCATTAACTCACCATGCTTTTCTGCTTAGATCTTGCACCCATTTTATAAGCACGCTTAAATTTCATTCCAATGCATTAGAATGCTGCATTGCAATGTCCCCTTTTGTGCCTTTACCAAGTTAGTTTTCTTGTTTTGTGTGTGTGTGTTTTTACCTTTTGCTTAACACTACATTAATGTACCAATCAGCCATATAAGAAAATTTCTGAGGTGATTTCTTTTCTTTAGGAAAGTTGTTTGGTACCTTTCTTCAAAAATTAACCTAGGGTGACCTTGGCCCTATTATATTAAGTAACTACATCAAGCTCTCACCTATGTCTTGAAGAGACAGTGCATTAAAAATACATTTATTAGGAAATTTATAAAATATTACTTAATGTAAGCCTGATACGTTTTCTAAATGTTATTTAAAGAAGTCTTCACATAGGTGGATCAGATAATGTTAGCACACATTATCTAAAAGATTAACTAATATTTTAAAGTAAGACCCAGGCCCTTTTGTGCTACAAAGATCCATAACATAAGTAAGAGTATATTTTTGCTAGTATTTATTGATTGTATAAATTTAATAAGCTCCATATCCATTGTAAGTATCTATGATAATTTCTAATCTCATAATTATTAACCACCAAGGTGCCTTGCTATCAAGAGATTATTTGTGTATAGCCTATTCCTGTACCTATAGCTTTTCCTTAGCAGATTTAAATAAATGGGCTATTCAGATCTTCAGCACACCATAGTATTTATCTAAACTTGTGCTGACTATGCAGGTGTCACTTGTAATTTTTGAAATGTTCATGTTAAAACAAGAAACCTACATTATCAATGTGCAAACCATCCTTCATTATTCCAAGTTTAAATTAAGAAAATAATGCCTAAAGGAAATTCAGACTAAAAATCTACTTCTTGGTCATACTGTTTCCACTGGGAATTTATATCCCATCAATTTCTTTAGGGCATCATTGCTTTAACTTAAATCTGAAGAAATGAAGGATGACTTCTTAAAATTACACTACGTATTTGCACAATTGGGCATTTATTATTTTTCTTTATGGAAAATAAGTAAAAATTCCCCAAAATTGATCTACTTATCATATTTTTGTAATATTTATTGTTTTTCTCAAATTTAAGGATATAAATCCCAACAGAGATAATGACAATAACATTCTTTTGACCTATTTTTAATATTTTTACTCATTATTTATTAAATTTATTGGAGAGACATTAGTTAAAAGATTATATAGGTTACAAGTATACATTTCTTTGATACATGATCTGTATATTGTATTGTGTGCCCAACACTCAAAGTCAAATAATCTTTCATCACCATATATTTGACCCCTTTTTTCCTTTATTAAACCCCCAACCTCCTTCTCTCTGGCAACCACCATACTATTGTCTGTGTCTATAGGGAAAACTAGTCAGCCATAAGAAAAGATAAAATACTACCATTTACAACAATATGGATGGGCCTTGAAAATATCATGCTAAGTGAAACAAGTCATACAGAAAAAGTCAAGAACCATATGATTTCACTCATATGTGGGATACAAAACTGAAAGCAACTGAAGAACAAACAAGAAAAACAAACAAACAAAATTAAATTTTTGCATCATTACATATTGCTTATTAGTTGAAGAAAATAGTAACTATACATTGGAGATACAAGACAATCACTTGACTAGATGATCTAAATTAATATCGCTAATGCAGAGCTGAGGGACATCACATGTTTCCAGATGTGATATCCTGAGAAAGACACATTGCTTTTCTAATATTCTGGCTGAGGATGCATATCCTGAATCTAACCCTGAGGAAGAATCAGACAATCCAAATTTGAAGGACATTCTATAATATGTCAATGGCAAGAAATACAAAGAAAAACTGAGTTACTCTTCCAGATGGAAAAAAAGATGAGAACCAAATGCGACATATAATCCTGAACTGGATCCTGTACTCGAGGGGAAACAGTTATAAAAAGGACATTATTGGGCCAATAGAATAAATTAAAATATAAACTGTATGTTAGATAAAAAGCTATTGTATTAATTTAAATTTTTCTGAATTTGTTAAGTTTCTATGGTCATACATCATTATATCCTTCTTTTTAAGAACTATACACTGAAATATGTAAGGATCAAGGGCATGATCCTCAACTGTAGATATAACCTGAGACTCTTCTTAGACACAACTAGACATTCAGACTCACAAGACCCTCATTGGCCACACTTGGCAGCACCCCATACAGAAGCAACAGGGTGGGAATTGCTACTTGTCAGAAAAGGGGGATGGTGTTAGTCAAGAATTGTTCTTTCCCGAAGTCCTTGCTGCAGTCTGATATCTCAAAGGTCTGAGACATGATTCAAATAGGAAGGTTGTAAGAACTGGTCTAACTTAAAAGTTTCAGACTCCACAGGACCTGATGTCTCTAATAACAACTCCATCAACAGTGCTTTCAGAATCCCCTCAAAGGATATGCCAGTAATTATAGTCAACACATTCAGGGAAGCTGAAGTATATTTTACTATCAAGTATTCATACAGTGTACTAATTAGAAATACTGTATTTCTAATCATAAGCATTTAGTAACACAGTTGACATTCCAATACTTATCAAATAACCCAGAGGAACGGAGCTGGAGAGCTCATCAAAGATCAACTTTTCATGCAAAGGAGAATGTTTTTTGCTAAAATTTTGATCATGGCAACCAATTCTTAGATAGTTCATAAGAATTAGTGTGTGTGTGTGTGTGTGTGTGTGTGTGTGTGTGTGTGTGTGTGTAGGACAGACAATGAGAAAACAATGTAGGAAAATAATAACAATTGGTGAATCTCGATAAAGAGTCTAAGGGAGTTATTATTCCTGATATATTTCTGTGTTTGTTATTTTTTCAAAATAAAAAGTTGTGGGTTTTTTTTGCAAAATGGAGCATAATATAAAAAAGGTAAATGCATCAATATGTAAAACAGTGCCACTTTCTTTTCTAAAATTATTTTTGACAGTTTTATTTCCAAAAATACCCCACAGATACAATATATAAATTCCCAAGGGAAAACAGTCTCTTTTAACTTCCAGGGTACCAATGCAATGTTAAATTTCTCTGGGCTTATTGAAAGCCTTTGCCTTATTTTTTTTTTTTTTAATATATTTTATTGATTTTTTACAGAGCGGAAGAGAGAGGGATAGAGAGCTAGAAACATCGATCAGCTGCCTCTTGCACACCTCCCACTGGGGATGTGCCCGCAACCAAGGCACGTGCCCTTGACTGGAATCGAACCCGGGACCCTTCAGTCCGCAGGCCGACGCTCTATCCACTGAGCCAAACCGGTTTCGGCAGCCTTTGCCTTTTTAAAAAATCACTGATAAAAGAGAAAAATATAATCTACTTAGAATACATAGAATGATGGCATTCAAAAAGTGCTAATAGGTGCTTTTAAAAAATCTACTTTTTTTTCTCTACAGGGGTTTGAACATCCTATATAATAAAAGCCTAATATGCTAAGTGCCTGGTCGTCCATTCAACCAATCAAAGTGCACTATGCTGATGATATGCTAAGGCTGCTCAACTGCTCACTGTGATGTGCACCGACCACCAGGGGGAAGATCCTCTAATCAGTAGGTTAGCTTGCTGCTGGGGTCCGACCAATCGAGACTGAGCAAGAGGGGCCAGACACGCCCTGGAGCCCTCCCATGATCCCATCCCAGCTGGTCAATCTCCCATGTCCCTTCCTATCCCTGATCCTGCACCAGTGGGGTCCCTCAGCCTGGCCTGCACCCTCTCGCAATCCGGGACCCCCGGGGATGTAGTAGAGTCGGTTTTGGCCTGAGGGCGGAACGATCGGTGCTATGACATGCACTGACCACCAGGGGCAGACACTCAACACAGGAGCTGCCCCCTGATGGTCAGTGCGCTCCCACAAGGGGAGTGCCGCTCAGCCAGAAGCCAGGCTCTTGGCTGCCAAGCGCAGTGGCGGGAGCCTCTCCTATCTCTGTAGAAGTGCTAAGGATGTCTGACTGACGGCTTAGGCCTGCTCCCTGTGGCCATTCCCAGAGGGCTCCCGGACTGGGAGAGGGTGGGCTGAGGGACCCCCCCCCACCAAGTGCACAAATTTATGCACAGGACCTCTTTTTGTAAATAAATGTCGTATTTAATTATGCAGATGATAGAAACCAAGGCATATTGTTTCTTTTCTAATTGCTGAAGAAAGTTGCCTTTCCAGCTTTGTTTCCTACAATCTACAAATCATCTGGAATTCGAGACACTTTTATAGAGTTCAAAAGTGCAGTCTACTTCATTTCTCATCCATGAATATCCAGATTGCCCTTAAAGCTTTTAAAGGAAATGGGAATAAAAGCCTGCATTCGAGTAGTGGTAGCAATAAAATGAGATGAATCCCTTTTACTAATATTGTTTCTGTATACTCTTTATTGATCAAATGTAAGGAAAATATGATATATCAGAGAAATAAATATAGAAATAAAAATTGTAATGATTGAAGTTTGTTTTATATTGTCCAATTATTTAAGAACCCAACTAAAGGAATTTTTGACCCTGGACAATGAATGAAGGGCATATTTTTAAAGTTAATTGCACTTTACATTTTCTTAGTACTTCACAGTCTTTAAACATTTCATTAGACATTTCTTCAGTAAACATTCCTTAAACATTCATTACATTTCAAACTGTGAAACATTATTGCGGAAAACTTAACCCTTATGAGGTAGGTGTTCCCATTTCCATTTTATAGATAAATAAAGCTAAGGGTAAAAATTAAAGTCTAACCAGACAGGAAAATAATGATTTTTAATATAGAGAATAATACCTCTATTTTTTATTTTAATGTGTACATACTATTATTTCATTTTGACATTATAGGACTACATGTTAAGTCTAGGTGACACAATGCATGTTTATAGTTAGATAATCTTCATAAGGAATAGAAAATTCAAACCTCTCTGCCAGGAACACCTCCTTCTTCTGACCTTTGTTCTATGAGATGTGGATGCACATTTTTTATCATTTCACATGAGTAGATGAGTCAGAAATAGATTCTGTGTTACATCAAAATACATTTCAGTGGATCACATTTGTTCTTTGATAAAAATTATTTAAATATAGCCAACACTATATCTACATGAAGATTATATAACCATAATAATATAAAATCCCTACATTTCTATAAATATTCAACAAATTGTCATAAATATTATTACCTGTTATCTTCACAGCAATTTTGCATTGTAGATATTATTATCTTTAATCCTCAATGAAGGATATGTTTTATTGATTTTAGAGAGAGAGGAAGGGAGGGAGACAGAGAGAGAAAGAGAGAGTAAGAGAGAAACATCAATGTGAGAGAGAAACATGATTGATTGCCTCTAATAACATGATTGATTGATTTTTGACTGGAAATCGAACATACCACCTAGTATGTGCCCTGACCAGAAATCAAACCTGAAACCTTCTAGTGTACAGGACAACATTCCAACCAGGGCAGAATTATAGACATTATTTCCAAATTAAAGGTGAGAAGACTAAGACTCAGTGCTGCACAAAGATATATACTCAGTAAGAAATAGACATAAAAGTCAACATCATTTCTCATTTCCAAGTCCAGTCTTCTCACCTCACCAAAAATAAATAAATACTGCTTTTCTTCAAACTTTTGTGAAATAAGAAAGGTGATTATTTAGCTGTCATTTTTTTTTTCTCTCAGATCAAGCTCCTTAGGAATGAATACAAATAGCTAAGGCTTTATTATCCCAAGAGATTAAAGAGTTCTTATATATTGACAGGCTATGCTCATGGCAATTATGCTAAGTTAGCCTTGAGTGCTGCCAAAAATTGCAGAAGAGCAAGTCGCCGGATCTTAGTGAAAGCTGAATTCTTGTAGACGAGGGCACAGCGGCAACAAATGGCTGGGCCTGTATCACACCCCAGTGGCCTGAAAGTTGAGTTAGAGTTACAATTGCCACTAGCACCCTGAAAAGTGTAAAGAAAATGATGGTTGTGAGCTTGACATGAGAATTAAGTGGGTTCTCTGAGTTGTAGAACCACTTAAACCCCTATACACCATGAAGACCAAGGCAATAAGCACCTCAACACTTCCTTTCATGGTCTAAAGAACAAAGTGTATCCTTAAAAACTACTCACACTGAATGAGTCCTGGAGACTGTGGGACCCTGAGTTCCCCAGAGTTTGACAGGACTTGATTGTAAAATGTGATCCAGAGAGCAAGAGTGAGGAAGACCTGTGAAGCAAGAAAAGAGGGGAAGCCAATAAAAGGATGCATAGTGCAGCTGGCCAAGTCTGCTTCTTCATTATATCAGGATCTCCCGAAGAGTCAAATACACTGCATCTCAGACTGACACTCAGGGAAATAAAAGATAACATCATACACTATTCAAAGTTGTCCTCATGGGGCAAAAGCATCACCCATTTAAGAAATGCATAAACTGTTCTTCTCAGTGTCTCCACCTCAACATGAACAGCAAAACTCCAGGGTGGAAGCAAGAGTAGCTTGCTACGTGGGCTGTGGAACTGGTTATAAAATCTGCAGATGAAATAAGAAAGCTGTGAGGACAAGTGCATCTTAATGCACAAGAGAGATTTCATATTTTTCCATGCTTCTGCTGTCTACCAACAATCCAGGCTCCTGATGGAAATCAGGTTCAATTGTTCCTGCCAGTGTAGTAACATGTTTGTGTGCCCACTAGGTTGTTGACATTGAGGAACTCCACATAACTAGCTATTCGTTGTGGCTTCAAATTCAGTGAAACCTTCGCTGCATTCCCTTGGAGAGGAAGATCTAATCTTGGACCTCATGCTCTGTCTGAGGTCAGTTGCATTTAAGTGTTGAAACATATTTAAAAAGACAATGCATCCTATGCTTATACAACCATTGCATCACCTCTTTTGCCATAAAAATGTATCTCCTGGTAGGAGAGTGTTGTGCATCCTACTGTGTCAATAGACTCCTAGAACTGTGGGAGTAGGACAGTGATGCTGGCAGAAATAGTGCAGTGAGGGGACACAAACCCATATCCAGAGTGGATGTTAACTGAGAATGGCAGGAGAGAGAGGGGCAGGCATAAGACCTGGACCTGAGATGATATATCTTAAGACTATACTTGAGTGAATCTAATAAGATCCAACACAGAACTGTTTGCTTATTGTGTGTGAAATAGTGCATCTTATATGTTTAATGCAGGGTTCTTAAAATTACTGAGATTTAATTTTCAAGGAACCTCTTATTTCAAGAAACAAGGTAGAAGAGTGCTAGAATTTGCATCCTAAATAACCCCAACAGCTGCTACAAAGAGTTGATGGAGCTTTTCCGTGGCTGTTGGGTATCATATCTTTGACACATTTGGTCTTATTTGGACAACTTTTTCAGAAGCTCACTTAAGACTGAAAGTTTATAAAAATTCTCAAGTCAAAGGAATGCACTCTGAAACACAGCAGTCACTGATTTTGGTCTTTAGAAAGCTACTTTCTTTATCAGCAGACCCCTCCAAACAGTTAAAGAAACATGGTCGCATTAACCCTGAGGTGCCTGCCCTTGGCTGGTTAAACTCTTGATCACTCACAGATTTAATCATGGTTCTCACTCCTGGAATATCATAAAACCAAAACAACGTGACATTTCAGCAGCTGACATTTGTTTTTCTATAGGGAGACTCCAGTGCGCAGTAAAAACCAGAAACCAAATGCTTCCCTCAAATTGCTCATATTCCTTTCTTTGGCTGACTCGCTGGTAATATTGTGTAACACATGCTTATTTATGGTTGATGGCTGCTAATATGCTTATTAAGGGTGAATTCTCAACTGGAATGAATGAACCAAAAGAAAGTGCATATGTATCTTCAAACCCCTGGAACCTTCTTCTGTGATAAAAGGAACTGTGCATATATAACAAAAGGTAATAAGATTGGAAATAAAATGTTAGCATTTCTCTTCTTTGTGTTTCAAATCAATTACTTGGTGATTTGAAGAGGAAAGGATTCCAAGATTAATACCTTAGATTGTTTAATTTAAATACCTTTCTGTTAGAAAAATGGGAGAAAAAGGCTATGGTAGTAAAAAAAAATCTAAAATACTTTGCAAGAACTAATGTGCATAAGACATATACAAAGGATGTTATTAAATGACATAAAACAATATGTGAACAAAAGAAAAAATATAGCATAAGGCTGGATAGGAAATTTTAAAAGTAAAAATTTTCATTATTCATATTTATTACATAAAATTAATAGAGTTCCAATCAGAATCTTTATAGGCTTACTTTTTAAATGTTTAACTTGATGAATTCATTATTAAATTAATATAGATTAATAGATGTTTAAAATAGCCACAATTACTGAAAAGAAAGAATACAGGTTGTCCCAAAAATATATACTCACTTTGAATAATTTTTCATTCCACAATGAGTTAAATCTGAAAAGAAAGAAGCATAAATTGAGCTATCTGGAAAAATGTTTATACATTTTTGGAAGACACCCTATGTATGCATACAATTTGTTAAAGTTAACTTTAAAATGTTAGTAGTTAAAACAATTTGAGAGTGACAGTGAAATAATAGATAAAAAGAGACTGGCGCTTCAAAAGGCAGGATATTGAGACAGGAGCCATTATGAATGTATTTTATATGGGAGTTGGCATTCATATGTCATACATCTGAGATTATAAACCTCACTATTTAGAGCTGCTTTATCAACTTCCAAATTATATACATGCCCTTTTGATATTCTTCTAAAGGAAATCTAAAGAGAAATGGAAGATATTACACAAGATGTCAATATTTGTTGCAGACTTGTAGGATATGCATGAGAAAGAGAAGTCACTAGCATGTAAATATAAATTTATGTGTTATGGGTTATGCAACACTTTCAGGTTTGTGCAACAAATTGTGTAGTGCAATCGTGACTGATTTCAGTTGGTAAAATCTTGCAGTTTTAGGTTGGATTCCCAGAGAAGCTGATGATTATTTGAGGGCACACAAATTATTTGAGAGGTAACTCCTAAAACACTGATGAGATAGTGGGGGAGTGAGACAGAGAGGAGGGAAGAAAACCAGTACAGGTGGTTAATGAGCAAATCCCTGCTGTGGGCAACTGAGACTCAATCTCACCGGGACTTCTGAGAAAGTAAATTAATCTGACTGAGTTGTCCCACTCTAGGGCAAGGAATCTGAAGTGCTTATCCACTAACTCTCATCAGTGATTTTTGCAGATGCTGCTCGGGTCATTAATTCCCTGTCATCTTTGAATTCAAGGGCTGAGAACGATTTTGTAGTCAGTAAGATCTTAGGCAAGAGGTGTTTGTGCTTTTAGCAGAAGCCATTGACATTTAAGAAACATGATATTTCATGACATGTAAAGAACAACCTGTAAAAGCTCAGTGTCTGCTAAAGAAAATGGG
Source organism: Plecotus auritus (assembly GCF_963455305.1). NCBI lineage: Eukaryota > Metazoa > Chordata > Mammalia > Chiroptera > Vespertilionidae > Plecotus > Plecotus auritus. Next base: position 201,429,635 of record NC_137771.1, on the reverse strand, counting down.
CAGCATATTGACAGCATCCAATCTCAAAATAATATAAAGTTATTTTGTTGATATTTACAATTCAAACAATGCAGACATGTCAGTCATTATCACAGTGGCCAACAGATTCAACAACATTCTCACCAAGCAGAACAGATTCCCCGAGTTTGGGGAAAGAAATTCAACACATAGAAGTTTAGCTTTTGTGCTAAATAACATTTCAAATCAGTGTTAGAAATGGTTCATTGCGCCAAAACCGGTTTGGCTCAGTGGATAGAGCGTCGGCCTGCGGACTGAGAGGTCCCGGGTTCGATTCCGGTCAAGGGCATGTAACTTGCTTGCGGGCACATCCCCAGTAGGAGGTGTGCAAGAGGCAGCTGATCGATGTTTCTCTCTCATCGATGTTTCTGACTATCCTTCTTCCTTCCTCTCTGTAAAAAATCAATAAAATATATTTAAAAAAAAAAAAAAAAAAGAAATGGTTCATTGCATTTTAAAAGGGTGATAGGATAATTAGTTCTTAATAGTGGATAAGTGTTTTTTCTTGCTGTTCAAATCCATTTTCCTTTCTGTTGTAAAATTACTCATTTTTTTTTTCTTTTTCATGCAGCTCAAGGGGTAGTGCATGCATTTAAGGTGGGGGGAGAAGCCCACTCAGCAGCAGCTCTTGACCTGACCATGTTTGCTTTGAGAAGGAGCTTTATACTGGATACAAATCAATGAGAATTAATCCCAGAGCTTTTGTTCAAACTATAAAAACAATCATCTGTTTTTCTTGAGATTTGAAGCTGGGAACTGTAATTTAAGATTCATTAGCCAAGTTGACATGAGTCTGAAAATGACACCAAGACAAAACTAAGGGATAAACATTTTAAAAAGACCAGGTTCTGATTTCATTGTTTGAATCCTGAGGTGGAAAGTCATTTACTAGTAAACTCTGAGATGCAGGTCAGACCCACCACTGGATTGTTAAGTCATGTAAACCAATAATATTCTTTATATTACTAACCAGTTTAAATTGAGTTTTAAGTTAGTTCAATTTATTACAATATAGGAGAAAGGGAAATTAGATCCATTCCTTGTATTATTGTTTCTATTGTTAATTTCTAAATTGAAGATTAGATGATTATTTAAATTTAGATACCCGCTAACAACTGAAACAGCTAACAAACCAAAATCCACTGAAAAACAGCAACAAAGAAAGTGTTCCTAGAAAAATTATGGAAGAGCATTTCTATAATTAGAATTTTGGAAAGCTTTTGTCTGCCTGATTTTGAAGGTAGTAACATAAGGGAAAATATTATATTTAAAAATGTTTAACTTCAAAAGATGCTATGAATAAATCTGAAAGTACTGAGGAAAATATTTTACAAGTACAAATTGCTAATTTCATTAGAATAAAAAGCTACAAGTCAAGAAAAATGAACTGACTAGATTTAAAAGTGAGCCATTCATGTTAAAAGAAGTACAATAGCAGATAAATCTATAAAAACAAATCTAAGTATACTAATTAACTTAAAATAAAAGATTATATTTTAACTTCTAGATTTATTAACATTAACACAAAATTAACACAATTATGACAGAGTTTGGTAAAAAAAACTGATCATTTTTACAGGATATACAATATGCTATAATCATTTAAAACAATCAAATAATATATTGTATATCAAAATATAACATATCTAAAATCTAATAAGCATGTCTACATTTGAAAAATTTCAAGTAGAAGTCCTTATGATAATTACAAAATGTTCAATTCACTATTGTTGATAATAGCAAAAATATGCAAAGGAAGCAATAATAATAAACTGTGTTTTATAGTACTTTACTGTTTGTAAAAAATTCAGGAATATATTATAAAATATATAACTGATTATTTTGCAAGTTATGAAATCATGGCATACTTTCATTTTTGTGCATGTGTTACTATTAATTTTAAAAATTATAACTATAATGTGACATTTTTAATAATTGTTTTACATATACTTTTATGTATTTAAATTTTATTTTAAAATATAATTTCACAAAAATTTCTATATCACTTTTTGAAATGGTATTGATCATAATTTTTGGTTGATAAAGATTTCTTTACAGTGATCACATACTCCTTCTTATGATCTTCCCAATGTGTTAATGAGTGGGTTTGTGGGAGGTGCTTGTGTGTGTGTGTGTGTGTGTGTGTGTGTGTTCTCACTCATGAGATTTAGTGGGAATAACATAGCCTATCAGTGAAATTTATAAGATATTACTCCATTGTCTGTTGGGTATAGAGATTAAAGATGCCATTGTGATTTCTTTTATTGTGATGCTTGTTTTTTGTTTATTGTATATATTTCTGAAATAATTTAGGAGGTTTCCTCTTTTTAGATGTTTTGACTTTCTATGATGTTGTTCCTTAACTTTACTCCTTTCTTCACTTCCTTCTTTCTTTCCTTCTGTTTTTGTTTTTTTTTTTCTTTCTTAAATTTTCTGGGAGCTGGAAATAGGTGGGTATTTAAAATAAGGAGATTCATTCTTTCTTTAAATCTGGAAAATTTTTAAATGATTTATTTGTTCATATTTTCCCCTCAATTCACTCTTTTCCCAAGATAGTCAGATGGATAGATGGAGTCCACAGAGCATAGAGCTTGGAAGGGCTTCCTCATACCCTGGCTTTACAACACAGACTGTGATGAATTCAAAGTGAAGTATTGACAAGGGATCAAAGCCTGGTATCGACTACACTGGGAGCTCAGATGGATTCCCTCAGGCAGCAGCCACCTCTGTTTCCACAAAGTTGACCCACAGAATCACATCGGGCCTTTCAACTTTCCACAGGCCCCAAATTTCCAGCCCTAGGGCCAGCCGGAAATTTATCTCAGAGTGATGTCTGATTTTTGCTGCCTTAAAAACCCACTGTCCAATCACTTTTCCTCTCTGTTTCTATTCTACCTTGACAATATTTCTACCTCAGGAGTACAAAACCTCATGTTGCTCCTTTCTCCCACAATAGAAGTCAATTTTTCATCAGAAAAAAAAAAAGGCCCAGAACTTATATGGATAAAAGCCTCTTTAGCCTCCAACACCTTCAACTTGACAGTGGAACACTTTGCTTTCACTATTAAATACAAGTTTAAAAAGTCAGTTTCTGTCAACTCCAATCTAAAAACACAAGTCAGGCAGCACTGCTGCGACTTTGTTTCTTTTTTTCTATTTCACACGTTCATTTGAGAGAACAAGAGCGTGTATGCTTGAACAGGAAAACTAGGAAATAGTTGGAAGTGTTCTTTCTAAATTATTATATGCCACTTGATATATATGTAAAATAAGAACTACAAAAATAGCAAAAAAGCTTCTTTATTAAATATCAGTATATATAAATTAAATATAATATATTCGTCAGCACCTCTAAAAATGTATATAAGGATAACTCTTAGAATAAATTATGAATTGACAAATTAATGAATTTTTCTTTAAAATGTCTAATTGCAGTCACAACCATTTGTCAGTTTTGAAGTGGAATTTTATCTGTAGTCATAGCTCTACTGTCAAATAAGTAACTTTGGTTTTAAAAACAGGAAAAATATTCATTCATAAAGCATTTATTTTTGTTAGGCCTTGTGTTAACCAAACTGATATGTGCTCTTATAGAAGTTTGTTATAGTGTAGAAACATACAAATTATAGTGAAATATGATTAACATTTTAATTATATATGATCTATATACGTATAGCATAAACATTGGTATATATACATATATAGACATAAACACAAATGTGTAAAGTTATAAAGTAAAGATACATTATTCTAAATGCATAAAAAGTGATACAAATTGGAGACATTTATTCTGTGATTTGAATTTTAGTAGGCACTACTTAGGGTAGAAATCTGTACATTTTAAAATATTTTTTATTTTTAAATTACAGTTGGTATATTATATTAGTTTCAGGCATACAACATAGAGATTAGACATTTATATAATTTACAAAGTGATCGCCCCAATAAATCTAGTACCCATCTGACACCATACATAGTTATCACAATATTATTGACTATATTTCCTAGGCAACACTTGTACTTCTTAATCCTTTCCCTCTTATCACCCATTTCCTCAACCCCTCTGTCTGCCAGTTGTGAAAATGTTCTCTGTATCTAGAACCTTTTTTTTTTTCCTTTTTCTTTGTTCACTTATTTTTCTTTATTAGAAAAGACCCATTAACTTTGTATGAGTATTAGATTTTGAAGAGGAAAAGACCTCAGACTATCTAGACATCATACACATAAAAACTATCTCATATCTCTTAAGTTTACAACCATTAGTTTAATGAAATCTATCTGCAATCAGATTCCTAGTAAAATTGATTAGGGAGAGTTTGTGCTTACCTTGGGTGTAGCCTGTAAAAATTGTGTTAACAATTAGTAAGTCTCTTTAATACATTTTAAATATGTTTTTGGTAGGCATAGTAAGAATCTAGTGTCTCTAAAATCCTTCTTTTATGCAGATGATTCTTTTTATGGCATAACAACACTAATCAAGCAAATAAGGATTGTGGTGTAGGACTTCTTTTGCTAGGTAATTCCCAAAATCTTGTCAAATTACTTTAGTTCCTTTTATAGTCATTTGTCTAGTTTATTTTGTTTCCTGAGCATATTTTTGAAAGTGAACAAAAGTTTCTCATTGTATTAAAAGTGGAGTTTCTAAGTTTGAATAACAGCTTTTGCAGCTCTATCAGCAAAATTATTGCTTTTAGAAACCTTGTTCTCCTGCCCTGTGTGAGCTCTGTAATGAATTACTGATTCTGAACAGGCAATTATAAATTTTCTAAGAGAGCAGCTATAAATTTTTATGAGATATTTTAATTCTCATTTTAGTAGAAAACCCTCTATTAAAAAAATTATCTCTGTGGCATGACAGACACCAAAGATACATTACATTTATATAATTGTGATGTATATATTCATATTAAATGCAGAATCAAGAGCTGCAGCTCTAGTGACTATTATTAACTCTTCTTCTTGCACAGATAAAACATAGTTTCAAAGGTATTATGATAAGTCACCACAACACAGAAAACCTTAAGTGGGCCATTTTTATCCCAAGTTCATGATCCATCAGTAAACACTATCAATATGCATTATTAATATCAAACAAATAGTGTCATATTTTTCAAAATCTTAGATCTGCAGAGCTGGAGAAGACATTATAGCCACTTTTCAGTTTTTCAAAAGCTTCTTCAGATTCTAGAATCCAGACCAGAAGGTCTTGGAAATTATCATGCAGTTGTTCAGGCAGAGATTTCATTTCTTATACGAAAGCTGGAATCCACAGTTTATAATACTAGTCTCAAAGAATTGTCTATGTTTTTGTTTTTAAATAACTAGACAATATAGTAGGAAAGACCCAAAATCTGGAAGTGTACTTTGCCATAAGTACTGGACTCCTTCATAAGCAAAAGTAAATAAGAATTTAGACTGGTCCATTAGGAACATGATGGGAGGAAGGAAAGGAAGGAAGGAAGGAAGGAAGGAAGGAAGGAAGGAAGGAAGGAAGGAAGGAAGGAAGGAAGGAAGGAAGGAAGAAAGGAAGTAAGGGGAGGAAGGATGGAGGGAAGGAAGGATGGAGGAAGAGATTCCAGAGCGAAGATTAATTACAGAGATCCACTTTGCAGACAATGGTACCAAAGTCAGACATCAGAATAGTTCAGAATATTTCCAGGGTTAGGAACTACAGAGATTAATTTATAAGATCTTCTACAAATCTATATAGTGGTTGACCATCTTTACTAAATTTATCATCTTCCTTTACCAGAAGTATGGGAGCATAACAAGGTGAGTTCCCCTTTTTAAATTCTTCCTTGTTTTTTTTTTCTATTTTTGAAGTAATCAGTTTTATTTCTTTTAATTGGGCACTCAACAAATAATACTGTTGTACATATAGCCATTACCTATTTTTCTGGTAAGCTATTTTTATTGGTTCTACGTGTCAAATTAAACCAGTATTATTCTTCCCTAGGGTTTTGATGCTTCTATTTATTTCTGATCAGGGTGCTTTTCCTGCACAATATGAGACTGTCACTCTCTGCCATGTTCCTGTTGTATTATTGTTTTTTGATGTGTTATTTTTGTGTTTTGTTTTTTTAATAAGTCACACAATAACCAACTCAGGAGCATTTTCCCCAAAGAGTTCCACAGACACTCCATCCAGAGTACAAAATATGATAGCTTTTAAATCGCAGCACAGGTTTCACCTGTAAATTCTCCTAGATTTACAGGACAATCAAGAAAAAGTAATAATGTGTGCTATTAAGAGGACCTACCTGTATAGGAATAGTGGTGGAAAAGGAAAAAGTAGAAGGCTGACTCAAATTACTAACAACCTGTGTTGATCTTTACCAAATGGAAAGTAAAAAATATCTGAGACAATTACAGGATAATTAATACCAATATTTATCACAAGAGGCAAGGATGAATTAACCTGATTTTAAAAAAAGTTATTGACATGTATGGTTCACAACTTTTCACTTCCAAGGTTTCCTCAATCTGTCAATTTTGAGCCATTTGAAAATTATCTCATAGCTGAGAATTTTGTCCTTCTAGGCTTTTCTATTTTTCTTTTTTTTCTATAATTCCTGTATCTTACAGAGGTTTTTTTTTCCCTATAATCCTTCTAACATATTTTCCTCTTGAAACAGTGACATACGATATCCCTTTTTCATTTTTTGCCTTTATAAATTGCACAGAGTAAGGATTATTCCCATGAGAAAGGGATGCTGTCTGAGCAGCCAGTTTAGCAGTCTTGAATTTTTATTTTTATTTTTGGTCTTTCTCTAGATTGCCTGAAAACTGAGTACCTGATGCCAGAATCAGAGTAATTATCTGTCCTTACCATCCTTCATGTTAACTTGGGTTTGGGTAGTCTACAAGAGAACTCAGACAAAGATTGATGAAACTAGAAAATGATTTTGATCTGTTCCATGGTCCATGCCAGTGAATGTTGAGCTGCAACAAGCTGCTAATGGAAATCAATGGGGAATTCACCCATCATGTCAGTACACCACTGCATCTTCTCCCAGCTGACCTTTACTAATAGGCTTCAAGTACTGCTATTAGCAACTGCTCCTGATGGCTTTCTAATGTCCTTAGTCCTTCCATAGTCCTGGGAGGCAGTGGGTAATCAGCTTTCCTTTGCCACAGTATCTCTTGTTGTCATGATCTTTTGGATCCCAATGTGCTTGCCTCATCAAAAGAGCAAAGTCTGCTGGTAGCTGAATTCCATGCAGTAGCCATCTCCATGAATGGAGCTGTAACTGCTTTGGAGAACTTCAACAAAGGCAAAAGAATCTTTTAAATGACTAATATGTATTCCTGTGAAAGGCATGTGGATAACTGAGGAATCTTAGACAGCTTCTCAGTTTTGCTCATGATCCAAATAGGAAGGGCACATTTAACATGCATAGAGCCAAGAAAAATGCAAATTAATGGCACTGTGGTTTTCATCAGCTTACTACCATGTTTATTTACCTTAGTTCAACTTCTCTCCATCCTGTTACCTTCTTATGAAGGTACAGTCTTTTATCCAAGTTTTTAATTATTTCCCAATTGGGCTCTTTCATCATATCTGCTTCCTCATTATAAACTGTATGAATGATAAGACTCCTGGAGGTGAAATATAGGCCAACACATGAGGTGGACTCAGGGTTAGGCCATCAGCCATACATACCATGTCTTCAAATAGAACAGCAGATTCATTACCAGCTAACCAGAGTTGTGCTATCATCCATCCTGAAGGACATATGGATGCTAATTTATACAAATTACAAGAACTGTCCTTAGGCTATTGCAAGATTGGATTTTCATATACCCATTCCAAATGTGATAGACAGACAATAGCTCCTTAAGAAGCACACTTGCAGACAAGATTCCTGGCTTCCCATGTTTTCCAACCATAGATGATCCTCATTGGATTTTAGAGTCATATTCCCCATGCTTTTTCAATAGTCTTGAATTTGGAGAGGGTGGATTATGTGGTTTACCTGGTTAGTATTCCAAAAGTTTGAAGCTGTAGATAAAAGGGATACATATATATATATATATATATATATATATATATATATATATATATATATGTGTGTGTGTGTGTGTGTGTGTATACATATATATATTTAAAGGTTTTACCTGACTGTTGTGTGGGCACTATTAGCCAGGCCATTTAATTTAGAAACTAACATAGAACCTTTCCAAAAAGGTAGAATAAAAATAAAGTTTTATTATTGAACAAGCGTTAAACCAGAATGTAACACTCATCACATTCAATTGCAAAGAGATTGCCAAAACAGAAAGCTCACCCTTTTCTATAGCCAAGAAAATACAACCCATTACATACATGTTTTCACAATAAACAATAACTAGTCCTTCACATAATAGGACTTGACAGCACCATTTGTCACACTTACATCCAAACTTCACTTGGTAATCAGCATGAACACTGGCATTACTTAATTGGCTTTATGTTTTTTATCATGCCGGAGTCTTGTATAGGGCCATAGAGAATGAAGCAAATGATTTTGGACTTTAGCGTGGATTTTGTGTTCATCCAGTGAAGATCCAAAGAGATTTGAGATTTATTGTTACTATGGTTACCCTCAGTGCTCTACAGCCACCCACTTCCTTTAGCAGCATAGTGTGTTTAGGATGGGGGTTACTCAGCTAGAAGTTCTTTCCCCAATGTCAACCCTTGGCATTTGTCTTCTTTTTGCACTGTGCCTCATAGAGAATATCTGTCTCTTGCAGTGCTCCCAGCTGTATTTGATGGTTATTTTTACACAAAACATGTTAGCCTGCTGGTGAGTCTGATATTTGGATTAAGCTTGGTGTTTAAAAAGACACTGTGTCCCTGAGCATAGCATATGTGACCTTCACAATGATCTTGCTCTTCTTCAGCTATAATATTGGATTTAGCACATATTTCTGCCCATCCTCATGGGTAGAGAGATTTTTTTTCAATCTTTCTACAACTGCAGTGAGTTTTCAGCAGTGCCTTAAGGGCAACAGTTTTTGATAAAGGGGAAAAAAAACAACAACTATTGTCCTCTTCCTTAATATTATGGCTTTTTTTTTCTTTTCTTTTTAAATCTTATACTAACAATACTTTCACACAGGTGATCAATAGTGCATTGAATAAATGTTTTTCCAAGTTTATAAAAGCTTCCATAGCAGTTGTTTTAGAACCAAAAAGAACAGCTTTAAAAAACGGAGTGAACGTAAGTTACAGTTGCCCTTCATATTGCAAAAGCACTTAGGCTTGTTTTTCAATAGTAAAAACAAGGAAGATGGGCCCAGAACTGCACTGTTTCCAGTTCAGTCTCAGGAGGAAAACTTTCTCAGGATTCTCCCTAGCCACAATTCTTATAACAGATTTTTAATCTTTTTTTTTTTCATTTAAAAATATTCATATTTTGATTTGAAAAAAATCAGAGTCCATGTAACCATTTGAGGGTTTCATCACAGCCTGTACACATGTATGAGAAAATGAAATCCCATGATATTATAATCAATTTGTATGAATGGAGATGTAGCTAAACATTTGGGAAATCTGTCTGTTGCTCAGCAACAATTCCACTTAAGCATTGTGTTTCATTTACAGAACTACTTACGTACTTAGGATCTTATTCAGTGTCTAGAAGTAAATTCATTGTTTGTATGATCACTGGAATTTCTATGAGTAGTTTTCATCCAACTCTCTATTTGCTGCCAAAAATTCCATTCCTTATTTTAATTCACATTCTTGCCTTTGGTTCTTATTGTAAAATATCCTTTCACATTTTTTTCCTCTCATGAAACAGCTTTCATTAAGTACAAGTATATACTTAATAGCAATTGTGTTTTATTCATTTCCTTGAGAAACTCAAGTTAAATACCATTATAATTTGTAATTATATTTCTTCCAACACATGATTATTATATACCCTTGGGACTTGCTGATCTGTCCAAGTCCATCTGGCATTTTCAGATGTCTCATCATATATTAAATTATACTAATTTCATCAAATATATTAGCATGATGTGCAATATCTGATGCCATGAATTACAAGACATTTCTTACTGATTATTTTTAATAGTAGACATGAGCCTAATCTAATTATGTAAATGTATACCACTAACAAATATCTAACTCAATAAAATATTATGCATAAACCATCCTGTAATATTAAATATTGTTAGACTTCTGCCTCAACATAAGGTGTTCACTATTCTGGGTAAATACACATTTGAGAGGATTGAGATTCAGAAATAAATACAATCTATAATAATAAAAGCATAATATGCTAATTAGACCAGATGTCCTTCCAGACATCCTTCCAGGGCTGTTGCTGTGAGGGCCAGGGTGGCGGCCGGGGCTGCTGCCTCGGCCCTTGGAGCCCCTTGCACGAATTTCGTGCATTAGGCCTCTAGTTATTAATAAACTACATTATTGGAAGATATTGAACTGAAATTTAAGTTACATGTTAAAATATGTAAAACTACACATTTGAACTATTGATTTGTTTTTAATTCCTAATTAAAGTATGTGGTGATTACAGGGAGTTCCAACACAACATCTTTATTTATAAGTAATTTTTTTTCCTTTATTGCTGCAAATATGATCAGATACAGTATAAGTATCTGGAAATATCAGAAGTGATGTGATCTTTTCTTATTTGAAAAGGCATTTCCTTTTGTTGTCAGTAGATCCCAGTTCTTGTTTTTACTCTATACTTTGTTCATTTGACATATCATAAATGTTAATAATACTTGTGAGAAAGTGTACTATGTACACACATATAGACAAACACACTAACATAACAATGAAAGACAAAAACAATTGATTAATGGTATTTTGAGAACTTGGTAAGTAATGTAGGTATTTATTCAGTGCATATGTGTTGCTTGCAACCACATATGACATGTCATGCCTGACAGTGATAATGTAAACATGAAAACTGAAATGGTCTTTCAAGAGTTTTAGAGTTCAGTGGGGCTATAAACATTTTCTCCTGGAAGAAACTATAAAATACTATGAAAATAAACTCAATAAAACAGGCTATATTTGTATTTATTTATTTATTTATTTATTTATTTATTTAGAGTGAACCAATAGTTTGGCACTGACTTTTACTTATTTTTTTTTCTTTTTTTTTTTTTAAATATATTTTATTGATTTTTTACAGAGAGGAAGAGAGAGGGATAGAGAGTTAGAAACATCGATGAGAGAGAGACATCGATCAGCCGCCTCCTGCACGCCCCCTACTGGGGATGTGCCCGCAACCCAGGTACATGCCCTTGACCGGAATCGAACCCAGGACCCTTCAGTCCGCAGGCCGTCGCTCTATCCACTGAGCCAAACCGGTTAGGGCTTATTTATTTTTCTTTAGTTTTTAATTTTTTCCATTATCATTTATTCCTCTATGCCTTCTTCCACCTCCACTGCCATCCCCAATCACCACCCTGTTGTCTATGTACCTGAGTTCTTTCTCTCTTTTTTGTTTTTCTTTTTTGCTCAACCCGTCCACTCTTCCCAACACCCCTCCTCCACCGAAGCTCTCTGTGTGCTATCTATGAGTCTGTCTCTATTTGACTTGTTAACTCAATTTGTTCATTGAAGTTCACATATGAGTGAAATTACAGGGTACTTGTATCTCTCTAACTGGCTTATTTTACTTAGCATAATGTTCTCCAAGTCCATCAATGCTATCACAAAGGGTATTTTATTGTTAAATTGTTCATTCTGATTCCAAGATTACCAATATGAGCATTTTTTCTAACAAAATAAAACCCAAAGTAATCATTGAGTAAATCACTAAGAGAATGTACCTTTCCTCTGTTATGGGGTTAAATATCAATACTGGCCATCACTTTTTCAAATATTTGGGTAATAAAACAAACAATTTGAAGCTGAGTGATGACTTCATTTGACTTTACTTGTCTCACACCTGATTTTAGAGAATTATATATGATTCAGAAGGTTACAAGTAAACCTCTGGACAATGTGAGACATCAACAACATGGCAGATGTACAGAAAACTAGAAGGAGATAACCTGGACTAGCCTGGGGGAAGACATACACCTTGACTATATTATATGTGTAAAGCCTTTACTGTTATATTTATGATATATGATATATCATGTTAAGAAGGACTTTTCTAGGAGAATAAAACATCAATTTTGAAATAAAACAAAGTTCCTAACTTTGGCTGTGACTCTGAATACAGCTAACACTTTGCTAAGTAGATGTTATTAATTCTTAAAACTGGGAATTCTCAAACACTGATTATTTAGGGGTAGGGAAGGTGATGTTTGTTGTCTTTGTATCCTTAAAATGAATTGTCATTATCAACATTTGTTATTGCACTCAGCAATGGTGGCTGGATCCTAATAAGTCATCTGTATTTTTGCCTAAACTTTCACTAATATAATCTACCAATCCACATTTCCACCATTGCTTCATTTGTACTTATCATTGTGTAGATTCTGACCTAATATTTAATCTACTGGACCCTTTTTGAGATTTCTATCAGCCTTTGGGAAGTATATGTCACAGAAAAATAGCTGAGTCATTCATTCACTCTCCTCATGTGGAAAGTACACTGCACTGGTCTAAGATAAAAATATTTTATTCCAACCACTGATTTTGTTACTTAGGAGCTGTAGGAACTGACACAAAAGATAGTCTCAAATTTTATTCCATCCTTAGCAAAATGAGATTAATAATACATTTTTCAAAATAACCTGCGACATTAATGTCACCATAAATATAACTCTATCCTTTGCTAATATAAAAAGCCTGACTCTGCCACAGAACCAAATCAGTCAATGGTAAACTGACACCAAGCCACTTAAAAAACTAATAAAAAATTCCAGCATCAGGAAGTTGTTCCCTACATTTGGTTGTTTTTCATAATGTAGGAAATGCTTCTACATAATTGAGTTAATATTTTATAAATCGAGGTAATATAAATCAAGAAAATATTTTATAAATCAAGGTATTTGCTTATTCATATTCCATCTACTTGCAAAAAGCAAATGAGTGGATGTTTCATAAAAATGTAATACAACAAGATTAGACAGTATTAATAAAACATAAAGACAATTTGTAAAGAAGGGGAAAAGGAAATGTAGGACATTTTGATGGCAGAATTGTGCAACAACCAACCACAAATTATCTCTGAGTTGTGTAGAAGTGGGATATAACCCTGAAGCCTAGGGTTCCATTTTTAATTTGCATATGAAAGGCTAGTTAGTAAAGATATATATATATATATATATATATATATATATATATATATGCATATATGCATATATATTCTTCATGTTGATCATTTATATTTAATTTCCTGGGATTTTAATTCCACGTAGTAAGATTCTCTGTGCCACAACAGTCACTTCTTTGGGAAGTTGCCAGCAGTTTGGGCAATGAAAGCTCACAAGACACTAGTATATATTGCGTAAGGCCTGGGCTTTGTTTGCAGCCAGGATGCCAGGTTGACCAGCTGCCTCTGCCCTTCATCACCTCTACGACCTTGGGAACTTATTAATATCTATATGCCTCTGTTTCAGTATCTGCAAAGAGCCTGGGATGTCTACCTCACAGTGTTGCTTTGAAGAATAAATGTGTCAATATATGTCCAGTACTTAGAACAGTGTTTGCTCATAGTCACTGATCAGTATCAATGTTGGCTTTTCTTTTTATAAATTGTGATAGTGATTTTCTTTTAGAAAAGTCCTCAATATAGATACCCTAGTAAAACAAATATATCGATTACCCACACACTGCTCAGAAAAATCTTGTGAGGTCATTTTTAAAATGGGTGCAGGTGCAGTCAGCTAGATAAGTTTTAGCGATATAAGATGCATGTATTATCTTGATTACAATTTTGAAAAAAAGGGGAGGCAATTTTCTTACTATAAAGAGAGTAATCAGTGTGACTCTGTGTGTGTGTGTGTGTGTGTGTGTGTGTAGGCAGTAATGAGGAGATAAAGTACATAATGCCTCCCCTCCTCCTTCTAATTCCTGCTCCTGCAATACAGGTTTAAGAAATTGAATGATTGAGGCCACACTCCACACTTACTGGAAATTTTTCTGTAGATGAAAATGATTGCCTTATCTGAAACATAATGTCTATTATTAGATGTTATCCCAGGAAATAAAAATATTGGAGCTAATATAAGACAGAGCATCTTGAGAGGACTTGAGCCAGTTCTCAGAGGCGCTGCCATAGCAATCGTAAGCTGTACATTGCTCTCAACCAGTCGTTCTAAACTATAGATGCTGTGGAGACCCTATTCAGAGTACACTGGCTGCACAAGGCCAATTGGAGTGTAGAGGCCTTGTTCAGAGTTTGCTGGATGTGCAAGGTCACTCAGAGCGTGGGAATATTACTAGCAATCCCGGTGGCCAAGGACTATACACAGGTGCAAGAGCAAGGCCGCAGTCATCTGTACATACACTGTGCAAGCATGCCCTTCTATAACTCCAAAGACTGAGGTCGCCATATGCAAAGAGGCCTCTTTTGTCTAAGCAGTATAAAGTTGTTACTGACCAACCAGTGAGGCTGCTTGGTAAGGCTAGCTCCTATGTTAGGTGCTGCTACATTATGGAGAAGATGGGTGATTGACTAGCCGGCAGTGCGGGGCTGCTCAAATAATGGCTGTGGGTACAAAAGCTGCTGCTACTATGTAGGAAAGCGATATTGCTACCTAGCTGGTGTGCGGCTTTGTGCTGTGAAGAACAGTTTTGTCTAGTGGCTCCTTGTTAGCGATGGCTCCTTGGCCACTGGCTCCTACAATAAAGATTCTCTTATACACCCACAACTTCTCATGGCTTCTCTGTCTACTCCCTGGCATTTAAGAAGGCCCAGCCCCTGGCAGAGGGGCTCAGACCTGACAGTTGGCATAGTGGAGCAGAGGATAAAGGAGGAACTGAGTTCCCAACAGTTAGTATGGCAAGCAGGGTTCAAGGAGGAACTTGCTCTGACAGATGCAAATTTGAATCATCTGATGAGTTTTTAAAAATCAGATGCTTAACCACACTCACAAATATTTTTATTTAATTGATCTAGATATCCATAGGGATACTGCTATTTTCAAAAGCTGGGGTAGAGTCGATGACTACTTTCCTTTGTGACTCATTCTGATGAGGGTAAAAGAAGCAAAAACTGATTAAACTGATTCAAGAACAACTTTTTTTTTTCTTTACTTTTTACTTTCAGCAACAGACACCTACACTTTCACTTCGCCTGAGTAAGCAAATACCAGAGTCCTTGAGAATATCTCTGGTGAATATAATTCCAAAAGGGCAATTCTTAAAATAGTGACAATGACATGGTAGCTTTATTTAGTATTTCATAGTTTTGAGTAGGAAATATCAGACATGTATGTCTATATTATTTTGTATGCAACCAGAGAATTACATTTTTGTCTGAGTTAGCTGAACAATGGCTCAGTATTTTATATGTGGGGTGGGGTAAAAGTAGTTTACAATTGTGAGTATGCACAATACAGTTTACTATTGTATTGTTATTCATTAATTTATTCTTTAATTATTATTTTCCATACAAACAACCCTTTTTGGTATATATTAAAATATCATAAATACTTACTAAAATAACTTAATTTCTCTCAGAATGTTTTTATATTAATTTGAAAATAGAAACATTTCCAATTATCCTATAATTCTTATCTTGATAGACAATACAAAACATGAAATAACATTCCTTGATTGATAATGATAAATCTCCAGTGGTAATGGATAGAACATTTTATAAAACTGAATAGATGATCATATCAAATTCACCTTTACATAATTTAAGGTCTTAGGTATCTATGCAATTTCAAAGAGTTTTTGGAGTAGAAAGGATACACTGACAGGATTTTTCTTCTCTTATAAAGTGAGTAGGCTTACGTAGAATCCAATGTCAAAGCCATGTTACACAGGTTTTATCAAAGGAAAGGGAACAACTAATACAAATGACAATGGAAGAATTCTCTCAGAGGCAGACATTGCAGAATTGGAATTCTAACCATCATGTTACAGGCACTTCTCAGTGACACCAGAGAGGTGTTACCAGACAGTACAGTCCCCTGAGTGAGTGGGAGACGGCTGTCCCCAATCTCTTCCCTTGTCTTCTCACATAAATTAATTTGACTGCATTGTGGAAAACCAATTTATTAAATCATGCACCTGTATTGAAAAAGAGCAAAAGCAAGCCTATACATCTGGTTTATGCAGCACAGACAGACTCTCGGCTAATCTGAAGAGCAAGTTGGGTGGGAGTCTGAGGCATTATATGCGCTCCTGTCTATAGGCTTCAAAATTCCTCTGAGGACTATTTTGGTACAGATTAATTTCAAGGTCCCTATTTTTACTTTGTTGTGGCTTTCCCAGAATTCATGAAAAGCACCTGGCAAGCCTTGAGACTGCTGGCTTCTCATCTTAGGAAAGCAGCCCTTTTCCCCTTCCCCTTTCCCCCTTATTTCTGCATTCACTCATTACAGAGGCTTCTTTTTTCTTTTTTTTTTTTTAACCATTTGCTCTGTGTCCTTGGCTGGGGAAGATAATGGCGTGTTAGTCCTGGCTGCAAAATGTCCACACTGTTTGACCTTGTTTTAACTTTCCTGTCTCAGTTTCCCTCTTCCTCTTGCCCTGGAATCCTGTAACAATCAGAGAATTCCTTTTAAAAGGAAATATAACTTAAGTCCTAGAGTGGATAGTCATAGAAAAAGAACTAAAAAGCATGTATACATAGTGTGTAAAATTGTTCCTTTTATATATTTTAATATTGTATTTACCATTTATAGTCAATTAATGGTTTGGGTTTAGGCTTCAGTTCTTCAAAACGCACCCAGCAAATGCTAAGTAAATAAATAAAAATAAGTGGCTTAATTTACTCAAGTTTAGTTTAGTTATTTCTGATAGTTATCATCAAGCATCA
The DNA here is from genome assembly GCF_963455305.1 of Plecotus auritus. NCBI lineage: Eukaryota > Metazoa > Chordata > Mammalia > Chiroptera > Vespertilionidae > Plecotus > Plecotus auritus. The sequence continues at coordinate 201,412,707 of NC_137771.1, read as the reverse complement.
GCTCTATAGTTTTATAAATATTATGTTTTTAGTAATATGTATAATAAGTACTGAACTTTGTTTAAATTTGACTCAACCAAATATGTATATTTTAGTCTCCTCCCATTAAGTTCCTCAATAGTGTTTTGACATTTTGATACTTGACTGATGTCACTGACTATTATCCTGCATCTCTCCACCCCCAGAAATTTAAGCCTATTGTCTCTTCTTATGTGGTCTAGTCTTTGTGACATCATTATGCAGTCAGTGTTGAGTTGCTTACTACATTTTTCTACAAATAGTTAGTCATGAAATATATTCACATCAATTTGTTCCTTCAAGCTTCTACTTTTCTTCTGCCTTGGCTAGAGAAATATAATTACTCTGTGCATTACTCTCTATACACTTATTCTTTATGGGAAATACAAAGAAATTACGGAAACAGAAAACAAATTATCTTAGGAAACATTTACCTTCTATATGCATTCAATTATTTACTATTTGTGATTTTTAATAGCTACTACTAGTTAAAATTATGAGTGGGTGGGTTGGGGGTTAATGGGTGGATAAGGACACATATGTAATACCTTAATCAATAAAGAAATTAAAAACAAAATTAAAACAATTAAAAAATAAAATTATATTTTAAAATTCAAAACATAGTAGAAAATAAAGTAAAATTTGCATGATTGTGTTTTAGAATCCTACATAATAAAAGGGTAATATGCAAATTAACCCTAATGGCTGAACAACCAGGAATGACCAGTCGCTATGACATGCACTGAGCACCAGGGGGCAGATGCTCAATGCAGGAGCTGTACCCTGGCGGTCAATGCACTTCCACAGGGGGAGTGCCACTCAGTCAGACACCAGCTCAGGGCTGGCCAGTGCAGTGGCTGTGGCGGGAGCCTCTCCTGACTCCACAGCAGTGCTAAGGATGTCTGACCACCAGCTTTGGCCTGCTCCCTGCGGGGAGTGGGCCTAAGCTATTAGTTGGACATCCTTCTGAGGGCTCTCGAGCTGCCAGAGGATGCCTGACTGACAGCTTAGGCCTGATCCCCCAGGGAGTGGGCCTAAGCTGGCAGGTGGACATCCCCCGACAGCTTCCAGACTGCGAGAGTGCAGGCCAGGCTGAGGGATCCACCTGAGTGCATGGATTTTGTGCACCGAGCCTCTAGTATATTATATTTGGTTAGATGTTAATAGAAATGGAAGTTAAACAAATGTCTAAGGTTTGTGTTTTTTTTTTAAGCAAACATGAAAGATGGGAAGATTTGTAAACAAACATGAAGGAAAGAAAGCAATTCTGAGTGTTGAGAGATAATTTATAAGTTTACTTGTCTCTAACTCTCCATCTCTGATGTCAAGAAGTAGACATTCAAAATCATAAGGATTTAAGTAGAGGTCTTCTGGTGACTTGCTGAGAACCCTGATGGAAGAGGGATACATCTTGAGGACACCATTCCTCACTCTGACTAAGTACCCAGTACTTTGTATCACTTTCTTTTTCAACTAGCCCTTCCTTGACCCCAGAGCTTTTGGTTCTCAGGTTCCTGAACAATGTGATAACCACTGATACACCTATCTTTGCCAGTACACTATTCCATGGGGAATATGGAATAGAAGAAAATGTTTCCTCCAGTTTTACACTACTGCTTATACCAGGGGTGGGCAAACTTTTTGACTCGAGGGCCACAATGGGTTCTTAAACTGGACCAGAGGACCGGAACAAAAGCATGGATGGAGTGTTTGTGTGAACGAATATAAATTCAAAGTAAAGGAGCGGAGGCGAGAGCAAGAGAACCCTCTGCTCTTTTGGCTCCGCAGGCCGGATAGAACAGCCGAACAGGCCGGTTCCAGCCCGCAGGCAGTAGTTTGCCCACGGCTGGCTTATACCATCATAGTAAGTGATGAAGGTTTAACTCTTACTATTGGCTTCCTGCTCTGTCATCTGACAGCTCAATTCTCTCTCTCTCTCTCTCTCTCTCTCTCTCAATTCAACTGAGCTCCTGATGCATCCTTGAAAAATATTTGAATCTTGCACCAACGCATGAAAGAAATGGTAAGGCCATACCCATTTTCCCTGTTTGTAGATTATTCTAATTTAAAAGATTTGGGAGCAAGTTAATTAATAATTGCTTTTTAAAGTTGCTGAGAGAACTGGAATAAAGCATTTTGCAAGTAGTTAATGGTTTTCAATGTTTCAGATGGCATAATATTAGAATCGATCTAACTAATGGAGACTTCTTATGTTGCTTTTAATGTTAATAGTGTTAATTCTTCAGGCACCAACTTCGGCTGCTGAAAAAGATTCTCCCTTTCTTTCCTCACTCAATTTCTACTTGTTAATATTTCCCAGGCACAAAACCTATGGATTGGTATCATGTCACTCACTTTTCACTTTTCTCCTGGCTGTGCAAATATACTTCCTTAAGTTCAATCACTTTTCATTCTCAAAAAGCAATTTCCAAACCAAAAGTGGCTATTTTCGTGCTCTTGATTTGGGAATTCATCACTTTGACAGATTCTTTATAAAATTCTCCACTCCCTTCTCAATTAGGATTTGAAGTCTCTAGGGATGTTCTTTCATGAGAAAAGTATGATAAAACATACACAAAGTACATTTTTCTCTGCAGACTTTTAAAAAAGCCCTATGTATTTTTTTCCTAGGTCCTGACATTCTGGTGCTATCAATGCCAGCTAGAAAGCACTGCTTCTGTGGCTCTATATTTCCCACTTGTAAGAAAGCCAGCTGCTTGAAATTCCTCCAAAATAGTTTCATCAAGTTAGTGAGATTTATGGAGTCCATGAGTATGGAATCCTATTGTCATCCATGGCTGACATTGTACAATCTGCCCCCAACATCTAACAGCAATCTAAGAAAGGAGTGGGTCCCTATATTGTTAAAGAGTAAAACCATAAAACACATAATTTTTCTTTTCTCTGTTGCACTATAAATGTAGCCCAGATTTTCTTTTGATGGGTTAGAATACAGAATTGCTCCTCAAAACACTATCCACAGAGTATTAGCAATGGTGTATTTAGAAATTTTGTTGGAAATACAGAATATAGGGTTTCACCCTGAACTTAGGGAATCACAATCTGCATTTTAACAAGATCCTTAGAGGAATTTAGTGCACTTTAAAGATTAAGAAACTATCATAACTATTTGGCCATTCTGAGTTCAATAATTTCTCCCTCAAACAAGAAATTATCAAATTTTTCCGGATGCCTTCATTTATAAACGTTAGCTCCTACTCTTCAGTGTACTCTCATTTTGCTCATTGAAAAGTTCATCACAAATTGATGAACTTTTCAATGAGCAAAGCCAGTTACAATGATCATTATTTTACTTTAAATTTGTGGAAATTCATGATGACCTTATCCTATCTAATAAAGAGGAAATATGATAATTGACCCTCATGCTGTCACAAAGATGGCAGCGACCACAGCTAATAAGGAGGGAATATGCTAATTGACTGCCCCACCCTCAAATATGGTGGCATCCACAGCCAATAAGGAGGGAATATGCTAATTGACTGCCCAGCCCTCAAAGATGGCAGTGCCCACAGCCACAAGATGGCTGTGCCCAGTCCCCTCAGCCCCGCCAGGGCGACAGGCACACTGCAAGGCTGGGCCCGTCCCCAGTGAGGCCCGGCCGCTCCGTTGCCTGCCTCCCAAGTACCCCAGTCCCTTCAGCTCCCCAGTCACCCAGGGCCAGCCCGAGGCACAGGCAAACTTCAGATGGTGGCTTCCCAGCCTACCCAGGGCTGCCCATAGCTCAGGTAACCAGGGCCGGCTGAGGCTTGCACTGCTGGCAGTGGCAGCAGCAGAGGTGTAATTGGGCGTCGCCTTCCCCTGGTCGCTGGGTCGCCTGCCACCCCTGAAGGCTCCTGGACTGTGAGAGACGGCAGGCCGGCTGAAGGACCACCCTCCAATGCATGAATTTTCATGCATCAGGCCTCTAGTATTTAATATAGTACTACCTAGGTAATTTTCTTCTCCATTTCATTATTATTATTTCCCAATTTCTTTCTTTTTCTTAAATAATTTTGCAAATACTCTGTATATCATCTTGTTTATCAGAAATCTTTAATCCAAGAATGCAATCATAAAATGATCAATGCCAGGCTGGTGTGGCTCAGTGGTTGAGCATTGACCCATGAACCGAGAGGTCACTGGTTTGACTCAGAGTCAGGGCACATGCCCCAGTTGCAGGCTTGATCCCCAATGGGGGGCGTGCAGGAGGCAACCAATCAGTGACTCTCTCTCATCATTGATGTTTCTCTCTCATTGATGTTTCTATCTCTCTATCCCTCTTCCTTCCTCTGTCTCTAAAAATCAATAAAGGAAAACACTTTAAAAAAAAATGATCAATGTAACCTATCCCTGTGTGTTAGAATCTATTCATTGCACTCTGAAATGGCTTGATAATTTTTAAAGGGTTACTTAGTTCCCTGGGCCTGCAACATGCCCAGGATCCTTAGCAATGGATGTACATCAGGGAAGTGGTTCTAATGGTTAATAAATAAATTCTACACTCAGAGATTTTAATTGAAAATGCAAAGTTCTCTAGGAATGCACATTTTGAAGAGAGAGAGAAGGAGAGACAGAGAAAGAATCCAGCCAATGCTAAAGCAAAAAACGGTGAAGAAAAAAAACAAAAACTACTCCAAATTATGAGCTAAATAAGGGACTCATGCAAGTGCCCTTCTTCACTATCAGTAACTCAACTTAGTTCTTATACTTGATCAGAATTGGACAGTGACGTTCTTAAGTAGCTGAGTGATTTCTCTTTTTGGTCCTCATGACTCAATTCTAAACCAAGCCTTCAGCCTCTCAAGACTGGATTCTTTGGCGCTGGACCACAGCTTCCAGACAAACAAGACTCTCTTATCCATCATGCAGTGCCTGGCTCATTCACCACATTTACCTGCTCCTTGGATTTCCACTGATTACCTGTTTTTCCCCCTGCTATGATGATCACCATGGATTTTGGATTTAGCATGAATTTAAGTTAATTGCCTTGAATGCAACCTTTTTCATTTTTTATAATACTCTGTTTTTATAAATATACTAGAGGCCTGGTGCATGAAATTCATGCATGGGGCGGTGGTGTCCCTCAGCCCAGTCTGCACCCTCTCCAATCTGGGACATCCTTTCACAACCCAGGACTGCTGGCTCCCAAACGCTCACCTGCCTGCCTGATTGTCCCCCATTTCTGCTTGACAGCCTAATCACCCCTTAACCACTCCCCTGCCAGCCTGATCGATGCCTAACTGCTCCCCTGCCAGCCTGATTACCCCTATCTGCCCTCCCCTGCCAGCCTTGTCTCCCCCAACTGCCCTCCCCTGCAGGCCTGATCCCCCGCAACTAGCCTCTCCTGCAGGCCTGGTTCCCCCAACTGCCCTTCCCTGCAAACCTGCCCCACCAACTGCCCTCCCCTGCAGGCCTGGTCCCCCCCAACTGCCCTCCCCTGCAGGCCTTCCCCCCCCAACTGCCCTCACTTGCTGTCCTGGTCACTCCTAACTGCCCTCCTCTGCCAGCCATCTTGTGTCCACATGAGGGCATCCATCTTTGACCACATGGGGGCAGCCATCTTGTGTGTTGGAGTGACAACCAATTTGCACATTACTCTTTTATTAGATAGGATTTTTATTGAAATTTGGTGCTTACATTGGTTAATAAAATTTTATGGGTTTCAAGTGTACAATTGTATAATATAACATCTGTATATTGTACTGTGTGTTCACCACCCAAAGTCTAGTCTCCTTCCATTACTATTTATCCCCCTTTACCCTCTTGTACTTGCCCCCATGCCCCTTTTCCTCTGATAGTTACTATACTGTTATCTGTGTCTATGAGTTTTTTGTTGTTCTTTTTGTTTAATTCCTTCACCTATTTCACCCAGCCCCAGGACACTCCTCCCCTCTAACAGCTGTCAGTCTGTTTTCTGTATCTATAAGTTTATTTCTATTTTGTTTGTTAGTTTATTTTGTTCTTTAGATCACATATGTAAGTGAAATTATATGGTATTTGTCTTTCTCTGGCAAGCTTATTTCATTTATTAAAATGCTCTCCAGGTCCATCCGTTGTGTAAATGTTTTTTATCCACTCATCTACTGATGGTCAGGTGGGCTGTTTTCAAATCTTAGCTATTATCATCTGTTTTTAATATATAAAACTTATCTTTGGTCTTCCTTTTAAGGGAGACAATTAATCTACATTTCTCACACAACAAGATCTTCCAAATTCCTGTTTGCACCTTTCATTACTTACACCTACATCACAATCTGGCCACGAAACTCTAGCTTTGAAAATGATAAGCAGCACTTCCAGAGAGGGCACAATGTCCCATTTAAACATTATAAAGTGACTCTAAATAATATGATACAAATAATTTTTCTGTGTTTCACCCTTAAAGATCATTTTATTTTTCCAGGGGAAGGAACAATGCACACAAATAGTTCAATCAATGGCATCTGATAGATTAATTCATCAACCCCCAACTGATTTCAATTTGTTTTCTTTTTGAATTTGACATTACTTTTTCATTATTTTTTGGATGACCTTGATAAAACTCATTATTTCTTTGAGCCTCAATCTATTATTGTTTCTTTTCAGATAATAGTAAATACTATGAAGGCATCTTATGGGGGCCAATCACAGTTTCCACAATTTTACATTCTATGAAACTGTAGCACTTCCCCAAACCTCCAGAAACTCTTGTAGGGTTTCTTTATTTTTACAAATAAAAACAAAAGCAATCCCCGCAACTATTATGTAGTGTCCTATAATAAAATGAAGCTATTTTACACCAAGAAATTATATAAATTAAGAATAAAAATGGAATCTTATAAATTGAAAACATATTTTTTTAACTTTTTAAAAAGCACTAATTGACATAATGACTTTCTCATCTTACTTGGAACATTTTTTTCATTAACTGAGCCGTATACATGCAGCGCAATATAAGCCATAGAGCTGATTATTTCTCCTTTCTAATGGTGTAATTAGCTAGAAATTTTTAGGAGAACAATTTTTTTTTCACTTTGTAAAAGATTAATATTTTCCTACTCACTTTTTAGACAATTACAGATAAAAGCATTTATTTACATTCTTATTGTATTTCCTATATCACATAGTAAGACTCAAGGATAAGTTCTTTATTAACATTCATACAGTCTCCTCAGATAATGTTTATTTAAGATAATACAACTTACTTTTAAATCTCTGTTATATGCATTATAAGGAAAAACAATAGGGTGGAGAATATGACACCCATGGGATATCTACAGAATTTTGAAATCAGGTCATTGATATATTTGAATGAAAATATTAACCAGAAAACTACATAATGATATTTTACTATAAGTTTAATATCTCTTTGAATATGATACCTAAAATTCTACTGCTTGTTTTAACAGAAACACTTTAACTATTTCAAGGAAGGACTTTCCTGATCTCATTGTTACTGCCTATTAGGTTTTAATTAGATAATCATTACTTTTCCAGATAGCATTTTTCTTTACAAGGAGTAGCCAGAACTATTCAAGGTTGTAATTCAAAATGCACTTATTTTGAAAAACGAAACATACATTTTCTAACAGATTGTGTTCCCGTGAGTGTTTCCTTTTGTTGCTTTTTTCACTGGTAGTCAATTAGCTGACAAGAAATTGTCATTCATTGCAGAATCTTAAATTCTATGACCAGAGGTTTCCTAATATGTCATCTGTCAAAATGTCAACAAAAGAGGTAGTTGTGTGGTTTATTTTTTAACTTGTGAGAATATTTTCCAAAATTACTATATTGTCTGCTATACATTTAATCCAATTTTCTCAAGTAATTTGTTAAGCCTTTAAACATCAAAAGTTCACACAAAGATGAAAATGCTTTTTTCAGAAAATGTATTTCTTTTGCTACATCAATAAAGTATTTTTATTTTAAAAAATCACAAATAAACCAATAGAAGACATAAATAAGGGGACAGATTTCCTTTGTTCTTGAATTGGAATAATTATTATGGTTAAAATATTCATTCTACCCTAAGTGATCTACAAGTTAATGTAGTTCCTATCAAAATTCCAATTGCATTTTTCACAGAAATAGTAGAAGACAATTTAAAAATTTGTATGGAACCAAAAAATATCCTGAAAAATTAAAGCAATCCTGAACAAAGGAACTAAGCTAAAGCCTCACAATTTCTGACTTCAAATTGTTGAGAGTATTACAGATATGTCCCCATTTCTCTCCCTTTGTCCCCTTCCAGTTGGCTCTTTCCCCAAGTGGAGGGGACAAATGGAAGCCTTCACCTCACTATTTGTCTGTGTCCATGGGCTATGCATATATGGATATAAATTTCTTTTTATGCTCTAAATTGTTAAAGTCAAACAAATTTAAATATTATAAATAAATGAGAGCTAAAACTGAAATTTATACAGATAGTTATATGAATAGAAGCTTCTTTAAAATAAGCTTCCATTCATATAACTAAAACAAGGAGATAGCTCCATTATATTAACTGAATTTTATGGATATATTATTTGAAATTATGATGTTATCAGCTGACTAATTTCCTGAAGGCATTCATTGCATTATAAGCACATGGTGAAAAAATGGTTTCAGAAAATGTACTGATATTATTTCACAATGAAAAAGATTATCCCAGGATCATCAATATAGTCATTCCACAACAGAATTCTTATTGAAACTGAACATACTCTTAAGTGAATTTTTTAGAGAAGATTACATCTCATAATGAGTAATTACAGCAACATCATACAATTTTATCAATAATAACATATTCAGTTCCCTTCATAAAGCAAGTCAGCTATTATGTTATCAGAACAAATTACTAAAGGCTCCATACATTAAAAACAATTCTCACCGCTAGGTGAGAAAATAGAATTTTGTGTTTTATATTCTTTCACTTTTATTATATGAAAATGTGTATTGGCATGGAGTAGACTGAACCAGCTGAACTTGATAATTCATTTCTTTTTAATTTATGGGGGAAGGAATATGAAAGGCTCCAAATGAAATTACTTCATCAGAATTCACATTTGATTTTCATCTTTTCAGCTACCCAGATGCATCAATGCTCAACTGACTCTGCTCCCAGCTGCATTATTCAAGGATGTTATTCAAGAAGCAATACTTACAATATGTGTTCTACTGAGTAGCAAGCTAATTACAAGAAATTCACAGCTGGATTTTTAGAAGGCTTTGATCTTAATTGTAAGGTGCTAAAAATGTTTGTTGGTTGGATTTTGTTCTTTATATCCTAAGTCTATAGTCTTCCCTTGCTAGAAAATTGGTAAGAACTGTTCACGAATAAAGGAGTGAATCCCTGTCTCTACTTTCTTTCATCCTGTTAGAGCTTAACAATAAACAATATGTCATACATAATTATTTTACATTTCAAAGATATCCCCTGCCTAAGGGTAATGGTAAGAATGCAATGCTATTGCTAAGGTCAACTACAAAGTCTACATTATAAAAATATGTATTTTGAAAACTGCATTTCTCTAATTGAAGAATTAATATGTTTGCAGTGTTTATCTTTGGGTTTATTTTCTCATCACCAAATTGTAGGAATTTATCTTTGGTAAAATGTACAATTAAATTTAGGCTGCATGAGATCTAGTGGAGGTGGGGAGATAAAGATAATAGAGGAGTATAAACAGAAAAATAATATTAAGGCCAATAGAATGAACCATATGAAAAGGACATTCAACAAAGAAGCAGCAATGGAATAACTGAGTTCTAAGCCAGCTTTGTCACTGACAAAGTGAGACCTGTGAACCTACCTCCTCAGTTCTGTATTTCAATGTCTTCAATAGCAAATGTGTACACTGTGCAAACTAGTATTTTTTTATTCCAGAGGCAAGTTATTTCGTTGAAAGTAACTAAAATTTATTCTTACTTGCTTAAGCAGAAAAATGGAATTTAATATAAGCATTACCTTGGCCAGGAATCTCAACTGGTTAGAGCATCATCATCACACACACACACACACACACACACACACACACACACACTCAAAGGTTGCAGGTTTGATTCCTGGTCAGGGCACTCAAGAGAGGCAACTGATTGATTTCTCTTACATTGATGCTTCTCTCTCACTCTCCCTCTTTGATTCCTTGTCCAAGTCCTCATAGGCTAAGTAGAATTGATATATACTTAGTACAAATTCCAACTCCATAGACAGAAAAACAGATTGGTCAAGTAGAATCAGAATCTGGCCCTCTGAATCAACTGAACTTGGGGTTAGGTTCATATGGGCCCAGTCTGTTCAGCAGGGATCCTGGAATCTACACAGAGAAAGGTATCAAGAGAATGGAACAAGGTAATAGAACAGCATGTCTACATCACCAAGGGAGAGACTAATATGGAATTTTCAAATAGCAAAATAAAAGTATTTTCTTTATATATTCAACAATAAAACATTTGTTCTAAATACTTGACTTACATAGAAATAGCCTTGATACTGTGTTCTATTTATACAATAGTGATAATACAACATCGTTTCAGTAAATGAGAAAATGGTATCATATATTAATCCAAAGAAAATTTACTCTGAAATATGCTGAACCTTGAGACTAAATATATATATTTACATTAGAAAAGTGATTTCAGAATGATAATATGTTCTGTATCTAATTTAACATATTTAAAAATATATTTTTCTACCTTATATTTAGTGTTGAGAATTCTATATTTTTATTTAAAAATATAAATGAATCAAGTAGAATTCTAGTTTAACCATTTTCTTCAAAAAACCAAATATGGTATGTAATTTTAAAAAATATTGAACTAAAACATTTTGGTACTATTTCAGCTCTTAAAAATTCAGTACATATATACCATGGAGTACTACTCATCCATAAGAAAAGATAAAATAATATTTTGCAACAACAGGGATGGATGTTGAGAACATCATGCTAAGTGAAACAAGTCAGCTAAGAAATTCCCTATAATGTTACTTCTATAAATTTTTGTATAAGTATTTCCTTTATATGTTGGAAGATTATAACATGTCATGATGTGTGTGCATGTGTGTGTGTAACATGAGTTGATTTGTTTGTATGTTTGCTTTTTCTGGATTTTTCTTTTGTTATTCGCCAACATACCTTTTGGGGAAGACTGAAATGACATTTGGTCTGTAGTTGATATCACAATAATTTATAACCATAGATAAATATGCATTGTGAAATAATAACTCACTGACATTTTAAGACTTTATATTGCTTTGTTTACCAGATGTTTATGCAGTTCATTATTATTCCCTCTCTTGATGGTGGCTCCAGGATGCCTAATATCCCCAAATCACAATCCTCTCTAAGATACCTTTATTTGAATTCATACAGCTTGCTGGCTCAGAAGAAAATTGCCTTTTTAAAAGCAAAAAGAAATACTCCATACCTCTATATTATACCTAGTTCACAAGGTAGAGCAAAATTCTTTTAACCACCAGTCTTGAAGAATCACTTGTATTATTTATTTCTAATGTATTTAAGCTTAACACATTTTATTTTAAATATTTATGATAAAAATGGGAAAAAATGTATTAAGTACTTCTCTTCTTTCTCTAAGGATATGAAACATAGTTTTATAATTTCTTAATGATGCATTGCTAATTTTCAGACAATGCTATAAAACAGTAATATCTTCAGGGATAATTGAAATACAAGTACTGTTAGATTCAATAAAATAATATTGATAATAAGTAGCCTTTGGCTGCTATGCAGTTATAAATTTCTACATTTTTTATTTTTAATTTCTTTTTAATTAAATTTAACTAAGAATAATAAAAAAAGCATCTTTAAATGCATGAGAAGTTAGGATCCACCAGTTTTAACCAGCCATGGACACAGAGAGAAGGGTAGGGATGGAACAATATATCTGAATCATGGGATAAGTACACATATGTAATACCTTAATCAATAAAGAAATTAAAAAAAATAAATACAAAATGGGCACCAGACTTAGAATTCCCTAAGCAGACAACACTATTTAGACCATATAAGCAAAACTAAGTCTAGCTTATTTCATGAACATAAAAAAATGTAACAGGTTATTTCTTATAAATTCCTCTGATAATCAAAAAATAAATTTAAGTCAACTTCCTAAAAATGGTATGGGACAATCACTGCTGACCAATCAATTTTGACAATCCCTGTTCTCTGGAAACAACCTCTAGTAACTAATCAAGTGATTACCAGAGAGACCTAAAATGTGACCCTTATTATCTTAAAATAGCTAATGGTTTTGATGTTGGGCTGTTTCTTACTTTATCTTTATTTAGGTTGATGACATAATACCAAAATGTAGTTTAGAAAATAATTCGGTGAGTAGTCAAAATATAGTTCCAGGTATGTAACTTTGCATGAAATGGTCTAATTCAGCTTTGGAGTATAGAGGGTTAGAGGGACTGTATGTGCTTCAACTATTTCTTCATTCTTTTATTTTCCTCATATGAGGACACATATGTTGTTGTGCCTGCAGTACATGTTATGTTTTCCAGGCTGAAATGACCTAGACCTTGGATTGATACCCTATTATGAACATTGAGTAGGCTATTATGATAAGCTATACCTGAATCAAAGTCTCTATTACATCTACTCAGAAGTAAGTAAGCTTTTCATGGTACAGAACAACAACAACAAAAAACAAAACAGCTAACCAACCTCTTTGGCTCAGTGGATAGAGCATCGGCCTGCGGACTGAAGGGTCCCAGGTTCGATTCCGGTCAAGGGCATGTACCTTGGTTGCGGGCACATCCCCAGTAGGAGGTGTGCAGGAGGCAGCTGATCAATGTTTCTCTCCCATCAATGTTTCTAACTCTCTATCCCTCTTCCTCCCTCTCTGTAAAAAATCAATAAAATATATTTAAAAAAAAAAGAAATGCAGAAATAACATTGTGTTAGAAATTCAAAAGTACAAAATAAAACTGAAAAGCTTGCCTCACAAAGTTGTTTTTCCAATATTTTGTGACTCTGAACTAAGGCTTTCAGAATGATAGTCAGGTGAACAAATATGCCTATCTATTAACAGCTTGTCCTATCTAATAAAGAGGGAATATGCTAATTGACCCTCATGCCGTCGCAAAGATGATGGCACCCACAGCCAATAAGTAGGGAATATGCTAATTGACTGCCTCACCCTCAAAGATGGTGGTGCCCACAGCCATTAAGGAGGGAATATGCTAATTGACTACTCCACCCTGAAAGATGGTGGTGCCCACAGCCACAAGATGGCAGCGCCCAGTCCCCTCAGCCCCACTGGGGTGGCAGACGCATGGGATTGCTGGGCCTGCCCCCAGGTGGGTCTGGCTGCTCCATTACTGCCTCCAGAGTCCCCCAGTCCCTTCAGCTCCCAAGCCATCCAGGGATGGCCCAAGGTGCAGGCAAGCCTCGGATGTCAGCTGCCCAACCGATGCTCAAAGCGCAGGCAAGCCTCAGATGGTGGCTACCCAGCTGCCCAGGGCCACTCAAGGCTCAGGTAACCAGGGCTGGCTGAGGCTTGCGCTGCCAGCAGTGGCAGCAGCAGAGGTGTGATGGGGTTTTGCCTTCCCCCGATCACCAGGTTGCCTCCTGCTCCTGAGGGCTCCTGGACTGTGAGAGGGGGCAGCCAGGACTAAGGGACCCCCCTCCACAGTGCGAGAATTTTCATGCACCGGGCCTCTAGTATGATTATATTGCTCTATTAGCAAATCTATCAGTAGAAAATAAAAACACTGTTATCAAAAGATTAAAATTTATCATGGTACCAAATAAGATAACCATGGAGGTCAGTCTAGAAAGTTTAGTTATTAATTTATCTGTTGGTTTTACCTTACTTAATTTTTGTGTTACATTTTAACTGTTGATTTACTAAAAGCAACTATAGTGAAAACATAGAATATGCTTTTTAATGCCTTCCTTTCATAAAAAAAGAGGTATTACTTTAGTTCTGATTTTGGATTTGAATGAATTCTATGTAGCAAAAATGTATTTAAGAGGAAAAAAATAAATATTTTTACTAAGGAAACATTGCAGGACAACATTAAGTAGTCAATTTAAATTCACTTTAGAGTGAAATGGGAGAAATTTGGAATGTCATTCACTGAAGTATTCAAATAACTAGATACATGTTTTTCACCATACTGAGGGAGTGAGTGGCTGCTGCCGGGTGGTCAGCTGCTGGGATTGGTCGGTCAGCTGAGCAGCGCTCCCACAGGGGAAGTGCACTGACTACCAGGGGGCAGCTCCTGCATTGAGCATTTGCCCCCTGGTGGTCAGTGGACGTCATAGCAACTGGTCACCTAATCATTCAGTCATTTGGTCACTTAGAGTTTTATACATGTAGATTAGGAAATTTTCATTGTTTTTCAAAAACCAATGCAAAATCCTATATAATAAAGAGGTAATATGCAAATTGACCCTCACACCATCACATCATCACAAGATGGTCGCCCCCACATCATCACAAGATGGCCGGAAAGGGAAGGTAGTTGTGGGTAACCAGGCCTGCAGGGGAGAGCAGTTGGGGGCCATCAGGCCAGCAGGGGAGGGCAGTTGGGGGTGATCAAGCTGGTAGAGGAGCAGTTAGGTGTCAATGAGGCTGAGAGGGGAGCGGTTAGGGGGTGATCAGGCTGGCAGGCAGAAGTGATTAGGGGCAATCAGGCAGGCAGGCAGGCAAGTGGTTAGGAGTCAGCAGTCCCGGATTGTGAGAGGGATGTCCGAATGCGGGATTCGGCCTAAACTGGCAGTCAGACATCCCCAGAGGGGTCCCAGATTGGAGAGAGTGCAGGCTGCGCTGAGGGACATACATCCCCCCCCAGTGCACGAATTTTGTGCACTGGTCCTCTAGTCTCATTATAAAAAGTCTACTTTCTAAAACACAAATTTGACTATTTGACTTAAACATATTAAGAGGCTCTCTATAATTTTTAGGATAAAGGAAAAAGTTCACAGTCCCATGTGCAAGACCCTTAATGACCTAAATTTAGGTTTTTCCCACTTGCTTTCTTCACTCCATTTATGCACACATATTTGTTGGTTTGTTAATTAATACATTTATTACTACATATGTAGTTTTATTTCATATATAATTTCAATGCAGTTATATAAAATACAATGTAGAAATATAAGTATAACATACAATAGCATAAATATACATTGTAATCCAAAAGAAAAACAAAGGTGTAGACAAAACAGAGTTAAATGTATGTCAATAGTTAGGTATACATTTTGTACAACCCTTTCTTTTAGCAGCCAATTTGAAAGAGGACAACTTTGTAACAACACTACTTTTCATTCAGATAAAAATAGGTTAACTGTGCAGAATAAATACATGTATAGAAACAGAGAAGATACTGTCCCAGTGCTCCACATAGAAGACATAATGTTAAAAAAAGTTCTCCTCAGCATTCTTAAAATAGATACTGCTACGATTATTGGGGCTTTTTTTTTTACTTATAATTGAATTTTGCACAGGCTAATTATATTAATTAAGGCATATTTCAGAAGAGCTATTCTGAGAGGTATAGTAATGCTCTACCCATACTAATCTGGTCCCCATAACATCTTGGTCATCATATATTTCTGAAAATCTATACTACTATACATTATAATCATTGCTACCCTTGGTATTCCACTAGACTAAAGATTCTTGCAGAAAGTCACTGTATCTTATTATACTTGGTACCACAAGTAATTCGACACAGTTGAGAAAATATTAAATAAGTTTTGAGAAGATATAAACTGCTTGATATTTAATTTCTTAATATTTTAACTTTATAATTACAACAGACAATGAGTTATAGATAAGTTCTTATTAGTAGCTTTAATAACTTGTTTGTAGGTCATTTTAATAATGTGAACTTACTTTTTATACTCTGAATTTAAACTCCCAATTCACCAGTCCAAGGAAAATCTTATTTTCTTGAAACACAAGCTATATCCTCTCTATTATTCAAAGTCCAACCAATCCTTATATTGTGGCTTAATAAAAAAGCTAGGTTCTCTCTTATCACTTTTAACAGCCAGCAACTGGCCTTTATCATCAAAAGAAACTATAATTTTTTTAGTCACTTGATCAATGAAATCTTTATCTTTGCTTATAATATTTCCTCTCCCAGTCTGCTAACTGCTGAGGATAATTTAGTTTCAGATTAAAGGTGTCATATTGACTCCTAGTGATGTTGAGGCATTAAAAAAAAACTTCATAAATCAATCCAAGTTAGAGCATTAACAATATGTTACATCTATGAGCTTCAGTACATGTTTTTATATACTGAGTTTTCAATAATACATGCAATTTTTTTTATTGTGCTTTCACCTTTAACTGACTTCAAATTTTAGTTTTACGTACTTTTCCTTGTGAATTCACAAGAGTGCATGCTATGTGTTGAAAGCAATGAACATAAGGATTAATTATCAGTCCATATATTCATTCACATTTCATGCCTGTCATCCTAGTAAGGGATGGATACTATTCACTGTCACTAGCTGCCAATGGCTTTCTTAGGGTTCATCTGAGACAGCGTGACTAGCTGAAGTTGGTAGACTTGTGTGTAGTATTTTTGATGAAGTATCTTTGCCATTGGCATATTTATCTTAAGCACTGTTGCTGCAAATATTTTCACCACATAACTAATTGCCAGTAAGGCAGTATTGCCGTAAAAAAAAAAAAAGATAAAATCACAACAAATTAAAATGACACATCAAAAATAACATAAAACATGAAAAATAAACAGTAAAATTAAAAATATTTTATTTAAAATGTGTATAGGTTCATAGCAATATTGCACATATAACTGATTTTATTTTGTGGATTGTATGTAAGCAGTTATTTCCATTCTGTGGCCTGTATGAGGGCCTTTGGCCTCTCTTTCTCCTCCCAATGAAGTATGTTTTAAAATAAGAAACTGACTGTTGGGGAAGAAAATCATCATTATCTGAAAGAAATACCATTTTAACACCACCACCACACCTACCTGTCACTGCATAGACCATTAGGGGGTTGATAAGATTTATATATAATATAAAAATTGAAAGAACTTCATCAGTGGAGAAATAAAACTAACCAAACAACAAAATCAAGCTGTCAGTCAGTTATTTTATTTTATTTTTTTAATGGCAAAATTGCCTTATGGTCAATTAGTTGTGTGGGAAAAAATGCTTGTGGCAAAGATGTCTACAGCAAAGATATGTATGGCCAAAGTACCTGAAAATGGTTAGACTGTTTCTATCTGATTGATCTTTAAAATAGGCTAGAAAAGAACAATAAAATATGTCTTAGATACTAGGTTTAGTTTATGCTTAAAGGTATTTTTACCAATGTTACAAATTATTTACTGAATTAGGGAAGATGAGAATTCAACATTATTGCATCACCTCACTTTCCCTTTTCTCACCTGCTTAATTTTAGTCAATTAAGGACTAACATGATCTCAATATTAGTACTTTCCACTCCACGTGCAATCCATCATTCTTTAGCTCCTCACCCTGCTTTAAGTTTTTTGTTAACACTTGTCATTACCTAATATTGTAATTTATATTAATTTGTATATTTATCCATTTTCTGTCTTTGCTTCTTACATTGTAAAATCCATGAGATCAGGGATTTTTCTTCCTCTGCTTAATCTCTATCACTAAGTAATACCTGAATTATAACATTTAACAGTGTTTTAATGAAGGAATAAATGCAGCTCACTGCTAAAACTGAATCTCCATATGATTTCAATTTACTTTTTATTTTAACATTTTTTCTAGAATCTCATATATTCTCATTTCTTTCAGAAGTCAATAATGCCTTTTTTTCTCCCTAGTTTCTTAATTTGTTAAGTATTTTCCTCCATTTTTCCCAAGCCCATTCAATAAATTCTTTAGCATGTTTGAATGCATCAGGTAATCTATCTTTTTGCAATGTCCAAACTGATGCTCTCTCTACTCACACTTTGGTCTAACCTGATTTCATAGTAGGCCAGATGTACAGCTGTTGTTCTTGTCTTACTGGGAGTTTCCTTTGCCTCTTCCCTGCATTGTAAAAGAGAGAACACGTGTATGTGTTTTGTTTTTTTTTCTTTGAAAGTCCTGAAATTTTAAATATTTAAGATCAAATAGTCATTTTAAATGGAACAATGCTATAGCTTCCCGAAGGAAATAAAACTAGAAATTTCAGAAAATGAGTAACCTTGCCTTCCCAGAATTGGTAAAACCCAAATCTAGATTAAATAAATAAATTTTAAGAAGGGAAGTACACCAATACTGTATTAATTATATTCTTTGGGACAATAATTTCACAGTATGTTAAAAGGTGTTATGAAAAATATATTTGATGGACATATAAATGTGAACATTGCTGTGTAAACTAATTTTTATAGTTTTCAATATTTCAGAATTTTAAAGTAGATTTCATATGCTAATTAAACTTTTAATCTTAATAAAGATGTTCTTACGTAGAATTTTTCAAATTTTCCCCAAGATGATCTCCTGAAATAAGTATTCTGATTGACCATTTTTTTTTTTTACCAAATTTGTAGTCATACTAGGTTATACAGAGAGTCTTATGTTTTAGATAAAAAATTAAAAGAATCACTTTATTACAGGATGAAAAGAAGGAAAATAATATTTGGTCATACATTTAAGATATAGGCCCTATATATATAATTCAACACTATAATATTTAATTGTACATAAGAATAAAACAATAAAATCAATAATTACAAGTAATTTTTTTATTGTAAAACCTAATCTTATTCACATAAGAGGAGATAGTGAAATACTTCCCCCCCAAGGGATGACCACTTTGATTCTTAATTATTTTTCAATATTAATAAGTGATTTGATTACACCTCAGTATTTGCTAACTTGGCAGTTTAGTCAATATTGTTGAAATATTATTAAAACATCATGCACATATCTATTTCTAGCAAGCATTTGCTATATATGAAGCAAATCAAATCTCACAGGATCAAACATAGCTGTTAAAATAGCTAGAGGAAGAACAACCACAAACAAGAAAATGAAGCCTATTCTAGAAATTTAATTTTTTAATTTTTATTTAGAATTTCTTTATTTTTTTTTCCTTTTTAATTGGTATAAATGAGCATTACAGTGCAAATATTCATCTATATATATAAAAGCCTAATATACAAATTGTCCCCTCAGTAGTTCTACTGGGAGACCTGGAGTTTGATCGCTCACTATGACATGCACTGACCACAGGGGCAGCATGGAATGAAGGAAGGCCCCTGGTGGCAGCTGAAAGGCCCCGATTGGCCCTGATTGCTGGCCACGCCCAGGTACGCTACCTGTGCATGAATTTTGTGCACTGGGCCTCTAGTATTGAAACAAATTAACTCCACAATGTGAAAGTCAGTGTTAGTAATTTGGGATTGGCTATAAAAGAGCTCTAATTTGAAGTCCTGGTAGTTACTCATGCATTTTAGCAATTTTCCTATTCTTTAATGAAATGAAATGAAATATAAGTATCTATCTTCCATAAAGACATGTGTTGAATTCATCCTGGCTTATTATAAATTTGGTAAGAAGGATTTTGTCTGTGAACTTGCTCTTTGGGGTTAGAAAATGCTGAAGCTCAGATAAATTAGTGATACAACTTGGACTAGACTTCATCTTTGCATTCTCAGTCACCTTTTATTTTTTCGTACTATACCATTTCATTATTGAAGTTGGATAAAATGTTTCATTATTTTATGTCCTTTACTTCTCTGGTATTTTTGTTTGTTTTAATTTCAACTTGGGATTGTTTACTCTCTCCCTTTTTTTTAACTTTCCCTTTTAAAAAACTTTCAAAATATTTATTGTTGTAAGTATTACATATATCTTCTTTTTTTTCCTCCATTGACCTCTTCTAGCCCACAGCCACCCCCTACCCAGGCCTTCACCACACTATTGTTGGTGTACAGGGATTATGCTTACATGCATACAAGTTTTGTGGTTGATCTCTTCCCACCCACCCATCCGCTCCACTTCCCTCTGAGATTCCACAGTCTGTCCCATGCTTCTATATCTTTGGATTTGTTTTATTCATCAGTTTATTTTGTTCATTAGATTTCACATATGAGTGAGATTATGTGATACTTGTCCTTCTCTCTCTTGCTTATTTCACTTAGAATAATAGTCTCCAGGTCCCTCCATGCTATTTCAAAGGGTAAGAGATCCTTCTTTTCTTACAGTTGCATAGTATTCCATGGTGTAAATGTACCTCAGGTTTTTTATCCACTCATCTACTAATGAGCACTTTGACTTGAGGAGATCACTCTCTATGCTTTGTAATATCATCCATGTCAATCCCTAAGTGATCTTCAAAAGTTTCTTTTACTCTCCCAAGTATTAAATGTTGATCTTTTCGCAGAATTCTATCCTTAGCCCATTGTTTTACTTTTGTTATATAACTCACAGGAGATATATTATTCACACACAGTATGCTGAATAAGAAACTAACTTTGAGCCAGAAAGAGCTGAATTTGAATATTTCACTTCATTACTTTCAGCTATAGGACAAGATGTTTGATCATTTTCTTCCTGATCCTCTCTTTCCTTGCATGTGAAAAACAAAAGTGCTGGCTAATTTTAACAAATGCCTGTTGACTCATCTATCCAGAAACTCCCCCTCTATATCCTGGAATTCTACCCCCCCCCCATTTTTCTACCTCATTATTCCATTATCTCAGTTGATAGTACCACTGTTTTCCCAGTTATAGCCACACAATAAAAATCACATAGGCATGTGCTGAGTCAGCTCTCCTCCACTGCTGCTCTTTCTTTTGATACTTGGCTCCAGGAAATTTATCATCTTTGTGTTGCAATTCTTTACAATCCTGAAATTCTCATTCCTACAAAGTTACATGTAGTGCAACTACATCAAAATGATTTATACAATTCAAAACACCCAGATATTATTAATCTCTGAGCCAGCAGGCTCTATTCCCAAGCACAATAATAAATGTATCTGAAATTTTACAGGCTAAAATTTAAATGCACATTTTGTGATCTCTAGTAAGAAGAAAGTTGGCCACTGTGTCCATGGTGATTCAGAAAAATCAGTTTTTATAGCCAAAAGTTAGTTCTGCCTTGTTGAACTAGCCAAGTACCAGAACCTGCCCAGCACTCTTGCACACACAGAATTATTTTTTATCAAGTCACCAAAAGTGATTTATTTTTTCAAGCAGTATGAAAAGTCAGAGTTATAGCTATCTTTAAATAATTCAAAGCAACTTGAAATTCAAGGCAGATGCACAAATATGAATATTGGAAATGAAATGCCTTAGAACTTTCATTTGCATTTTTAGTTTGGACAATTCATGAATGACTTGGGAAGTCTATGGCATGGTAATGTGCAGCTTGCAGTGGAACAAATTTCAATCATACAAATGCTGAAAGCTTATATGTAGAATGAAGGCATTAATTTGGGAATTGAGCCTAACATACAGATAGCATCAAAAATAAAATCAGTATCCCTCTTCTCCACTATAGTTTGCCCCCACAATAATCTTAATTTTGGGCTGAATAATGTTACCTACATTTTTCATTGGCAGTGTGTATGCTTAAAATTTGGAGATTTGAATCCTAGGAACTGGCTTACAAAATTATGGATCTTATTAAAGATAAGTATTAAATGATCCTGTCTTAAAAAATAATCAAACCAAACCAAAACACTACTATGTGGTGCAGGAAAATTGTAGTCTTATGGCCATTAGAAGGCAAAACCAAAATTAAAGAAAAAAGTGATTTTGTTTTCTGATTATAGAAGTAAAAAATAAAATAAATTATTTTATAACACTTTTCTAAAGACAATCTAAGCAGATCATTTAAAATAACAATTTCAAATGACACTGTAGTAATCCCTATAATTATAAGTAACTACATTTTCTAAGACAATATTAGTGACAAAATACATAAGAACTGAAAAATAGGGTATGAACACATTGGAATTTTTATGGTCTAACACTAACACTAAATATTAAATATTCCATCAAAAACAGTTTGCCAACTTTGTGTATACATAAATTTTGAGAACTTTTGAATGATGCTTATCAAATATAAAATAAGTCATTTTTGAGTGGTGTAATTTAAGAAGATTTTAATTTTTTTCTCTGTGTAATTTTCTGCTTTACTTAATTGAAAAATGACAGTTAATAAAATTTACTTATATAATAAATAATTAATTTAAAATAAAAACATTTCTAATATATTAAAATATATAGACATTTTAAAAATCAATTGTTTTATTGTGTTCTTTTAAAATATATTTTATTGATTTTTTTACAGAGAGGAAGGGAGAGGGATAGAGAGTTAGAAACATTGATGAGAGAGAAACATCAATCAGCTGCCTTCTGCTCACCCGCTCCTGGGGATGTGCCCGCAACGAAGGTACAAGCCCTTGACTGGAATTGAACCTGGGACTCTTCAGTCTGCAGGCCAATGCTCTATCCACTGAGCTGAAAAGGTTAGGGCTACTGTGTGTTTTTATCATGTTCTAAATATAGTAGAACTGGAGGCCTGGTGCATGAAAATTCATGCACTGGAGGGGGTCCCTCAGCCCAGCCTGCCCCCTCTAACAGTCTGGGAGCCCCAGGGGCGGCAGGCAACCCAGCGATCAGAGGAAGGTGATGCCCCATTACACCTCTGCTGCTGCTACTGCCAGCAGTGCAAGCCTCAGCCTTCCCTGGTTACCTAAGCCTTGGCGGGCGGCTGGGCAGCTGCCATCTGAGGCTTGCCTGTGCCTTGGACTGGCCCTGGGCGGCTAGAGGGCTGAGAGGACTGGGAGATTCAGGAGGCAGGTGCAAGGAGCTGCCGGATCTGCCTGGGAGCAGGCTTGGCCGTGCTGCGCGCCTGCCGCCCTGGCGGGGCTGAGGAGACTGGGCGCCACCATCCTGTGGCTGTGGGCACCTCCGTATTTGAGGGTGTGACAGTCATTTAGCATTTCCCTCTTTATTGGCTGTGGGTGTCTCCATTTATGAGGGAGTGATGGTCAATTAGTATATTCCCTCTTTATTAGATAGGATGCTTAGGTTTCAAATCAATTGAATTTTTCTTTTACAATGATTTTTGACTGTCATGGCTGTAGGATGAAAATGTTATCCATAAATTGTTTTATTTAACATCCCTGTTCAAGATAAAGTTGGACTTAGAATGCAATCACATTTCAAATATTTTATATCCAGCTCTCATTTGCTAATAGACAAAGCAATGTATCTAAACAGAAATATTTATTCCATTTAAATTTATTATTTGTGATGATAATAATAATCACTAATAATTTATTGATCACTTATTGTGTCAGTCATGTGTTATCTTCTAGGTGAATATGTCTACATTTTTAATTGAAGTAAGAGATAGAAGGTTGAATAATTTAGTAAATTTGTACAACAAATGAGTGATGCAATAGTATTTAAATCCATGCTCACATGACTCATGTTTGTATTACTTTAGTTTCTTCTTAAATTAGGTCAAGAATGGCTAAGCTCTATTGAACTCTTTTTGTGTATCAGACTTTCTTTAAATTTTTTTCCAAGGATCATTTCCTGTAATCCATATAAAAATACCAGATAGGTAGTATTATTATCTCTTTTTATAGATGAAAATAACTACATCATTTGCCCAAATTCATAAAGCTAATATTTCCAATAATCCTTGTTGATATTTAATACCACACCTGCCTTTCTAAATCCTCACCATAGGGGTGTTAGGTGAAAGGTAAAGAATTTTGTTTACTTTATCTTATCTGGGCAAATCCTGAACTTCTTAACTCCAGAGATTAAAAAGCAACAATAGAAAATGGAGCTTCAGGAAAAAAGCAAACCCTAACTGAAAGAGTAAAGTTTTTTTTTTTTTTTTTTTACAGCTGTCCGTTTTATCTTAAATCTCCAAGGTCTTCCCCCTTCACCAGTGATGGGAACAAGACCCTTAAACCTGTCCCAGGAAACAGCCCCGAGCTAAGAGCAGACAGAGCAAATAGTGCTCTGACAGATAAGAAAAGCAGGACATGAGATTACCAGATGGGACTGTTGACTGAAAACTTAGGCCCTGTCATTAAACATGTTATTAACGAGCCCTGTTGGAATTTCCTGGCGACTTTGTCCTCTCTTCCCCCCTCACATGTGTAACCCCCCGATGTATGGTTTTTGCCAATATATACTTGTAAGACTTTCTGCTCGGAGTTCGACTCCTCTGCTCCCGTGTGAGTTACGAGTTGAGCCCCAGCGCGCTGGAATAAAGCCTCTTGCTGTTTGCATCAAGTGACGCCTCCTGCGGATGATTGGGGTTGCCGTCGAATCCGTGGGATAGAGTAAGGGTCTCCCTCTGGGGGTCTTACATTTTTGGGGGCCCGTCCGGGATCTGATGACCCACCCCTTCATCCATGGAGTCAACCTAGGAGGTAAGAAGGGGTACCCCGAGGTTGTCTGTCTTTGTCTTGTGTTTTGCTAGTGAGTCTGGTCCTGTGTGCACGCTTTCGGTTTTGCAGCCGTTTGGCGACTCGTGAGAGTGGCCGAACAGTGGTTGGTAGACGTGCCTGGAGGGCCACAGGTTGCAGCCCTGGGGGACGCCCCAAGGGTGGAGGAGAGCCAGGGACGCCTGGTAGTCTCCTACTGTAAGGGCCCTGATCGGGTTCTACTGTTGGATCAGAGATTGTCAAAATCGCGCCCATCTGATTCTGTTGCGTGTTTGTGGTGGACAAGTTGGAGTAAGTGGGTCCTCGTGTCTGTAATATTTTTGTTATTTGTGTTTCTGACGACGTACGAACTGACGATGGGACAGACTGTGACAACCCCTCTTAGTCTGACCTTAGACCATTGGACTGAAGTTAAGGGAAGAGGTCGCGACCTATCAGTTGAGATCAAGAAAGGTCCATGGCGGACCTTATGCTCCTCAGAATGGCCTGCTTTTAATATAGGATGGCCAACAGAAGGAACCTTTGACCTATCTGTTATTTTTGCTGTTAAGGAGATTGTTTTTCAGAAGGAACCTGGAGCCCATCTGGATCAGCAGCCCTACATTGTGGTCTGGCAGGACCTGGTGCAAAATCCACCCCCCTGGGTTCAACCTTGGGTTGTAAAACCCAAGCCCCGGCCGGCCACTCAAGTTCTAGCCGTCCAATCTCCCAGTTCTGGGGAGAAATCCAGTCACTCGGACCCCCCCAAGAAGATTTATCCAGAAATCCAGTCTGACCTCCTTCTCCTTGACTCACCTCCCCCGTATCCTCCTGCCCCGGTTCCCGTAGGGGGTCGGGAAGAGCCAGAAGCACCGTCGGCTCCTGCAGCTGCCCCCTCTGCTCCCCCTAATGAGTCTCTGCCGGGGCCTGCGCAGGGCACCAGGAGCCGCCGCGGAATGACTCCCGACACCACCGTCGCCCTCCCCCTGAGGGCTTAAGGGCCCACGCCAGTGGCGACGGATGGTGGACCGGCTCCTCTTCAGCCCCTCCAGTACTGGCCTTTTTCCTCCGCAGATCTGTATAATTGGAAGACTAATCATCCTCCCTTTTCAGAGGACCCCCAGCGCTTAACCGGGCTGGTGGAGTCTTTGAAGTTCTCTCATCAGCCCACCTGGGATGATTGCCAGCAGCTACTACAGATCCTTTTCACAACTGAGGAGAGGGAGAGGATTTTTTGGAGGCAAGGAAGAATGTACCAGGAGCAGATGGACGACCCACCCAGCTCCCCAACATCATCGAGATTGCCTTCCCCCTCTCCAGACCTGACTGGGATTTCAACACTGCAGAGGGTAGGGAGTGACTGACAGTCTATCGCCAGACCCTAGTGGCCGGCCTCCGTGGGGCAGCGAGACTCCCCACTAATTTGGCTAAGGTAAGAGAGGTTATCCAGGGGGCCATGGAACCCCCATCAGTATTTCTTGAACATTTAATGGAAGCTTTCAGGCGCTACACCCCGTTTGACCCTACCTCTGAGGGGCAAAGGGCTTCCGTGGCCATGGCTTTCATAGGGCAGTCAGCAATAGATATTAAAAGAAAGTTGCAGAGAATAGAAGGGTTACAAGACTATACCCTGCAGGATTTAGTTAAGGAGGCAGAGAAAGTATATCATAAGAGGGAAACTGAGGAGGAAAAAGAACAAAGAAAAGAAAAAGAAAGAGAAGAAAGAGAAAGCAAAAGGGATCGCAGGCAGGAGAAGAACCTGACATGGATTTTGGCCGCAGTAGTAGGTGAGAGAGGCCAGGAACAAACCCAGGGCAGGGCAACCGCACCCCATTAGACAAAGACCAGTGTGCCTACTGCAAAGAAAAAGGTCACTGGTCTAGAGAGTGCCCTAAGAAGAAGAAGAATGGGTCCTCCAAGAAAGTGTTAGCTCTGGAGGAAGAAGAAGACTAGCGGGGACGGGGCTCGGAACCCCTCCCCGAGCCTAGGGTAACACTAAAGGTGGAGGGGAAGCCAGTTGAGTTCCTAGTAGACACTGGGGCTCAACACTCGGTCCTACTCGAACTGTCTGGACCCGTCTCCCATAAGAAATCGTGGGTCATAGGAGCCACAGGGCACCAACAGTACTCATGGACTACCCGAAGAACAGTAGACTTAGGAACGGAATGGGTAACCCACTCGTTTCTAGTCATCCCCAAGTGTCCTGCACCCCTACTTGGGAGAGATCTCCTAACCAAAATGGGAGCCCAGATTACCTTCACCCCTGATGGCCCAGAGGTGACCCAAAGCAAGAGAATGAATACCACCCTGACCATACGCCTAGATGATGAACACAGACTTTTTGAGGAACAGGGAGCAGAGAAAAGTCACATAAATGACTGGTTGAACAGGTATCCGGGAGCGTGGGCCGAGACAGCTGGAACAGGACTAGCTGCAGAAAGGCCGCCCGTAGTCATAGAGCTGAAGGCCACTTCAACTCCTGTGGCTGTACGCCAATACCCCATGACTAAGGAGGCCCGGGAAGGAATTAGGCCCCATATCCAGCGCCTCCTTCAGCAGGGCATCCTAGTGAAGTGTCAGTCGCCATGGAACACTCCTCTGTTACCTGTTAAGAAGCCTGGCACAGGAGACTATCGCCCAGTACAGGACTTAAGGGAAGTGAACAAGCGGGTACAGGACATCCACCCCACTGAACCTAACCCTTACAGCTTGTTGAGCTCTCTCCCCCCGGATCATATTTGGTATACTGTCTTGGATTTAAAGGACGCTTTCTTCTGCCTACGACTACACCCTTCCAGCCAGAACATCTTTGCATTCGAGTGGAGGGACCCTGACTCTGGGACTACAGGACAACTGACTTGGACCCGGTTACCCCAGGGGTTCAAGAATTCTCCGACCCTCTTCGATGAAGCTCTTCACCAAGATTTAGCCCACTTCCGTGCCAGCCATCCCCAGGTAACACTTCTGCAGTATGTAGATGACTTACTACTGGCCGGGGCCACAGAGGAAGAGTGCCAACGAGGCACGGGACTACTGCTAGAAGAACTCACCCATTTAGGATATCGGGCCTCCGCCAAGAAGGCCCATATCTGCCAAAAGGAGGTAACGTACCTGGGGTACGCCCTCAAAGGGGGGCAGAGATGGCTAACGGAGGCCAGAAAACAAACTGTGACTCAGATACCCGTTCCTCGCTCACCCCGCCAGGTGCGCGAATTTTTAGGGACTGCGGGGTTTTGCCGCTTGTGGATCCCCGGGTTCGCTACCCTGGCAGCTCCCCTCTATCCTCTGACTAGAGAAGGTGCCCCGTTTGAGTGGGGTAACGGCCAACAGCAAGCCTTTGATGACATCAAGAAGGCATTACTGTCAGCCCCGGCCCTGGCATTGCCGGACGTAGCAAAGCCCTTCGTCCTATTTGTGGACGAGAGAAGGGGAGTAGCCCGAGGGGTGCTGACCCAGCCTCTAGGGCCATGGAAGAGGCCGGTAGCCTACCTCTCCAAGAAGCTAGATCCCGTTGCTAGTGGTTGGCCTGCCTGTCTGAGGTCCGTGGCGGCAGTGGCAGTATTAGTGAAAGATGCTGACAAATTAACTATGGGACAGAAGCTAACGGTCATTGCCCCCCACTCCTTGGAGAGCATCATCAGACAGCCCCCTGATCGGTGGCTGTCCAATGCCCGCATGACACACTACCAAAGTCTCCTACTGAATGAAGACAGGATCCATTTCGGGCCGCCTGCCATCCTCAACCCAGCTACCCTACTACCTGAGACGTCCACCCAGGAGAGTGTGCTGCATACCTGTCAAGAGATACTGGCAGAAGAGACGGGGACCCGAAGGGATCTCCGAGACAAACCCTTGCCAGACGCTCAGCTGACCTGGTTCACTGATGGAAGCAGCTACATAATAGAAGGTAAAAGGGTGGCCGGGGCGTCGGTAGTGGATGATGAGCAAATTATCTGGGCAAGCAGCCTACCCGAAGGGACGTCGGCTCAGAAGGCCAAGTTACTAGCTCTGACTCAGGCTCTGCGATTGGCAGAAGGGAAGAAGATTAACATCTATACTGATAGCAGGTATGCCTTTGCTACTGCCCATGTCCACCAGTCCATCTACCGGAGGCGGGGGCTACTAACCTTGGTAGGGAAGGAAATCAAAAATAAAGAAGAAATTCTAAGCCTGTTAGAGGCCGTTCACCTTCCTAAAAAAGTGGCCATTATTCACTGTCCTGGACATCAGAAAAGAGGGTCCAGGGTTGCCGGAGGGAACCAAAGGGCTGACAGAGAAGCCAAGCGGGCGGCTCAGGGACTCAACATCCTATCTTTGTCTGGGGAAAAACCGGGGTCTCACCCTGAGGATGCGGTATATCCCTCTATCAGGAACTTTGAATATTCAGAATCAGACCTTGAGAGAATGGACAGATTAGGATTTCGCCTGGAGACTCCAGAGGGGATCCGGGAAACTACAGAAGGAAAAAGAATCCTCCCTGAAAAACAGGCTATCATTTTTCTCAGACACCTTCATAAGCTAACTCATCTGGGCCCCAAACATTTAAAAACTATAGTCCAGTCTTCACCGTATTATATCATGAAACTAGGGGAGCTCGCAGATACAACTGTAAAGGAATGCAAGCCTTGCCAGATGGTGAACGCCCAGCCCAGCAAGCTATCTCAGGGCAAGCGGCTCCGAGGAGACCGCCCTGGGAGTTACTGGGAGGTAGACTTCACTGAGGTAAAGCCAGCCAGGTATGGATACAGATACTTATTGGTATTCATAGATACATTTTCAGGATGGGTTGAAGCCTTCCCTACCAAGAGGGAGACTGCTCAGGTGGTGGCCAAGAAAATACTAGAAGACATCTTCCCGAGATTCGGGGTGCCCAAGGTAATCGGGTCAGACAACGGCCCTGCGTTTGTTGCCCATGTAAGTCAGGGACTGGCCAAAATCCTGGGGTTTGATTGGAAATTACATTGTGCTTATAGGCCCCAAAGCTCAGGACAGGTAGAGAGAATGAATAGAATTTTAAAAGAGGTCATGACTAAATGATCCTTAGAGACTGGCATAACAGACTGGACAGTCCTCCTTCCCTTTGCTTTGTTTCGGGTACGCAATACCCCTGGCTCCCTCAAGCTAACTCCTTTTGAAATTCTTTATGGGACTCACCCCCCACTCATTACCATCCAGCACCTCCCTTCCCCAGAATCTTACTCCTCTCAATCTCTGTACGCCAGATTGAAAGCCCTTGAGACTGTGCAGAGGGAGGTGTGGAATCGGTTGGCTGAGGCCTACAAGCCTGGAGACCTGCAAGTACCTCATCAGTTCCAGGTCGGAGACTCGGTGTACATTTGGCGCCACCTTGCGGCCAACTTGGAACCGAGGTGGAAAGGACCATACATAGTGCTGCTCACAACACCAACTGCAGTGAAGGTCGATGGCATCGCCGCCTGGATCCACGCTTCACATGTCAAGCCCGTGCCACCACCAGACCCAGAGTGGAAAGTGGAGAAAATGGACAACCCCCTCAAGCTCCGCATTCACCGTGTTCCTGCTCCTGTTGGCACACCTCCCGCCGATAAGTAGTCCTAACCCTCATGCCCCCCAACGACTAACATGGCAGGTCCTCTCCCAGACTGGAGATATAATATGGAGCACCACCAAGGAGAACCCCCTTTGGGCCTGGTGGCCGTCCTTAACCCCAGACATTTGTGCCTTAGTAGCTGGATTAGACAATTGGGATATCCCCACTGTGACCTCCGAGGAGGCCCGCAACCCTTGGGTACCCTCAGACAGGCCTTTTGGGGGAGCAGAATACCGCCTTGTGGAGGGGTATGACCCAGGCTGTAGCTACCCACACTCCCGTGACACTTTAAGCCAGACTCCTTTCTATGTCTGCCCCCGGGATGGGAGGTCAAGGAACGAGGCAAGGAGGTGTGGAGAAATAGACCATTATTATTGTGCAGAATGGGGCTGTGAAACTACTGGAAATACTTATTGGCATCCCACCTCCTCATGGGATCTGATAAAGGTACAGAAAAATCTTACGGCCACCAACTGTAACAATCAAGGGTGGTGCAATCCTCTAAACATCTCCTTCACGGAGAAAGGAAGGAAATCGCAGGAATGGATTAGAGGGAGAACTTGGGGAGTACGTTTCTATATGTCAGGTTATGACAATGGATTTACCTTCTCTATCAAGCTTAAGGTTGAAACCCCGACCGCCGTCCAGGTAGGGCCTAACCTAGTACTATCTGAACGACGATCACCAACCGCCCATATCAGACCGCCCGTTCCCCGAGTCACAACAAATAGGCCCGATAATACAGCTAGGCTCAACCCAGTTACTGGCCTCCCCAGTCCCCGGACTGCGGGCTGCAGCTGCCGCCCACCGGGGCCTCCTGCTGCCTCGATCCCCGGCCTAGTAAATACACCCGAGATACCGAGCACAGGGCAGAGACTCCTTAATCTGATACAGGGAGCGTTCAGCGCTCTCAATGCTTCCAACCCTAACCTGACTGAGTCTTGCTGGTTATGTCTAGTGTCAAGCCCTCCCTATTACGAGGGGATTGCTTTCTCAGGGACCTTTAACAATACCACCTCCCATGACTCCTCTAGCTGGGGGTCAAACAGTAAACTTACCCTTACAGAAGTCTCTGGGCATGGCACTTGCTTAGGTACAGTTCCTACAAACCGTAAGCATCTGTGCAATCGGACCATAGGAAGCCCCCAAACAACTACCAACTACTATCTGGTCCCCCCCGTAGGCGGATGGTGGGCCTGCAGTACAAGGCTGACCCCATGTGTTTCCTCATCGGTGTTCAACACCGCCAAAGACTACTGTGTCCTCGTACAGCTGGTGCCCAGAGTTATCTACCATGAGGCAGGCTCTTTCGAGGCTGAGTTCGACCTACGACCCCGTAGACAGAAGAGGGAACCGGTCTCGCTCACTTTAGCCGTCCTGCTAGGTCTGGGGGTAGCGGCCGGAGTAGGAACAGGGACGGCCGCGCTCGTTCAGACTCCTCAGTATATCGAGGGGTTATGGGCAGCTGTAAATGAAGATCTAAGAGCAGTAGAGCAATCAATCACAAAATTGGAAGAGTCGCTGACCTCTTTATCCGAGGTGTTACTACAAAATAGGCGGGGCTTAGATCTCCTATTCCTCAAGGATGGTGGATTATGTGCTGCACTAAAAGAAGAATGTTGTTTTTACATAGATCACTCCGGTGTAATAAAGGATTCCATGTCCAAACTTAGAGAAAGATTAGAAACAAGACAACGAGATCGGGAGGCACATCAAGGGTGGTTTGAAAGTTGGTACAGCCGGTCCCCTTGGTTCACCACCCTCATATCCTCCCTGATGGGTCCCCTTATTATACTACTTTTAATTCTCACTTTTGGACCCTGCATCTTAAATCGCCTAGTCACCTTCATCAGGGAGAGAATAAGTGCTGTACAGGTACTAATGCTCAGGCAGCACTACCAGTCACTCCGACAGGGAGACAGCCTTGGGGAAGAGTATGTAAAGACAGAAGTTCCATGATTAGAACTTACCAAAAAGCAAATGGGGGAATGAAAGGTAAAGAATTTTGTTTACTTTATCTTATCTGGGCAAATCCTGAACTTCTTAACTCCAGAGATTAAAAAGCAACAATAGAAAATGGAGCTTCAGGAAAAAAAGCAAACCCTAACTGAAAGAGTAAAGTTTTTTTTTTTTTTTTACAGCTGTCCATTTTATCTTAACTCTCCAAGGTCTTCCCCCTTCGCCAGTGATGGGAACAAGACCCTTAAACCTGTCCCAGGAAACAGCCCCGAGCTAAGAGCAGACAGAGCAAATAGTGCTCTGACAGATAAGAAAAGCAGGACATGAGATTACCGGATGGGACTGTTGACTGAAAACTTAGGCCCTGTCATTAAACATGTTATTAACGAGCCCTGTTGGAATTTCCTGGCGACTTTGTCCTCTCTTCCCCCCTCACATGTGTAAGCCCCTGATGTATGGTTTTTGCCTATATATACTTGTAAGACTTTCTGCTCGGAGTTCGACTCCTCTGCTCCCGTGTGAGTTACGAGTTGAGCCCCAGTGCGCTGGAATAAAGCCTCTTGCTGTTTGCATCAAGTGACGCCTCCTGCGGATGATTGGGGTTGCCGTCGATCAGTGGGATAGAGTAAGGGTCTCCCTCTGGGGGTCTTACATAGGCATGTAAACTTTATCGACTTTCTTGCCAAAGAGCTGTTGCTTCTCAGGGGAGCTTGTGTTGATACAGAGTCCAGAAGAAAAGTCATTATTCCACAGTGACAGCAATGGGCTGGAGTATGGACATCTTCAGGAAGTAGATGAGAGGTCCTGCCTGTGGTGATTGGGCATCTTCCTGAGACAGTTACAGGCTTAATTTATAACTTATGGAACCAAAAGTTCTGTATATTAAAACAGCAGTTCAGAATGTCACTTGAGGTTATATGTTAAATGTCAGTGTATTAGTTTTCTATTGTTGCTGTAACAAGATATCACAACTTAGTGGCTTAAAATGACACAGATTTATTACTTTCCAGTTCTGAAGGTTGGGAGTCTGCAATGAGCATCGCCAGCTGAAATCGAGGTGTCATCAACGGTGCATTCTTTATGTAGGCTTCATGTGAGAATTGCATTTTCTTGCTTTTTTTCAGCTTCTGTATGTTGCATGTATTTCTTGTTTTGGGCTTCTATCTTCAAAACCTGCAATGCCCAATCATTATTTAACACTGACTCTCTACTTTCTCCCTCTTCCCTTCATAAGGATCCTTGTGGTTACTTTGGGGCTATTCAGATAATCTAGAATTATCTTCCCACTTCAGGGTCAGTTGATTAGAAACCTTCATTTTTTCTACAACTTTAATTTTCCTTTGTCCTGTAAGCTGACATATTCATAGGTTCCAGGGGCTAAGATATGAGCACCTTGGGGGATAGTGATTATTCTGCCTATCATAATTGCCTATTACTGTAAAACAAAGGTTAAGGTCTGAGATCAACAAAATTTAAATGGGTGGTTTTCTGATCATTTTTACCTTGTATTTGAGCTAATGTACCAAGTTTCTTCAAAATATATATATATATTTGCTATGGTAGTTTTTAGGAAGGTGGTTGTGGCAGTGTTTGGGTATTTTCAGGGATTTCGCTATTATAAAAATAGAACTGGCATACAGTTTCCAAAGTTTTCATTTTACAACATTGCTCCTAGCGACAGAAATTTTCTTCCTTTTAAGGAAAAGTATATTTGAAAAGTTAACAATTTCTGAAAAGGTGAAATACATTTCTGAATCCCATGTTAAACCTATTTACATCTGTTAGGATGTGTTAAAATGAAAAGGGAAGCATCCATATCTTCAGTATGTCTAATGCAAATGTTTCCTGTATTTTGACATTTTAGAGGGTGAGAATGCTCTTGGGTCAGCTAGATTTTACCACATATATGCCTAATTAAATGCAGACAGACATCCATGAGTGCCACAGTAAATAATACTGATTACGGTTTCCCTGTGATCGACATCATTTAAAATAGATAGAAACTGGGAAATGGAGTTCCCCAGGAATGCTCATGTAACATAATAACCATTCTATTAGAGGAAACACTTTCTTTTCTGCCACTCCAGCTGCATGCAAGTGCATGTGAGGACAACAAACCGGAACACTTTGCAGCCAAACGCTGAGACTCTAATCCTTGCTCTGCCACTTTCTTGCTGCCTCACCTTAGCAGTCAATTGTCTCATTGTAAAAATATGAACTTTAAGTGCTGTCAGGAGAGTTAACTAAGATCAATTAATCCTCCAAAAATATTAATCAGTGTCTATTCACTGACAAGCACCCTTCTAGGAATTAGGGACAAATAAGACAAAGCCCTCTTCTCAAAGAGCTCACATTCTGGGTCAGGGAGACAGGTCATACACCCATATGTAATTAACATTTGTAGGTGTGTATGGCAATGAGTACTAAAGAAAAACCATGGAAGGGGGATAGGGAGTGCAGGGTTGTGGTCAGAGACAATGATACCGAATTTTTGGGCTGGAACACGGATTCTTTGTCCACTGGAAATGAAGAATGAATCTACGGACAGAAAGTGGTATAGGAAAGGTAGAGATTTATTGAAGAACAAGTACAAACTCCCACGTGGGGAGGGGAAAGAGTCCCACAGAATGGACTCCCATGTAGGGAGGGGGAAGAGTCCCACTGGGTTCCTTTCCCTATGGCTTATAAAGGCTGCAGATCCTGGTGCCTTGATATCCCCTCTGACTGGTCACTATTCTCTTACACTGGTTACTATGGTAACTCCTGGGCTCAAAGGTTGAACCTCACTTGAGACATGTGAGGTTCTACCCACTCCTTCCCCATTGTCCTTCCATTCCTCTGGGCTTTCTGCTTTTCCATCTCAATGAAAGGCTTCCTTCTCTTTATTTTGTAAATATAAACCTTTCTGGCTACTTCCAGTTCCCTTGTCTTATGGAGATGTAACTGCACCTGGCTTCCTTGTGTTATGCAAAGGTAACTTCTCCCAGTCTGTGGCCCTCTGTTTTTTCCATGGACCCCAATTCTGAAAAAATCCCTAAGCCTGCTTATATCCCCCTAAAATTCCTGCTTCAACAACATCACTAAGAAGGTGACGATTGGCAATGACCTAAAGGAGGTGAGGAGTCTACACCTGGAGAACAAAAAGTGTCCAAAAGGAATATTATCTCCAAATGTTTCAAGTGGAAGGAAGGATGGCATTTCTTGGAACACAAAGAAGGTGAGTATAATTGAAGCAGAGAGAGTGAAGGAGAGTGTGACATAAGGTAAGTGCAGAGAACTAGATCTACACTGGATCAAGAAACCCTAGGGTACATGTTAAGGCTTTATTTCCACCCTAAGAGTAAAGGGAAGGCATTGATGGGTAAACATGATGCTAATAAAAATGTATTTGGGCCAAAACCGGTTTGGCTCAGTGGATAGAGCGTCGGCCTGCGGACTGAAAGGTCCCGGGTTCGATTCCGGTCAAGGGCACGTACCTTGGTTACGGGCACATCCCCAGTGGGAGGTGTGCAGGAGGCAGCTGATCGATGTTTCTCTCTCATCGATGTTTCTGACTCTCTATCCCTCTCCCTTCCTCTCTGTAAAATATCAATAAAATATATTTAAAAAAAATGTATTTGGGTTTTTTATTTTTTAAATATATTTTTATTGATTTCAGAGAGGAAGGGGGAGAAAGAGAAATAGAAACATCAATGATGAGAGAGAATCATTGATCTGCTGCCTCCTGCACACACCCTACTGGGGATCCACCCCGCAACCCGGTCATGTGCCCTTGACAGGAATCAAACCCGGGACCCTTCAGTCTGCAGGCTGATGTTCAAACCAGCTAGGTCTGGGTTTTTATTAAAACACACACACACACACACACACACACACACACACACACACACACACACACTGACTTCTTAAAAGAGAATAGAGGAATTGAGAATTGAGGAAATTGATGTAGATTGAGTAAGTAATGGGTTATGGTGATGCATCCTATGACCCACAACAATGGCTTGTACTATGATGGTAGCAGGAGGGATGAAAAGCAGAAAAAAAAAAGGTTTAAGACCTAGAATTGAAACATTAGATCTTAGGTATAAAGGAGAAACCACTGTCAAAGATGAGACCCAAAAATTTGGTATGAAGTATGGGTGACAAGTGGGGTCATATTCTGAAATATAAAGGACTGGATGAAGAGCTAGTTTGGCAATTACTAGTAAAGTGGCCTTGGGGAGGTGAAGCTCAGCAGCCTCAGGAGCTCAGTTTTGAAAAGTCACGTTGGATGTGCTTGTGAGATGTCCAAGGAACTACTGAAAAGGATAGGGTTGAATAAAGAGCTGGTCTGGAGCTTAAAGTTGTTGAAGTTTGAAATAATAAACAGCCAGAGAAATAGTGGCATCAGGGATCAGCCAGGCTTCAACTGAGGACAATAAAATGTTTTGCTTGGGGCATTTGTAGAAGTGGGGCATTTATTGACTGTGAAGCTAAAATGTGTTAAGGCTCGAAGAAGAGTTAGGAGATTGAGAAATAAAGATCTGTGACAGTATGTTAATTTTAGAGAACCTTACTTCCAAATTCTCAGGATTTGCCTTATTATGATCTCTATATATTGATAGTGTTTTACATTTTACTTAAACACATCAACTGAAATTTAAGGGTAAACATATGGTAAATGCTAATCTTATTTTTCCAAATAATTATTGTAATCCTTATAATCTTTTCCAAATAATAATTGTATTCTGTGATTGAGATTATTTTTTGCTTATTGATCATATTCACATATTTCATGTATAAATTTCACCTGAGTTATAATTTTCCCAAACTTTTTATTAAGAAATGAGATATTTGTTAATAAGTACAAAGTATAGGACTATGTGTCTTCATTTCCAGTTTCAGTCTCATGTTTAAAATAAAATGATGTTTGTGGTCTCCACATATGTTAAAATTCATATAAAAATTAAACCAATATTCATATCCATAGTAAACAGAAAGTTATGTCAAAGAGTCTTAAAATATTTACTCGGGTGATATTAAAAAACATATAAATAACATGTCATAGGAGAAAAGGTTCAACAAATTTGCAAAATTGAAGTGTGTTCTTTTATAAAATTTGTATTCTTCTGCTTCTTGTTCATATAACTTATTGTATATTCTTAGGTCTTCCAGAAATTCTGAAAATTGTCTGAACAGCTGGATATAAGTTTGTTCCATTTTAAACCTGACATATTATGTATCACTTGAAATTATAAGCCTTTCAATCAAATAGTTAATCCCTTGGACTTGGAATTGAAAGTCCGACAACTCAAAAGTAAATGTAAGGAGAAAAATATTTAAAGTTTGAGAAAGACAAAAGATATTTTTGTAAGATATGAAAATCAGGAAAACCAGATAAATGAGCAACTGCAAACTGTTGTACTCTGTGACTATAAAATAATCTACATGCTCTCAAGAGAGGCTGTGAGAGGATTTGTTTATTGATTAGTTTGTCAACTTCAACCTCTGGAATTGAAGAGTTGTAACTTGAAAAATAAAACATTATGGGCTAATCATATAACATCTTGTTTTCTCTAACGTTATGCACCCTTATCAATTTTGACACATGCATCCATAACAATTGTAATGACAAAAGGTAGAAGCTCCTCTATCTCCTCTGCAATCTTCCAGGCGTCCTCAAACTACGGCCCGTGGGCCACATGCAGCCTACGGAGGACATTTATCTGGCCCGCCGGATGCTGCTGCCTGTCCTGCTTAGCAGCCGACTCGTCCCGGGCCCGCAATGCGCATAGGAATTTGTTCATAGTTGTTTTTTTTTAAAACTATAGTCTGGCCCTCCAACGGTCTGAGGGACAGTGAACTGGCCCCCTGTTTAAAAAGTTTGAGGACCCCTTTAACCGCTCAAAAGATGCATCTCACATTTCCTGACATTAGCTGACCCAAAATTTCTCCAGCAAGGGTCCTCTGTGTGCAGCTGTTCTCACAGCTTTGATGCAATTAAACAACTTTAGGTAGACTAGATTAAACATATGTTGCTTCCTTAAGAGACCCTGATACCAATGAGTTTGCACCCCCTTATTCTTGAATTTTTTCTCACCTAGCATGGCTTTCTCAAAATTAAAAAAAGAAAATTCTTTTTCTACCTATTAAAAATTCTATTTTTGTAAACTATTGAGCAACCAACCACTAATTATATGTATGTTAGAAAATTGACATTTTTAAATAACCTAATAATCAGAGGAAAATCATTGGCTATGGCTTCATTTCATATTCTATATGAAGGGCAAATTTATAAGAAAACAGAAATGTTCAAATAATATTTATATAGCTCAGATTTAACTTGCACAGAATTATCTTTGTGCTTTTATATTTTTGTGTTGTTTTAATTTTTTTAGCCTCAAAAATTGTTCAGTGGCATGATTGATAGATATATTAAGTACAAGTTAATTTGCTAATAGTGGAATAATGTTAATATATACATATATATTATGACATATACATATATATATATATATATATATATATATATATATGACAATTTCTTTGCATGTAAATCCCAGTGATATTAATACTTGGAAAGCAATGAAGACTTTTCAGTACCAACAATGAGGCAAAAGGAAGAAGAAGAAAGCTGGAGAAAAAGAAAATAAAACTCAAAGCTCTGATAGCTTGTCTACAAAGATGTTGACATCAATTTGCCATACCTCCATAGAGAACATCTATTGTTTTCACCTCCTTGAGCCTGGCTTGGTCAGTGACTGTTTTTACAAATTTTACCAATTTCTGCCTTTTGGAGCTCTGAGCTTTCAAATAATAAGTCCAAGAAAATCAACTGTCAAGGGAGGCTTAGAGGATGGCTGGTGATACACCAAGTGTAGGTGAAGATGTCATCTTGAATTCCTAGCCAATCAAATCTTCAAATACCTCCAGTCCCAACCTACATCTGACTCACCAGATGACACAACAAACAAAGGCTCATAAAACCATGAAAGATTATAAAATTGTTGTTTTAGATTTTAAAAATTGGGGGTGATTTTTTTCCATAGTAACAGATGAACAAAACAATAAGTAACACAATTTTTCTTTGGATTTGAAAGCAAGAAATCTAAAGAGAAGGTGGGACATAGAATCCATGAGTGCACAGAGGCAAAAGTTGGAGAAGAAAAGCTATCGGTAGTTTCTGTATAAAGATAGTCATAAAAAGGGGATTAAGAGTGGGACAGACTATTAAAGGTAATAATTCTCTAATGATTCTGCCTGTTCTTCTTTTTTTTTTTTTCCCTTATGCTCTGACTTACCTGTGCATCTTATCCCCTTTACATACAATAAAGCCTAATGTCTGAGTCAGTCTCTTGAAATCTGAAAGAATCTCGCAACCTAATATCATTGGTGGAAATGGGGAGTTTAACTGATACTTAGCAAGGGTAAAGGAACTATTTAAATCCTACTAAACAGGTTTAAAAATTGATTCTAGGCCACATTAATATAACAAAATTATTATTTATTCATTTGTCACAATTTTCAGTATTCAATTTGTATAGTAACTTTAGATTGATTTTATGAAAATTGTATTTTACACAATGTAAGAAACCAATGAAGAGGAAAGCTTATAAGCATGGTAAAATGTGAATCCAGATGTTAATGTCCCTTTGGCAATTGGAATTGATGATGATCTTCATGACCAGTTGATTTCTATTGGTTCATTGAGAATAACATTATTCACTGCCAGATTTATATTTAATATCTAAAAAAAGAAATATGGCAATTAATTGTTTAATCAGAACCATTACTTTAACAAAATACTATATCCATAAATAAATAAATGTATTCTAAGTAAACAAGGTATACTTTATTTTTCATTTTGATGAATCTTTTATTCCAGAGATTTCACAACCATTTTAGAAATAATTTCACCCAACTCACCCATTATTCAGATGATGAAATTAAACCCCAGAGTGGTGGGATGGTTCTCAAAAGAAGGTGAACAACTAATACTATTAACCAATTATATCGATTCTATTACTTTACTTTTTCTCCATGAGTCCTACATATACAGTTATTCATACTTGCACTACATAAATCTCTATGCTTCCTACCCTCAAATATTATCTAGCCATCTACACACAACATTTAGATTAGAAATATGTTTCTTTGACATTAAACTCAAAAGGCTTTAAATGATGAATTTATTACCAATTATTTCAGTTTTGTGTGTGTGTTACTCTTTTTCCTGGGAGAGAATCTCAAATAGACCATTTAAGGACTAATTTTGGAGGTGACCAATTAAGCAGCTGAGCACAAATCATCATCTGTGACAGTTTTGCATGATGATGTCAGTAGGCATTGCTGCTTTGTTTCCAACACTCTCTGTGCCTTAGCTCAGAAAATTTGGATTCAATCATCACTTGTGCAAGAGAAGATGAAGAGAATCACCTTTTCTTTAGTACTACTGAATACCAGGCACTCTCCTAGAGGCTTTATAAAATTTATTCTTCACCAAAGCCCAGCATCTTAGGATTAATTTCCCACATTTTAGGGTAGAAGAGTTTAGAAAGGTAATAGTTGAATAACTGTCTTAATATGCACTACTTATGTTTGAAACTGACCCATCTTACATCAAAACCTAACCTAGTACTTTTTTGTGTTGTTGTTAATCCTCATCTGAGGATATTTTTCCATTGATTTTTATAGGGAGAGTGGAAGTGAGAGGTAGTGACAGATAGAAACATCCATGTGAGAGAAACACATGAATAGTTTCCTCCTGCACAAGCCCTGACCAGGCCAGGGGCAGGGAGGAGCCTGTAACCAAGGTACTTGCCCTTGACCTGAATCGAACCCTGGACCCCTTGGTCCCCAGGCCGATGCTCTATCCATTGAGCCAAACCAGCTAGAGCTAAACTAGTTCTTTTAATATCAAAATGAAAAGCAATAAGTACATCACATAGCTTTTAATACTTGTACAAAAGGCAACTAGGCATGACTATTGCTAGGAAAGTGTTTTTAAAATTGTATTCATATGGCAATTAAACCATCCTTTGCATGTAATTCCCACACCCATGAAGAAGAAAAACCAGGCAGAGAGAGAAATTGACCACTCTCTTATATTCCCATATATTTACAAAGGTTTGGAAAATAGTAGGCGCTCATAATTATTTGTTTTGTTTAAATGTTCTTAAAGGAAATGCTCCAATGTTAGTAAAAATAATATCTTCTTTTGCAATCCTGAAGTAATAAAACATTGTAAAATTTTATTCTTAGTGCTTAAAATTTTGTGTGAATATCCTTGAAAACAGTGGCAGGAACTTTTCATTATAAATAGTATGTTTTATGCCAAGAATTTGGTCAAAATAAACTTGAAATGATACTTGGCATGCTAAAATATTTAACACTGTTCAGCTGACTGTGCTTAGTTTATTTTTATAGTAAAAATCATGAGCTTTACTTTTCACCATTGTAGTAGTATATAAAGAGCAAGAAAACATATAAGGCAAACCATGCTTTTTTTAAATCTGTTGAACATTAGGCAGTTTAACAAAACTGATTTCAAATTGTGACTGATAAGTATTGAATATTTACTCCTGGAGAATTAATTTTTCTTTTCAGGACTGTGTCTTGGTCTGCCATGTGAGACTAAATCAGTGATTCCCTTCCACTGGAATTTTAAAATCCAGTAAAATGTTAAAAAGAAGAAAAAGTATAGTGAGGCTCTTGGATATCAGCTTTTATTTTACCAAGGAAGGATGTTAAGTATACACAATTCCAATTTTCTAAACTTTCTATAATATAAAGAAATAAAATTATTTAAATTAAGTATTTTAATTAAGACAGTTTCGTGTTAAAGAGGAAATCCCACTTGACTACAAAACAACAGTAACAATAAGACAGTTTCATTTGGATTAAATGGCCCTTCAGGTGATGTTTAATTCTCACACCCTATAAAATCTATGAGGACCTAACACTGCGTCCAAGACACAAATGATTAGTTTTTAAGTTGAAGTCAGTCAAACAACTGGCTATTGTATAAGTTA
This sequence comes from Plecotus auritus, assembly GCF_963455305.1. Taxonomy (NCBI): domain Eukaryota; kingdom Metazoa; phylum Chordata; class Mammalia; order Chiroptera; family Vespertilionidae; genus Plecotus; species Plecotus auritus. Next base: position 201,370,803 of record NC_137771.1, on the reverse strand, counting down.
AATTCATATGAGAGACTGGTTGATTAGTAGGTAGTTGTTTCCATTCAACTCTAAACACAAACAGATATGTGCACACATACACAGTTTTAGTGGTGCAGATGTAGCCTTAAATTTAAATCAAACAATCACAATAGTTAGTTGGTTTCTAGAATATATGTTATTTAAAATCAACCTGTATAGGACATAGATTTACAGAATTTAGGATTGGAAGGAGCTTAAGAGATTATTTCCTTGCATGTTCTTATTTTATTGCAAAGAAAAAAAAAGCTTAAAATCATTTGTTCAAAATAAAAGGCTAATTACTGTCAGTAATAGAATTTTAACATAAATATGTTGACTTCTTGTTCAATCTATGAATTACAGCTTCATGCACATGTACGTCAAATTATTCATTAGTGCTGATAGACAATTTTATTAATTTTGCAAGAATTTTCAAATATATCTTATCTAATATATATTAAAAATTGAAATACAGATATTTTATTTTTGGGGAAAAATAATTGAGGCATTTTACCATGCATGGATGACAATGATTTAGAGGTTTAAGGTAAAATATAATTGTGGTTTAACATGTTAAGCCAATTTTAAAATAAATACCATTAAATTAACTTGTATTACAGCTTATCAAGGATAATAATATGAAAATAGATATGGAAGTTCAATGAGAATAAATAAATAAGAAAGGTTATAGTTGTCACATAATTATGTTTCTTTAGGCTGAGAAATAAAATACATCTATGTAGATATTTAAAATAAAATACATCTATGTAGATATTTAAAATGTCTCCATTTAAAAAATTATGTTCTTATATTACTTACCTGCTTATCTGCTTCTTGAGTAAAATTAACTGTCTCATTATTTCCTTTATAGATGAGATTAACCTGATTAACAAGAGTTGTTCCCATCCCCCATATATTGATGAATCCAAGCCTCATTTCATTTGCGTTTACGTAACCATTTCTCAATATAGTGCTTGTCAAGGTGGTCTACAAAGAAAAAGAAATAATTTAAATTCTTCATTTGAAAAAAACAATTTAAACTTTAAAAATATATATCTGTTAACCAAAATATATTCCAGAGTACAGCAAATTGTTTATTCATATATTTGAAATAAGGTATGTTAAATACCAAATATAAATATTTAAATACAAAATAATTATAAGTGTGATATAAAATTTCAAATATTATTTAACAAAATTGCACATAAATGATCTGAAATGAATACATACCTTGTTCAAATTAAATTGTGCCAAGAAATATAGGTCATTTTCATAGGTGTCTGTAAAGAAAATTAAAAGTGATATATTTATATTTCCAAAGAAGAAGAATAGCAAATACAAATATATTTTTCTTGACTTTCCCAATATAAAGGGCACTCAAATAATCATTGCATTATATTTAACTTGTTCAAACACAGTCCCAGAAACACTAAAATATAAAGGATGAGTCACCAGAAATGGTTCTAAAACATAAGGTTTATATCCATGTCTGTATATGAAATATAATTCTGCCATATTTAAAACTAATTTGAAAATTGCTCTTTGCTATAATGTATGAAGTGCGTATTACTTGTCAACTTCTAAGTACTTTATCACACTATTCTGAAATATGTGTTATTATCATTTCCACTATATTGAAGATGAAAATGAAAGCAAGTTCCAGAGAAATTAAATAAATGGCCCAAAGTGAAACAATTAATTACAGATGCCCCTTTATTTACAATGTGGTTATATACCAATAAATCCATCAGAAATTGAAAATATAGTAAGCTGAAAATGCAATTAATATACCTAACCTATGAACATCTTCACTTAGCCTAGTTTACCTTAAACATAGTCAGAACACTTACATTAGCCTACTGTTGGGCAAAATCATCTAACACGGAATCCAGTTTATAATAAATTGTTGAATTCTGAAATGTATTGAATACAGAAAACACAAAACACAATATCCAAAAAAGCTGGCAAGAGTATACTGCAGAGTAGGGGTTGATCCTGGGAGCTGTGGCTCTCTGCTGCTGCCCAGCATCACGAGAGAGTATCATACAGCCTATCATTAGCCCAGGAATGGATCAAAATTCAAAATTCAAAATGTGGTTTCTACTGAATGTGCATTCCTTTGACACCATTATAAAGTTAAAAAATCCTAAATTGACCCATCATTAAGTTGACGGCCATCTTCATTATCAATGTCTAGGATCAAGTCCAGTTTCCCTGACTGATAAGACTGTGTTTCTATGTAAAACCAAACAAGCATAAGACAGGAAGTCAAAGTAGAGTCAAATGCATGATTCAAACAAGTGTTAGGATAACACTGAAAAGGCAATACAGAGAGAAACCAAGATGGCGGCATAGGTAAACACCTAAACTGCTGCCTCGCATAACAATTTCAAAACTACAACTAAAAGACAGAACGGACACCATCCAGAACCACAGGAAAGCTGGCTGAGTGAAAATTCTACAACTAGAAGGAAAGAGAAAAGCTCACAGAGAATTGGAGATACGGCAAAGGGTCTCTGTGCGCGCAGAGAGGAAGGGCGGCTGAGAGCCTGGCTGACTTTCTCTGGCGGAAGGGGGAAGGAAGCCCCTGACCGCACTGAACCCCAGTTCTGACTGCACTGAACCCCAGTTCCGGGCGAGCCCCTGGGGACCCACACTCTTGTGGGGGGAGTCGGGACTCTCGGGCGGAGACTCGAGCTGGGAAAGGCAGAAGTCTGAAGGTGCGTGCATGCCAGTGCGCACAAAGGCTGTGGAGGTTGCCACAGGCTTTCCTTAGTGGAAGGGAGTCGGAGGCTCCTGACTGCACTGAGCCCCAGTTCTGACTGAAGTGAACCCCAGTTCCAGGCGAGCCCCTGGGGGCCCACGCTCTTGTGGGGGGAGTCTGGACTCTTGGGCGGAGACTTGGGAGCTGGGAAGGCAGAGGTCTGAAGGCGCGCACGTGCATGCAAGGGCAAGGCTGACGGGAAGCCAAGACTGAGACTCCACCCCATCCAAGCTGAGCACAGAGGCTATTGCAATTTGGCAAGTCTAATCCTATAAGGCTGTCTCCAACCCCGAACTTCTCCCAGCATAGACACAGCTGATCCTTACAGCCAACTGGCCTGGAGGTCAATTCTTCCCAGTGATACCAACAACAATCAAGACTTAATTACAACAAGGCTGTACACACAGTCCACAAAGGGGTGCACCAAGAGTGTCCACCTCAGGTTAACTGGGGAGGCAGACCCACTGGGCCATATTGGAAACCTAGCACACAAATCTACCTTACCAACTCAGGGAATCAGTGAAAATGCGGCGTCAAAGAATCAGATCACAAACGAAAGAAATGGAGGAAAACAAACGACTGGATATAGAATTTAAAACCACGGTTATAAGGCTTTTTAAGAATATCCTAGAAAAGGCCGATAAATATAACGAGACCCTCGAAGATATGAAAAAGGACCAACTAGAAATTAAACATACACTGACTGAAATAAAAAATATTATACAGAGACCCAAAAACAGACAAGAGGAACACAAAAATCAAGTCAAAGAATTGAAATACAAAGAAGCAAAAAACACTCAACCAAAAAAGCAAAAAGCAAAAAAAAAAATCCAAAAAGTTGAAGATAATGTAAGAAGACTCTGGGACAACTTCAAGCATACCAACATCAGAATTATGGGGGTGCCAGAAGAAGAGAGAGAGCAAGATACTGAAAACCTATTGGAAGAAATAATGACCAAAAACTTCCCCCACCTGGTGAAAGAAATAGACTTACAAGTCCAGGAAGCCCACAGAACCCCAAACAAAAGGAACCCAAAGAGGACCACACCAAGACACATCATAATTAAAATGCCAAGAGCAAAAGACAAAGAGAGAATATTAAAAGCAGCAAGAGAAAAACAGTTAGTTACCTACAAGGGAGCACCCATATGACTGTCAGCTGACTTCTCAACAGAAACTATGCAGGCCAGACGGGAGTGGCAAGAAATTTTCAATGTGATGAATAGCAAGAACCTACAACCAAGATTACTCTACCCAGCAAAGCTATCATTCAGAATTGAAGGGCAGATAAAGATCTTCACAGATAAGAAAAAGCTGAAGGAGTTCATCACCACCAAACCAGTATTATATGAAATGCTGAAAGGTATTCTTAAAGAAGAGGAAGAAGAAAAAAGTAAAGAGAAAAATTATGAACAACAAATATATATCTATCAACAAGGGAACCTAAAAATCAAGTGAATTAAAAACCTGAGGAACAGAATAATCTGGTGAATATAATAGAATCAGGGGCATAGAAAGGGAGTGGACTGATAATTCTCAGGGGGAAAGCGGTATGGGGGGTTCATGAAGAGACTGGACAAAAATCATACACCTATGGATAAGGACAGTGGGGGGGAGGTAAGGGCAGAAGGTGGGGTGGGAACTGGGTGGAGGGGAGCTATGGGGGGAAAAGGAGAAATAATTGTAATAATCTGAATAAAGATTTATTAAAAAAAAAGGCAATACATTTAATTCCCTTTTCCTCTTATACATGCCAGCATTGTATTCATTAATCCTCTGAAAATTGCTTAATGTACACAAGTGTCAGAATAAGTTTGTTTTGATTTATTTTTTATTTTCTTTGAAAGAAAGAATATGACAGCAAATAATAACATTCCATGAAATCTGAATGTACTTAATTATTTAGATGGAGGTCTATTAACTAGATTGCAAGCTTACTTAGAGAGAAAACTTATTTGAAGATTCTGATCTAATAAATCCAAAGACTCTAAGTATTTGTTGTGTATTGCTGCTATTTACTCAAGAAATTACAGAGGACTTTTAAAATCTTTACATTCAATTATAACAAATGTAGTGAGATTATACAATATAACCAAAAAAGTGGATTTAATTGGCCAGAACCATTTGGCTTGCCTGAATATCTAAATTATGTGCAGTTACTTTCCAGTGTTTAAAAAACAAACAAAGACTGCAACAAAACTTCAATAGGATAAAGGTTAGTAGAACTTCAGTTAATGTGTTCATGAAGGTCAGGGCTTTTACCACATAGGATTCTCACTGATTCTTCAACCTCTAAATCATAAAATACTGAGAATTTTTTTTATTTTATTGTAAGAATCTTGCTAACCACCATATGATTCTTTTTTAAAACATTTTGACATGATTCTTATATCAAGTTTCTAATATATTTTATTTGCTAATAGATTCCTATGTCTTATGGTTGCAGAGTATTAACTATGGTTTACTTAAAATGATGAAAGATACATGTCTTTACTATTAATGAAAAATCTCTCATCTATGCATAATTTAAATTACAGTGAGCAGCCCATGAGAACTTCAGCTCCACACAGATGTTAGTTTTATGAGTAAGGTTTTTATTAAGAGAATATTCAAAATGCCTGTCTAGCAGAGCTAGTATTGTAAATCTAATCCTCTACCAGTATGATAACCACCTGGGGACATTTTACTGGAAGACAGATTCTTGGACCTCTTCCCAAATTAATGAAATTTGAATGGATCCCATAATCTGCCTTCCTTTTTCACTGAAGTTTTGGGATGACCTTGGTTAATAAAATTATACAGGTTTTAGGTATACGGTTCTGCAATAAATCATCTGTATATTGTATTTGTGTTTGCCACCCCAAGTCTCCTTCCATCACTATTTATCCCCCTTTACCTTCTTCAGAATCATCATTCTTTACAAATTACCCAGGTGATAACAATGGTCAGCAGAGCCCACACCGCTAAAGTTTAGCAGTTCAGTTTGGTCTTGAGGAACAGTCATAGAGTAAATATAGATTTAAGTTTAAATCCTTAAATTTTTCATATCAAAATGCTGAATATTAAAAACCAAAAAAAAAAAAAATACAAAATAGCTATAAAGTACAAGGACCAAACATGAATTTTGTTTCTGGAATATCTCATGTTTTAGAGGCACCCTTGTGCATCAATAGTACATACACATGGAACACAGTTTTTCAGCCCAGTTGACCTCATATATAGTGAATGTCTATTATGTGAGCATCACTGGAATAGCTTCTAGAAGAACAAAAATGATCGCTACACAATCTCTGCCTAAGCAAATTTTCTAGTTATCCAGACATTTGCCATAGAGATGAACTATATTTAAGATAAGAAGAAATTTTTTAAATAGTTATAATACTTTTTAAAAAATTGATTCAACTCTTTATTACACTATTTTAGCTTTGAATAATATTATTAGATTTTTATTAAGCTTCCAAATTACAATAATAGGCAACATATAAGTAATATGATAATATGTATGTCATCAACTACATTTATCTATAAATAGACCACTCACTTATAGTGTCTCCATCATCCCAAAACAGAGATCCTTGTGCCATATGATTATCATCTGCAGCAACAATGAGCCTCATGTAATTCTGTCGACTACAAGAAAGAAATATCATTTTATCAATATTTATAGAGTAGCATATGTGTTGTTATGATATCCATATACATACCCCAGAGAACACAACTAAGATTATTAATTAAGGGGAATTCAACTGTTTTAGACAAAGAAAGTAAAGCACTTTACTTTTTCTTATGAGTTTATGGGAATGACATAGCCCATAAAATTTTTGATATTTAATAAAAATACCAACCATGCATTTTGGTCTCAAGAGTCCACCTACTATAATAAATCAGGAGAGGCCTCATATATAACAATTAAAACCATGTTAAATTTATCGACATATTTATTCTTCTTACTGGTAATCTTGTCATTGATCATTAAACATGAAATAATTTTATAGCATTTTTTATCTCTTATGTCTTATATCATCTCACATTTCCATATGTAAATCACTGAGTTATCATTGGCAGTTGTTAATAAGAATGTGGAGGGTAGTCTGCAAGTTGTAAGTCTTATCACTGGAGTGGACAATATCTCTCAAGCTTGTGGTTACATAGGCCAGTCTGGAAACTAAATATCTGCTTCCATGCTCACTGTACAAGAGAGTTGGTTTAACAGCCTCATACTAGTAAGAAAAGATTTCTCAGACAAATATGCTTAGCTATCTGCTTTTCCAGTTACCAATGTTGAAGGCTGTACTGCCATGGAAGTCTCCTAAAATATCTAAAATTTATACCATCATAGCACTTTGATATTTTCCATGTACAAATGTTAGTATGTCTTAGCATGAATATATGTATGTATTTTAATTCAGTTTACTGGTGTAGAAGAGGAGTATGTCTTATAATCAACATTAAAACTCTGGTTTAACTTAACAATTTTTCAACATATTTAAAAACAGATTCAAAGGAATTTCACAACTTGCATTCTACTCCATATACAGGGTTGGACAATAGTGGTTTTACAATTGTTCATATGGAAAATAATACAATCCTATCTAATAAAAGAGTAATATGCAAATTGACTGTCACTCCAACACAAGATGGCTGCCCCCGTGTGGTCAAAGATGGCTGCCCCCATGTGGACACAAGATGGCTGCCACAAGATGGCCAGCAGGGGAGGGCAGTTGGGAGGGACCAGGCCTGCAAGAAAGGGCAGTTGGGGGTGATCAAGCCTGCAGGGGAGGGCAGTTAGGGGTGACCAGGCCAGCAGAGGAGGGAAGTTGGGAGCAACCGGGCCTGCAGGGAAGGGCAGTTGGGGGGGACCCAGGCCTGCATTGGAGGGCAGTTAGGAGCAAACAAGCTGGCAGGGGAGCAGTTAGGCATCAATCAGGCTGGCAGGGAAGTGGTTAGGGAGTGATCAGGCTGGCAGGCAGAAGTGGTTAGGGGCAATCAGGAAGGCAGGCAGGTGAACAGTTGGGAGCCAGCAGTCCTGGATTGTGAGAGGGATGTCCCAGATTAGAGAGGGTGCAGGTTGGGCTGAGGGACACACACCCCTGTGCACGAATTCCGTGCACCAGGCCTCTAGTAATAAATGATAATACAACAATGAATTCTGTGCTTTGTGTATTCACAACTGTAAACCTACTTTTACCTAACTCTGTATATACCTAAACTGATATCCTATTTACTTTACACACACACACACACACACACACACACACACACACAGAGAATAGCCTATCTTCTCTCTCATAACAAAGGGATTCTTCAAGGAACACCTTGGGTCCCCTCCATGAAGCCCTCATTTTTCACATAAGATCATTTTTCTTATCTTTAATTGATACCAAGGTAGAATATTGATACAAATTGATCTAAATGGCTCCAGAAAATAGAAAGAGACTGTTCATGCCAACTGGGGCTGTGAGCATGTAGATGACCAAGAGAGTGGGTGCAGTATGGAAAGACAAGAGCTAGAGGGACTAAGTCCTTTAGAACCTGAATGTCTAAGTCTGAATTCAGGCAGTGGAAACGAAGACTCTGTGGCAGCCAGAGACACAGTCTGGACATATTGCTGAATGAGAGGGAGAAAATACCACAATCAACTGTGGCAGAATAACTGAATTCTCTTTCACTGTGTGTTCATTTGATTCAGATCTGATAGGGATTTCTGGGGCAAAGAAGAGAGGAGAGTCTTAGCCAGATAATCTGCTGTGAATGACAATGGACAGAAAAATCTGAATCATCTTTTAACTTTGAATGGGACCAGGCTACTAAGAGACGCATCTGGTTCTTCTCTGGGCAGCAGTAGACTCAGTATTTGAAGGAGTAGTGAAATCGTCAATGGATATCCACATTTTCATTGACTAAAGTGAGTCAGAGTATTTGACTGAAAGAGGGAGGCAGAGAAAGGGGAACAGAAAAGCTTGAAGTTCAGAGAAACCTGAGCAACATTTGTTTAAATTAAAGTTTAAAAAAGGGTCACTTAAAAATCATGCTCATAGTATTTCTTTCCACATGTCAGAGACAGAAAATAAAAAGAACTTAGACATTTGTTGTCAAAACCTTTGCATATTTATGCAGAAGATAGTAAGTTTTAGTTGGTATATTAGTTTGGTAAATGTTCTTATTATAAGAGGGAAGGTCATGTTTTCAGACAGTTTTCTCTAGTTTTTGCATATCTTGCATATAGAGGCACTGACAGTTTTTCTTTTGACTATCCTTTAAAAGATGCTTTTAAAGCAAACAGTATTGGTACACAGGGCCGTGTTTAATAAAATTTTAAATCACTGTCCAGTATAATAATTCAAAGCAAAGAATACACAGGTTTGTTTACAGTTGATAACAAAATAAATTGAGTTTCCTTGATTTTGGAGCTCCTTAGCTGTGTCTCAAACCTCCTGCATATGCACTATCTTTAGGCCACTTCATGTCACCCCCATGGGACTTGGGGACAGGGAAAACTGAAGCAAACATGAAGGTCACATTTCTTGGTATGCCATGAGTAAAAAGGCACTTTGCTTCTGACTCAGCTCCATGAAACTAGCAAGCTAATATGTAAGCTTGGAACTAGGGTAGAATTGCAGACCCTTCCAAATCCTTGGCAATTCTAGCTGATATATCTTAAAATTTAATCTGAGTTGTGTAACCCCTTCGTTTACCTGTGAAATGTGTTTTGGTCAGGCTCTTGACATGGTAGGATGTAACCACCACGAACATGAAGGTTTATTTTATCAAAGGGAGCATCAAAATCCTTAAACGTTCCTCTGACACCAACATCTTGGCCCTTGAAATGACAGCGTTGGAAGGAAGAACAAAAGCAGCAAGAAGTGGAATTATTAGAGATATTGCAACTTGAGGGGGCACATTTATAAAATCAAATGTCACACTTTCCAATTCTATCTAATAAAAGAGTAATATGTAAATTGACCATCACTCCAATATACAAAATGGCCGCCCCCATGTGGTCAAAGATGGCTGCCCCCATGTGGACAGAAGATGGCCACCACAAGATGGCCTGCAGGGGAGGGCAGTTGTGGGTGATCAGACCAGTGTGGGGGGGGGGCAGTTAGGGGTGACCAGGCCAGCAGAAGAGGGCAGTTGGGGGCAATCAGGCCAGCAGGGGAGGGCAGTTGAGGGGGACCAGGCCTGCAGGGGAGGGCAGTTGGGGGGAACCAGGCCAGCAGGGGAGGGCAGCTGGGGGGGGGGGGACCAGGCCTGCAGGGAAGAGCAGTTAGGGGCAACTGGGCCTGCAGGGGAGGGCAGTTGGGGGGGACCAGGCAAGCAGGGGAGGGCAGTTGGGGGGGGACCAGGCCTGCAGGGGAGGGCAGTTGGGGGTTACCAGGCCAGCTAGAGAGGGCAGTTAGGGGCAATCAGGCCAGCAGGGGAGCAGTTAGGCATCAATCAGGCTGGCAGGGGAGTGGTTAGGGGCAATCAGGCAGGCAGGCAGGTGAGCAGTTAGAAGTTAGCAGTCCTGGATTGTGAGAGGGATCCCAGATTGGAGAGGGTGCAGGCTGTGCTGAGGGACACCCCCCACCCGCCCTGTGCACGAATTTCATGCACCGGGCCTCTAGTTCAAAATAAAGACACAGATATTTACTAAGAAGATCATGTTCTTTAAAGCATATACTCAGTCCTTGGTTTCATGGTAGCTTTGAAAATAATTTACAACTACTTATTCTTGTCATACTCACATGCAGAAAATGTATGGATTTTTAAATATAAATATATATATGTATATGTGTATATATATATATATATACACATATATATATATATATATATTGATTTCAGAGAGAAAGGGAGAGGGAAAGAGAGATAGAAACATCAATTATGAGAGAGAATCATTGATTGGCTGCTTCCTGCATGGGGAGGAGCCTGCAACCCAGGTATGTGCCCTTGACCAGAATGGAGCCCAGGACCCTTCAGTCCCCAGGGGGATGCTTTATCCACTGAGCCAAACTGGCTAGGGCAATAAAGGATTTTTGAAAGGTCACAAAAACTATTCCTGCCTGCCACATACATTATTCCTGGGAGGCCTGCATTACCTGTAATCATCATTTTGCACAGCCAATAAAGGGCAATGACCTTTTGATGTACAATATGTACTTCCCATGTTTATTTGGTAAAATAAATCAATGACTACATGATCAACTGTGGCAGAATAAATTAATTCTCTTTCACTATGTGTTCATTTGATCCAGATCTAATTACCAAACAGTACCTTACTCATTTTAAGTGGAAAGTAAATCAAATACATCATTAATGAAAAGGTTAGGATCAAACTTAAACCCATTTCTGTTTAGTAAATTCCCCAGAATTCTTTAATTACTTACCGTATGGTAATCAAACCACCGAGCATTAGGGACATAGCCTCTTACAACATTCTGATACTGGAATTTAAAAATACAGTTATTTAAAAATATATCAATTAGGAAAAATACTTTATGAACAAAAATATGTGGTAGGACTTACAGGTTCCAATACAGGGGTAACCATAAATGCTGGGCCCCACAGGAACTGCTTGAATATGTCCCAGGTAGTCTTCTCCTTATAGAACCTTGACAAAATATTTATAAATAGTTTAATCAAAGAACTTTATCTCTCCTGGATACCATTAAATAAGTATTCAAATCACATTTTGCAGTGTGGGCTTGTGTGGATTGAAAAGAAAACCAAATAATGAAAAAAATATATAACCTTATGACTTGGACTTCCATGTGCAATACTACAGTACTTGACAAGTAAATCTAGACCATGACTAAACCTCCTGACAAAATGGAGAGGATTGTGATTGAATTTGTAAGACCACTGCATGAGAAATTTAATTTGAAAATATTAACTAGAAATAGAACATTAACAAACTAGAAAACAAAAATTATAAATATCCTATGAAAAAAGTGTGAGACAGAGTGTTGATTTGAAGACAAGAGTGTTAATTTTAAAGAGTTTGCTTATCTTACTTCTATTAGAACTCGATGAAGAGTGGGTTTATATGTTCTTAAAGGTTCCTTTATATGTTACTAGAGGTCTGAATTTGAGATATAAATTACTGGAAAGAATAAAATCTTGAGAATAGACACTATTAAATAGTCACAATTTTCCTCTAATTAAAATGGAAGTATAATTTTGTTTGTATGTTTGTTCTTTTTGTTGTTGTTGTTATGTTTTGTTCTATTACAAACAGATTAATGCCAAGACAGACTTCTGGGTTTACTCTTCCATGAATTTCAATGGAAGCAAAGGCCCAGGTGTTTTCAACAGGACAAGAGTTTGCATAGTTAATAATAATGTTTCTGACTGGGACTCAGTCCAGAGCTGATACTTGATTCTGGGAAGTTACTAGGGAGATGACAAAGGGAGTGGGGAGTGTGAAAATGAAAGAGGCAAGAGATTAATAAGCTGTTACCAGGAATAAAGAAAGGATTATGGTTTAATAAAGCAACTAGAGATGATAATTTGAATCTAGGAAGAAAATTTTTTTTTAGAAAGCTGGATCTTTCATCTTATTAGAATTTAAGGTATAATGATCATGCTATTACTTTGGGAATTTTACCTTGGTTACTACTGTTCAATTTGAGTAAATGTTTATGCTGTGTAATTTTCATTGGTTTATCAATAGTGCAATATAACAAATTGCCTTTTTCAATTACTCTGGTAATATAGGGTACACAGGTAGCTAAGTATACTATGATTATTTTAAGGTTTTCTTTGTATTTTGTTGAATGTGTATTTTGTTTTTTGTAACATCTACAATAAGAATCAGCTTGTATTTGTCTTAAAAATAGAATAAGCTAAAATGTTAGAATAAAATTTCAATATTCAGCCATATATCAGTTTGAGCTTTAAAAGTGAATCCAAATAAATTTACTAAGGAGAATATTAAAACTGTCCTAAGGTACCCCATTAGCACACCTACAAAAAGGGGTGTAATCTTCTTTTTCAATTATGAATTAACTAGAGGCCTGGTGCACGGATTCGTGCACTGGTGGGGTCCCTCGGCCTGGCCTGTGCCCTCTTGCAATCTGGGGCCCCTCAGGGGATGTCAGAGAGCTGGTTTTAACCCGATCCCTGCAGGCCTGGCTGAGGGACCTCACTGGTGCATAAATCCATGCACCAGGACTCTGGTATGCATATAAGATCTTTGAAAAATCTCATCCCACCCTCCTCCCTCCCCAGTTCCCTCTGGGATTCATCAGTCTGTTCCATGTTTCCATGCCTGTAGTTTTTGCTCTTGCGTTGAAAGTCTGCCCCCTGGTTGTCAGTATGTGTCATAGCTACCAGACTGTTGGCCAGTTGCTTAGGCTTTTATATATATAGATATGTGTAAGATTTGCTTAACTGCTGTAAATTGCAATTAATTTAATCATAATGCAGAAACAATATTACTTAATGTAGAAAACTTTTTTAAAATACTCATTGTAATAAGGTTATATAAGTCATCTAGAATAACATCTGGAATACAATAGTTATTCATAGGAAGAATAATTACTTTTTAATAACTACCTTGCTTCATTTTTAATGGCATATATAAATCTACCTATCAGAATATTTATTTATGAAAATGTTTGTTTATCCAAAATATACACTAAAATAATAATGAAAACGTTTCAAATTCAAAATATTATATATTGGCCCTGACCAGTATAGCTCAGTTGGTTGAGCATTGTCTCATGCACCAAGACATCGCCTGGTTCAATTTCAGGTCAGGGCACATGCCTGAGTTGGTGGCTTGACTCCCAATAGGGGACATGCAGGAGGCAGCCAGTTGATCCTTTTCTGTCAGCAATGTTTCTCTCTCATCCTCTCTCTCTCTCTCTCTCTCTCTCTCTCTCTCTCTCTCTTTCTCTCAAAACAATGCAAACATATTTTTATATGGGTATTCTTTTTAAAAAATTAAAATGTTCTGGTGGTAGGGGAAATATAAAATGCTTTATAATCTTTAAAATATATTGTATGTTGTACTAAAAGATATTGAGTAAATTAATTGGAAGCTATCTGTCTATGGTAGGAAAAATATTTGCACTTACTCATGCAACAGAGGTCGGATAACAGTGCCACCATGAGCATGAATTTCATGCATCTGTGTATAGAAGTATGGCAATAAAGTGTATCTTATATTTAGAACATTCCTTGACATTTCTGAAAAAGTTTCATTCCAGGAAGCAGGATCTTGTCTCTGAAATAAACCCGATTGAAATAGTTATAAACTTTTATTTTTATTTAAAACATAATTTTGAAATACATTTTTGGAGAATAAAAAGCAATAATATTAATTCACTGTCATGTGCAATATACTATATCACAAAAAATCTTATATAATAATGTTTCTATCTTATACAGAGAGCACAATATTAACATTTAAACATGAAAATGAACATTAAGTCCCTGGCTTGATTTAATTTAAGTTATCATATGTAAAGAGCAGTTCACATTTTAATAAGTGACAAATACATTGTCAACTGTGCTGACAAACAGTGTAGGAGTCAAAAGTCTAGGAGATAAATGAAATGCTTTAAAAAATCGATTAAAATAAATAGAGACATCCTGAACCCATCATGTTAATCCTGCCCATTGCATGTTCTCATCAGAAATAAATAAATTATGGTACTAAAGAACTAATTATATATGAGGAAGTGAAGACCTAATTAATGTTGGACAAGAAAAAAAGAACATGCCCAAGCCTATTCTAGAATACACACTGCAGGTAAAAAGACCATCACTTCCTCTCCAGCCTGGCCCTGATCAGCCTGGCCCTGATCAGTTCTGATCGCTGGCCAGGCCTAGGAACCCCACTTGTGCACAAATTTTGTGCACTGGGCCTCTAGTATATTTATATTGGTTTCTCTCCTACACCCAATTCTCTGCTCGAATGCTAATGTGACTTCATCCAAGAGGACTTCCCTGACACCCCTTCTAAAACAGAAGCACCATAAATCTCTATCACTTTAACTTACTCCATTTTTCCTTCATATGCATTTATTTGTATGTGGCATTTTATATAAATGTATAAATATATGTATATAATAAAGAAAAATAAGTATAAATATACACATAATTATGTATTATCACTATCCTTCCTACATTATATGAATTAGTAGGGCAGAATTTTGTAAGTATTAACTTGCAGACTCTTAATGAATACTTGTTAAATGAATCCATGATCAGATTTCTATTGATTCATACTCTACTTTTTTAATAGTACAACTTTCTAAATTGTGTTATTGTTAAATTTTCCTGTTAAATATTTCTATTCCATCAAGTTATGTCTCTATTGTCCAACTTTCAAATTCTTCCAAAGTATGTTCACATACTTTTTTTCTTTTTTCTTTTTTTTTTTAATATATTTTATTGATTTTTTACAGAGAGGAAGGGAGAGGAACAGAGAGTTAGAAACATCGATGAGAGAGAAACATCGATCAGCTGCCTCTTGCATACCCTGCACTGGGGATGTGCCCGCAACACAGGTACATGCCCTTGACCAGAATAGAACCTGGGACCCTTCAGTCCGCAGGCCGACGCTCTATCCACTGAGCCAAACCGGTCAGGGCCATACTTTTTTTCTACCTCAGTATAGATTTTCATTTTCATTTTCTAAAATAAATCTCCTCCTCTATTCTGACTAAAATTTTCTGAGTAACACATTTCAAGCACATGGTGAGCTCTGCCATTCAGTTACTATGGCTAGAACTCATCCTTTAAAGCCTAGCTTTTTCCACAACCTTCTGTTAGGTGCTTTTGAGAATGTACCTTTCCTCTGTACTTATTCACTGAATGTCAATCTCATAAAATTTATTGCTTAGTTAAACATTGCCTCTAATTGCTCATATTTTTCCATAACTTTAGTACCATCTCCTTTCTCATTCAAAAGTTCCTTCTGACAACTTAGTGAAGAGTGTATTTGTGTCATCACACAGAAAAAAATTCTCATGATTCCCCTCTCCTTTTTCTCCCTCAATTCTTCAACTCATTGGTTTTAACATATGCCTTTTACAACTTCCAATTTCATAATTATTTAGTTTGAAGCTCATTTTTTTTTATTGTTCCATTCTGGTTTGGAAGAAGTTCCAGAGGCATTTTTTTTCCCTAGCTACTCCAAAATTATATAGAACAGCAGTAAGTATGCCAGCTAACCAAGTCTTGAACCCAAAAGTATAGAGTAACCCAAGTCAGAAAATTTTCAAAATTATGTGTTTAGAGGTCCTCAGTAAATGTATGGAGGTTCAAAGCATTCACCTGGAAATCAGTGAGGTGGAGTGAATTCTATTAAAAAACACATATGTTTAGTGGTGTGGGGGGGAGGGTTGAGAAAGGAGAGTAAATGCAATAATTACATACCCTAGTGCCTGCAATGTTGTGATTTCTTGAGTATGGATAAAATGCTCCAAGTTGCATCCAGCGGGTGCAGAGGTGATATTCCGAGTCATTGAAGAAACCACATATATCTGCTCCAGTCTAAAATACATCGTTGTATTTAATTAGTTTTAAGTTAGTTTCTTAATATTTATAAGTGATAAAGATAAAAGGAATAGAATTACTTACATATGAAATTCCAAAGAGACTAAATTCCATCATACCTTAAAAAATTAGAAAAAATGTCTTAGCTACAGTTTCATATATATTTTGATTTTTTTAGGTATAAAGATGTTCCATTTCTAATACCAACCTCTAATTCAAACATTTTTTCAATTTTCAACATACTTTTCTTTCATTTATTTTTATAATTTTCATACTTTTAAGTTTATAGTGTTAATGACATTTATAAAAATAAAACATGATATGCATCCTTGGCATTTTAAGATAACACATTTAAAGTACAAAGTTGTTATGAACATATTATCATATGAGAAAAAAGTGATAGTGATTTCCTTGATTTCATGTTTTATAATAAAAGGCTATCTTCGTAATTATTTAATTATAGGTCTCATAATTTGAAATAAATTGAATTATTGTTGTTAAATAGAATCTTCTGAGGAATGATCACTTGGATAAAATGTGATTTCCCAACTCTTCTTTTAAAGGAATATTTCTAAGCACTATGTTTTCCTTGAAACATAAATGAATAGTAAATCATTTTTAAGACCAGATCTCAAACAGAAAAATATTCCTTTGCTCTTTAAAATGATAATGTCTTATTTACTATTTATCCAATCATTGTCAGAAATCTTTCTAAATGTGGTTTAAAAATTTAATTCTTTACCACCTATGAGTGATTCTTATTCCCTAGAATCTAGAATTTCTACTCATTTCAATTCTTAGTTTGTTATCTTTTCCATCGCCTGCCCTTTCAAACCAAGAAACTGAAACAGAAAGTGATGAAATTATTTTCTCAAAACAAACTAGTTGGAAATCATTAATTTCTATACAGAATCCCCGATCCTGATTTCTGGCCCAGTACTCTATCGTGGGGCTATTTATCATAAGATATAATGCCAAAGGATTTTTCTGAGATGCACTTATAAGGTATCTGAACAAATGCCAGAAAAAAGTGAATACTTAATAGAAAACTCAAAAGAATAATGATAAAGATGGTGACTCCCACATACCAATGATCGATTTGTCCATATTGTCCCATTGGGCATAGTTATCTCCAAGCCAGTGTCCCCCCCATCGTCCAGCAGTAGGATATGTGGAACGAGATATAACAATTCCTCTCTTGCCAGTTGCCCTCAGCAATGCACTAATCAAAGTGAAGAAGGATTTACATTAGGTATTTTCTTCAAATATTTCTACTTTTGACCACTCTGTTCAAAACAAGGATTTGATTTGTAGTAGGTATGTTGGCTCTTATTACAACTAGCTCTTTATATGTGAGTCTTCTCTCACTATACTAGAAAATTCTCAAGAGTATGAAGGATATCTTTTTTTCTTCCAACATTTACTAGATTGACATACCTGAGTGGCCTGCCTGCATTTATTTATTCAATGGACACAAGTTAAATCATGTATTTGTTTTATCAAATCAACCAAATAATGAACTTATTTTATTCTACTTAAATGTATTCTCTTGAATTAAGTTCTAGGTTCTAACTATTGATGGTCCAAACCCTTGTAATTTTTGGCTTAATACTTAATCTTTGTATTACTCTGCAGAGAATACTTGCTATAATATCTCTTGTTTTAGAGGCTAGTTTAAATAGTACAAGTCTTTTCTTGGTCTTAAAAATAAAAGTAATTTTTATATTTTAAGAGTGGAATCTATTGAAAGCCAGGTCAAGAGAATGGAATTTACAAATAAGGTCATTTTTGTCCTCCCCTCCTCATTCTTTGGAGAATGATTTTAATGATTTATTGTGCATTCTAGTGTGAATAGTAATGCATTACTTTTTATTACATACATCTCTCTCTCTCTGATACTGCATTATAAGAATATGTAAAATAGAAAAATATTTGAAAATTATATTAATTGGAAAGAAAACGTTTTTTTATATTACTCAAAATAAATTGTATATGCATAAGGACTAAAGATTTACCTCAGAGAAAATACTTCAAATACCGAATTAGGCAGACTTTACAACTCACTAACATGTGATCAACAGCATCTAATCATTAATTTGCTATAGCATGGACCACAGTGTTTGTACTGATTTGTTTATATATAGAGCTTCTTCCATGAGTCCTTGAGATTCCTGAGGTTAAGGACTTCGTGCTAATCTTTTTTGTACCCCTTAAATCTAATACAGTACTTGGCTTAGAATAATAACTCAAGAAAAAATTTAACTCAACATTTAAAACTTTAATCTGTTTAATTTAAATAACAAACATGGTTGAAATCTTTTCTGAAAAATGTATGTACTAGAGCAAAATTAAAACTATTAAAGACATGTTTTATGACTTTATATTAAAGGTTGTTCTTCAGAAGATAGTACTGATATCTTCCCCATAATGTTTTTTAATAGTTAAAATGGACCTTAAACATCCCCAAGTACCTTTAAATGTCAACTATTTAAAATTTTACCTATGGTTGCCTTGAATTTATTCATACAACTTTGATAGTTGTAGTGGGATAATAATTGACTCATTTAAATTTACTAAGCTTTCCACAATGTGTCAGGAACCATGGTAGATTCTTTCATGTGCTCCAGAAGTTCAATTACCTGCCCTCTGAAGAAAAATACTTTCCTTCAATTTCCCTTAAATTACATATTTTCATCTTAAAATGCATAAGTTTTGCCAGCAAGATGAGTCAAAGCTCAATATTTTTGTTCTTTTTAATATGTATATTTTTATAGTAAAGTGAGGTTAGCTGAGGATAATTGTGTTCCATTATTATATTCCAGCAGGGTTAATTAAAAAAAATGCTTTTCTCAATAAAAGGCATTGTTAAAGACCAGTTTGTTTACTCTTAAGAATGTCATATCCTAGTCTTTGTATATGATCTTAGTGACCCTACATTTGGATTTGGTTAACAAATCTGTAGACATTCATTCGTGTAATAATATCTCAAATAATTCACATATTCTATTTTGAAAAATAGTTTCATGCTAGAAATAGTATAAGCATGTTTCACTAAATATTATCTATATTCTTTAATCCAAAATTATTCTCATTCTTTTACCTACTTCAGTCATATACTAGAGCAGCAATTTTCAATCTTGGATTAAAATTACAATCATCTGATAATTTTTTAGAAATTAAGACTCTTAGGCTATACTATAGACCAATTAAATCAGAATTTACTAAAAACCTCCAGACAATTACAATGTGTAATCAAGATGTAATGTTCTAGGGCTGCATTGTGTCATATGGTGGCCACTAGCCACATGGGCTATTTAATAAATCTAGATTTATTAAAATGAAGTAAAATTTAAAATTCCATTCCAGAATCACACTAAGCACAGTGTTCAACAGCAATGTATAGTTAGTAGCTGCATATTAGACAATCCAAAACTACTGAACATTTCTATCATTGTAGAAAGTTTATTGGACAGTGCCAATAAAGACTTGATACTTAAAGGATGGCCTGTGTTCCATTATCTTTGGCCTCACATAAGAGTTTTATTTTCATATGGACATTAAAGTTTGAGAAGCTCAAGGTCATTCACACATACTCTAATTTGCTAGTAATGAATTTAAATAACATATTTATCCAAACCTTAATATCTTAATTAATGATATCAGATTATATATTATTTATTCATTCATTCAAAACTATTTGTTGAGCACCTACTATGTTTTAGGTGTTGTGCTACTACAAGCTGAGAACATCATGGGGAACAAAGTAAAATACTCTAATATTCTTTTGAAAATGGGGTAAAATGTAAAGCAATGATGTAGATGAAAGAGAGAGAGAGAGAAGGAGAAAGAGAGAGAGAGGAAAAACAATTATTCTGTGTCATGAAGGACCAAGTAAGTTATAGAGAACATTGGAAAGAAAAGTGCTACAAAATAAGGACAGCAAAGAAGGACTCTCAGAATAGGTAACATTAAAACTAATATCTCAAAGATGTCGAGTCAGAAAGGATAATTATGAACACTGCTTACTCATAAGTAGGTTTCATTTCTGACCAGCCATATAGATTATGAACATTGTAATGCAAAACTGATGATCCATCACTAAGGATCTGCTCGGTTTCCATACACATGGTTCTGGAATGTAATCCCTCATGTCTTTTTGTGAGTGCTAGAGAAGAAGAAGAAGAAGAACAAAAAAACAGTGAAATAAATACTAATATATTATCAAGTGCCCTATATTAAAATTGTGTAAAAGGCAACTACTAGTATAGTATATATCCTTTTGGCAAAAACATTAGATTTTGCTTTAAATATTATTGATTTTAACCATTTGTACATGTTGCCAATGTTATAACAAATGTAAAAAATGTCTATAATTATAATTGACTAGAGGCCTGGTGCATGAAATTCATGCACAAGGTCGGGGGATCCACTCAGGCCAGCCTGCACCCTCTCCAATCCAGGACCCCTTGGGGGATGTCCAACTTCTGGTTTAGGCCCAATTCCAGGGATCAGGCCTAAACCAGCAGTCAGACATCCCTCTCACAATCTGGGACAGCTGGCTCCTAACTGCTCACCTGCCTGCCTGCCTGCCTGCCTGATCGCCCCTAACTGCCCCCCTGCCAGCCTGGTCACCCCCAACAGCCCCCCCTGCTGGCCTGGTGACCCCACACAGCCTGCTGTTTGGTTTTTTGGTTGCCCCTCACTGCCCCCCTTGCTGGCCTGGTTGCCCCATGCAGCCTGCTGTTCAGTCATTTGGTCATCCCTCACTAACCCTTCTGCTGCCTGGCCACCCCACACAGCCTCCTGTTCGGTCATTACTGTGACCAATTTGTGTATTACCCTTTTATTAGTATAGATTGTAGTTACCATTGTGACTGAAAAATATGTGAAAAATTTTACTGTAGTCAGTAACAAAATAAAAACAAGAAAAAATAATGTACTCTTAAATGTGTTTTATATTTTACTCATTTAGATGAGAAATACTGATTAAATAGACTTTAAAAAATCAAACTGTAACATAAGGACATGGGGTTAGGAACCAACACTAGCTTTTGACCCACTTTTTCTCAGTTTAAGATGCTTTTTTTTTTTTTTTTTTTCAGAGATTTGCCATCACTTTATGTTAACAGTTTATGAAGTTTACTGCCTATATAAAAGTATGAGGATGAACACCAAAGGACAGGGCCTTTCCGTCCCATGTCGGGGGCAACCAAAAAAGTGTTTCTATTTTATCATTTCCCCCCTCAGAAAAGAAACACTTTTTATAAATCTCTATAAAGGCTTTTTATTTTTTATTAGAAAGAATATTGAGAATTTCTAAATCTGGGAAAAGTCTTTTGAAAATTAAAGTAATGATTTCAAACACTTTAGAAATGTGTTCTTATAGTAGAACATTTTTCTTGATTTTTCTTCCCAAAATAGTGTTAAATAATATTGGCAATAGATTGAAGTGTGGTACAGTGTGAAGATGGGTAGTGAGAATTGGGAATGTGAATCCTGTTCTCTAATCATAAAGTACATAAACCTAATAAGTAAATTAATAATAATATTACATCAAAGTAAAAGCAACAATATTGTACCTGGCATATAAGGTGGATAATTTAGCTCTTTATTTCTGCATGGAGTAGTTGCCCCATTTAAAAAACTTGATGGTTCATTCATATCCTTTAAAAAAAAAAGGAAGAAAAGTAACCAGAAAACACATTTAGAAATTGCATTCTCAAAAGAACTAATGCAGAAGGCCAGTAAGTTCAAGCAGCATATTTGAGTAATGACATTTAATCACTTCTAAAAAGCAAAAAATAAGAAAATTTAATAATACTAAAGACTTTAGTTTAGCTCAGTGTTTCTTTCTTTTTTTTTTTTTTTATAATTCATTGCTTAGTTTTGGCAAACTTAAAATGTCTTTTTTTCTGTAGATAGAATATGTACATAAAAGTGATTTTTTTCTGTTTTCTAGACATAAAGTTATATTATAATAGTGTATATTCTCCTATGCACTCTCTTGAACACTCATGCCTTGGATCAATTCCTTTAAAAAAAAACACACAAAGATTTGTGGATTTTAAAATCATAAGATGTAGCTTACAATTACAAAAAAACTTCAGAGAGTATCAGAGCACACATTTTAGGATCCTAGTACCCACATATAAAGGGACCATCATCTACATAAATATATATATATTAGCTACCATTTAAAGGTTATTATTCCATCTGAAGAAAAAATTGTATTTTCTGGATCAAGATATCTTTCTTGGAGATATTTTAAATGGAATCCCTTATAGTGCATAACTTTATACATGAAATAAATCTGCATTTACCATTAATTTAAAAAAAGGGATTCTTTATACAATTTTATATTCTCAAGATGGGCATATAACAGCACCTTTTTAAAGGTTTCTTCAAACAAGCAAATTAATGCATACCTGTTACAAAATCAACAAAGAAACATTACCTCCAAAAATCTAGAGAAGTATTATGTAAAATCGTTTGTAATAAATATTTTGTGGTAAACTTTTATGCTACATTAAAAATATATTATTAACAATATTTTAAAGTAACACCTAAAAGTATATAGTAAGAGATTGTTTGCAAAATAATATTGTCTAACATGTAAGAGGTTACGATTTCTTACACCATAGAAAGTTGAGTGTGACGTTTATACCTACACTGAATGAAAATAAAATACATATTTATAAGCACTTATGAATAGTTAGAAAATTAGGCTATTTTTGTTCCTTGGTCAAATTGAAAATATTAAACTTGAATATTCATAAAATAGCATTCATGTACATAAATTGAATTGATAAAACTGTATCTTAGCAATCTCTTGATAAGAAAGCTTTATGGAAAAGTGAATGAGCTAATTTTCACAAATATTTTGTTGACATTATTAGAATATAGTAAGAATTTTGTATAATCAATATACAATAAATAACTTAGAACAGTGATTTTCAACCTTTTTCATCTCATGGCACACATAAACTAATTACTAAAATTCTGTGGCACACCAAAAACTACATTTTTTGCCAATATGACAAAAAATAGGTATAATTTTGATTCATTCATACCAGAAGGCTATTGTTGTGTTGGCTATTGTCATTTTTTTATTTGACAGAAGTCAGTGCCCCTGACAAAATGGTTAGGTATCACACATTCTAACATTTCTTGTGGCACACCATTGTGCCTGCCATGGCACACCTGTTGAAAGTCTCTGGCATAGAATATAAATTACTCAATGTTTACTTACAATCCACAAGCCATCAAACTTCATCTGGTCATTGTAGAAATCTATAATTTCCCTTTCCCACCAATCTGCTGTGGAATATCTGAAAAAATCTGGAAAAGCGACATGGGCTCTGGAAGCCTGTAAAGATAAAATTTATAACAAGAATTATAAAATCAAAAGAGAGACCATGTGCATCTAAGTCAGACATTTGTCTGTCAAATCCACAAGATGTGGACAAGTGATAAGGAAGACAACCTGATATCACCTTTAATTCCATAAATGTACATGATCTCCCTCCAAGCACCCAGCAGTGATGGAGAAAAAAGAGAGAGAGAGAACAGCCTGGGCTCTCTTATGGATTGTAAATAAACAGTTCAAAACATACAGAAACATATTTCAGTGCTTCTCAGAGTGATAGGGAAGTTTTACACCTTATCCTTAGAGCCCTATACAGTAGCTTTGCCATTGCTGTGCATGATGAGGAGAATTAGAAAATAAGCCATCTACTTTTTCAGGAAAGTATTCAAAATGAATGATTGGTCAAAGTGATCATTAAATTCATGTGCTGAATTTCTTTTAGTTATGTAATTAATGAATGCAAAACTTACATTAACAGCTTCATCTTCAGTCAGACTTCCATCTATCGTTATATTAGGCAAATCTGGCCAAACCTACAGAAAAAAGAAGAAATTAGAAAACAGTTTAAAATAACTTCAGTATGATATGACTGTGTTGTAAATAGATTATAGTAGAGTTTTAGAGGCATATTATAGACCCAAGATTCCAGATCAGTAACTCTTTCATTTTTTCAGTTTTTGTTTTACAATATATGCTATTTTCAAACTATTCCCATTTCCCATGTTAATCTCTAATTTAATATGGTAAATAAGAAATAAAAAGCCAGCTGGAGCAGTAGGTAGTGATTTTGAGACAATTCATGAAACCAAAGGTCTGGTGAAGCAATAATATGAAAACCATATACTAAATTTAATTTAATGTAGTATATTAAAACTGTTTCTATAATTATTCCAGGATTAAAATATAAAAATAGTAAATATATTTTCATGTAAAAGGTAATGGAGATCTGAGTTGGATGATGTCATGCTGAGGAAAATATCTTTTTGGTTTCACAGTTTGTACTAAATCCCATTCTACCTTCCCTCCACCTCCAGGACCATCCTTGCCCCGGCCTCCTTCCTAACAATGTTTTCCTCCACCTCAACCACAAACATGCAAAATCGAGACCCAATTCAATCATGCTGAATATCTGGGAATTTGATTCTATGTTGCAGAAATTAGAAAGTCCCATATAAAAATGTAAATTATCCTCAAAGGACTAATTACCTACAAAGGACTTGTTACTGAAAGTGGAAAAATAGATTAGATATTAGAAGCATACAGAAAAAGTACAGAAATATAGAGTGACAAGAAAGCAGGTAGAACAAAATACCTTTTTATGTCCAAACTTGCCTGTTTCTTGAAATATGATTTTTCACTAAGTTTATCATAAGTTTTTTCCCATTTTATTTTAACATTTAATTTTGAAATTATTTTCAAATTTATATAAAAGCTGCAAAAATTATACCTAGAGATTTTCTATAGCCTTCACCCTGCTTCCCATAATGTTCACATATTTATAACTACCATGCAATGATCAAAACAAAGAAGTTAATATTAATACAATACTATTAACTAATGAACAGGCAATTTTGAACTTCACCACTTTTATCACTGATGACCTATATGTGGTCCAAAATCCAAAAAGGATCCCTCAAGGCATTTAATTATTTCTCCCACCATGGAATTTTGTATATCTTTTTTCATTCTAGTAATGACTAGTGAATATTTTTTTATTCTCTCTTTTATATGTAAGCCAAATCAGGGTATTTTCTAAATTATATACATACCCAGGTCTGAATATTATTGTTTAAATGCAATATAGTGAATTATATTCCTTGTTCAAATTAGAAATATGAGAATAGCTCTTAAAAAAACATTGCTTATTTTGTTAATGAAATGTTTTTAAGAGACGTGCATATATTTAAATGACTCTTGTAGTATAGGATAATAAATTGCCATATTATTAATGGTAGTTTTGTAATAAAAAAACAAAGTACCAAGAAAGACAATTTAAAGATGAAACAAATATTATTTGGACATACAACTTGTATGACTTCTTTCTCTAATAATTTGGATTAAACTCAATAGTATATATTCTTTTCTGTATTAGCTATTAAACCATTACATTCCACACAATACATATATTTCTCTGAACATGTTTTTAACAGTATTTTAATTCAGTAGAAATTTTCAATGAAATAGCATGTTTTACATATTTTATTTCAAGGTCAATGCAGTACCTTTGCCCAACATATATCACTGGTATTAGGCCATTTGATAAAGACATCTTTTTCCTGTCCTCTTTCAAATGCAGGGTAAGGCTTCGTTTCATTTCCTGAAATTGCTGGATCCTAAATTGAAATGAAATACAAACCCCATTACTATAGGATAAAACCAAAGCCTCTTGGGTAGTTGTTATGAAACATTGGAATTTTCCATTACTACATTTATCATTATATTGTGCTCTTAGAGACATGGACTAAGAAATGGACTGATGATATAAATTTTACTGTTCTAGCCATATTCTCTTCTAAATTCCTTAGAAAAAAAATGTAAGAACGTTGAAAATATATTTGCTACGATTTCAAGCAAGATTACTAGAGTTTTTCTTTTGTCTTTATTTTCCCAGTGGGATTTCTGGCCACTTAGCATACTTCTTGTAACATATGGATAAAATATGCTCCCCACTGAATCACTAAGTTGAAGGCAAACTTTCAAACATGAGAAACATAAGACGCAGTTCTAGAGAATGATTTGAGAGTTGTATAGGAAGAGAAAATTCATCATCACTTTGTGATAGGTTCTAGTATACACTGAGGCCAGTTTACAGCATGGGTGATTATTAAAAACCAGCTAGCTTTTGACTCCCAGCTTTAGTCTTAGGTCTCTAAAGATATACCAAGTATAAAGGTATTCTGGTAGCAGCCCATGTACATAAAATGAAGTGTTAAAGGAAGAAAGTTGTAGATTTGGGAGTAGAATCCAAACTTATATAATTCCTATTTTGAAACACCTCCCACATCCCTAAATCTAGGAGAAAAATCTTAATAAAAGAAAGGTAATAAGACTCCAATGAAATATAAACTATAAATACAGACCAGGATAATAATGTATCTCATTCCTTCACTTCTTATTTTGTCAACAAACTGAGGAAGGTCACGGAAGTCTTCACCAATTGTGAAATCTAGTTGCCTTTCCATGTAATCAATGTCTGTGTATTGTACATCCTGAAAAATATGAGAATTGCGGTAGTGGGGCAAGAATCACAAGCATGAGTGTATCACATTTAATCATACTTATGAACACATTAGCAATATAAAAGTTTCAGTGCTTCTGCACTTGATCAGAAAGAGAATTAATCAGGTAATGCAATACTCAGGAATAAAAGTAGCATGTAAGGATGCCAAATATTCTAAGAACAAGTTCACATAAATATTTTGTTAGCAGTCCATTTCATAATTTTGATTTAGAAGTCAAAATTCTTTCAAATCACTATCTTTTATCATGTAATTCCCAGAGGAAACGGGGAGGCACAGAAGTAAAGGATTTATGACATTATAAAATTATGTTAAATTGCAATTTGGAATTTTGTACAGTGTATACAGAAATAGGCATTGCACTATTTCTGGAAAAATAAAGCAAGTATAGGGTAATTTCAAATAATTCTAATATTGCCAACGAGGAAGAAAGAATTACTAGTAAATCCATTAAATAGTGTAAGTTTTTTTTTCTTTTTTTAATCAACAACGTCAATTTTGAAATAATAACCCAAGCTAATATAAGCAAAACAATGCCTTGAAATAGGTATTTGCAGATATGTTGAAACTAATACATGTTTGAATGTTATCATGAAATTTTTAATTAGGCCTAAATAACAAATTTGTTAATTATTTTCTGTTAGTAGACATTAGCTTAATTTTCTTCTAGTTGTTATAAAATATATGACAAATATAGTGGATGGCCCTTTTTATTTAAAAAATTGGAAAAATCTCTTTTTCTTTAAAAAAATCCCACTTGCATATTACTATCTCATCCACTATATAGCTAATATCCTCATAATAATACGTTCAGGAACCAGATATTGAATTGTACTATATGTACTCAGTCTTATAATGAGGTCTTTCTCATTCTTCTTAGAATGAGTCCTCATATACATCTACCACTCTAGATTCCCATGCTTAAGTGTTACCAGGCAGATCTCCAGGATTCCTTACTACTAAAATATAAAATTACAGGGAATGATTATTTCTGGATACTTAGGAATATTTATTTTCCCAAACATTGAGGGATAAGGATATTCTGCCAGCCCTCTAATATCATCTATTTCAGGGCAAAAAGCACAGTTTTATCTCCAATTTTTTCCCTGTAATTTGTTACATTAGTTAATGGAATAGTTCTGTGGACCCTCCCTCTCATCTATCGAGAATATGGGGAATGTGTCTGACTATCTATGTGACCCAATGTTGATGAGAGAAATACAAATGCACAGTGACTTGTTTAATACAACTCTGGGGCATGGAATAGGAGAAAAACAGAAAAAGAAATTGTATTATTACTTTTCCTTTATCAATCTAATAAAGATTTTACATTTTATAAAAAATTTTTTTCCAATTTATTAGGTGCTACTAAAAACTAAGCCTTGATTATTGCCAAATGCTAAAAATAATTTTAAAGCACATGTGTTTAATTATTTCATTCTGATTTTCTACAAGACATATTTAAAACAGTTTTAAGAGTTTATGTACATACATAGGGGATCTGAGCAGCTGTCATATTTTCATATACTTGCTGAACCTCTGATGTATTTTTGTAGCCATAACGACATAATTGGAATCCCAAAGCCCAATAAGGTGGCATGACTGGTCGGCCAATTACCTTTAAAAACAAAAATTATTTGTGAACTAAGAGAATTACTTAAGGAGGGAAATTTATGTGTTGTTTTTTTTTGTAAAAACAAACTCAATCATACTTCATGGTATTGCTTTGTTGCAACTTCTGGAGTTGGGCCCAAAAACATATAAAAGTCCAAGATTCCTCCAATTGTGCGGTAAGTTAGAGCAGGAGTTGGCTGAAATGTCACATCTAGAAATTAAAAACATGATTACATTGTTATCTATGTACAAAATATTATTTATAAAAAGTCACATAAAACATGAGAAATTTTAAAAATGATGGTTTTACCCATTGCATTGCTGTTAAGTAAGAGAACTCCATGAGCATTGTCCTCATCTTCCAGAGCCATGTGATAGGGATGAAATCCATAGGAATTTAGTTTATACTAAAAAAAATAAACATAACATATATTCAGATGATAAGACCATGTGAAGTTGGTCGAAGTAATATTTAAATTCATTATAAGAGTGAGCCTAAGAAGTTAAATGTTACTGCCTTGCACATACAAACTGAATTAACCACACTTCCCTTAGAAATTGATTTTTTAATTATTAGAACTATGATTGCTTCAGATCATGCAAATAAATATACAGATATGTAATACCCACAAAACTGTCTCATATTGATGTAAAAACCCATTGGTTTTAGAGTAATTGGGTTTCTTTCTACAGATTGTATATGTTAATTTATTTTATAAAGTTCTACTTCTCTTTCCATAATTTAATTCCATAAAAATGATTAAACTATTCAACCTCTTAGGTAATTGATATGATCATTATCTAAGTTTATATACTATATATTTAAAATTATAACATATAAACATTTAATTACATTTTAACTAGATTTTTTATATTTTAGAATAAAAGAACTATACTTAGGGTCATGAAATGACTTGCCAAGGGTCACAACACTTATAAGATGATGATCCCCCCAAAAAATTAATATCTCTGACCCATAAGAAATCCAAGTAATTGAATAGCATGTGAAAGAAAATTTGCATATTGAGAATAAAGGGTATATTAACCTAATAGTGCCAATGCTAATGTTGAAGGATTTTAAAGAAGTAAAGTTTGGTAAAATATATTTTTTCAATTAGGTATAAATGAAAAACCTCCTTCATAAGCTGAGTTTGAAATATTGTGCTACAAAAAGAGTTGTTTAGGCACCTAACAATAAAAAATCTAGCATATCCTTTAAGTAAGCATCACATGTGGCACATGAAAACAAGCTAGTATTTTATAAAAAATGTATTTTTTCACGATATGTCTGGAATAATTGAAGAGATAGAAGGGCTAGGCAGTCAGAGATGGGACCTTGGGAGAGAGAGAAGAGTGGGGAAGTCCTAGAATAACAAGACCTTGAAGACATGAACAGGATACAGCTTGTTGACTGCATCACAGAGACAAACAAACGGACCTAGAACTGAACCCGGCTAAGGCAAGCCAGCTGGGTGGGGAAAGAAGGGCGCCAGTGAGAGATGTGAACTTTAAAATGTATGGATGTTGCTAAGACAGCTTGCAGATAACTAATCACAAGGCAGTGAGGCTCATAACCAATCCTAACTATGGTACTAAGGCAGAATTCTTTGAAAGGACCAATCGGGAGCTAACAAGGCATATATCTACCACTAAACAAAAAATCTCTCTCTCTCTCTCTCTCTCTCTCTCTCTCTCTCTCTCTCTCTCTCTCTCTCTCTCTCTCTCTCTCTCTTATCCCTGCCTCTCCTGTGGCAGTGGATGTGCTCCCCTGTGCCCACCCGGCTTATGGCCATGTGGGACTCCACACATGGACTAATGGGCTTCAATTAGCTTGGATGCTGAACTCCACATGGCTGCAACATGGAACAGAGTCTCTGCACACTGGCCTGCTTTTGGAACCCCAGCAGCACCTTTCCCAGGACTGGCTTGCGGGACATGGGACTTTGGAACCTGAGACAAAGAAGCTTCATTGGTAACCAGCTTTGGGCCCTCTTTCTGCCGTGCCATGCTTCAGGGAGTCTGTCTTTGTCTCAATAAAGTTTGCTTCCACCTACTGTTTTTGTCCGCAAACTCATTTTTCAATTTTGTGGAGACAACGAACTCGGACCCGAACACCACGTTTTGGTTTCATAATTATAGCTGATATTAGTTCTGCAGTGCATTAAATATTCATGATGTGTATTTAATTAATAAGTTGAAACATTGGGAAAAGTGACATGAGCTTATAAAAACATTTTTTAAAGATGTATCTAGCAGTACGGACTCATAAAAATGCACAACTGCAGCTGTGTGTCATAAAGGAAAAAGTTGGCATCAAATCATTAAGAAGTAAATGAAAAAAAGTTAAAGAGAACTCTATTCAGTTACTTTCTAAAAGCTGGGAGTAAATATAGATTTGGCAGGGAATACTGAATCTCAATGCTCTTTCTCTGCACTTGAGATAAGGAATTGGGTCACTACCTCACCTCTCACTGTACTCAATGTTATTCATCTAATCCTCTACTTTTGCCAGTAATTGATGGTGACATTTTTGTTTGTTTTTCAAAAAATCATTTTAGCAACTCTGCGATCTCCGGCGTCTCTGTCATTACTTCAATACCAAAGTACTAGTACAGGCCTACATAGAAGTGGCTGGGATCCTAATCGTGGTCTTAGTCGCCTCATGAGATAGCTGAAAATTGATACCTACACCAGGGGGTTGGTCTCTTGTGAACATTCCCCAAGTGTTCCAGTTTAGATCTCGCTTAAATGCTGTGTGTTCCGCTTCTCCAAAACCATATATATATTCTGATGGCAGGCGAGTAGATATTTGAATGAACTGGTCATTAAAAGTAAATCCAGGTAGGTGAGAATCCCAGCTGAAAACAAAAGAAAACAATTCTATTTCTGTAAACATTTACAAAATAGTATCACAAGTAACAATGGCGATTCTTCTTTGGGTGAGCTGAAAATCAATAATATTTTCTCTATATACTTTATTGTAAGCAGGTACCACATGGTAATAGATAATTATTCCAAAATACATTTATTTTGGCTAAGTTAAGGAATACCTCAAATATATTTCACATATTCACCATTATCAATACAGTGAGCCATAATATGATTAATATGATTATTTATGTTTATCTTTAGACATATATTGCTTTTAAAAATAAAATTAATATGAAGTTATAAATAACATATGATATGGAAGTAACATAGGTCCTAGAAACCTGTTACCTTGAGATATCCCAGTAATGTTTTTTTCTACATGTAGAATAAAAAGATATCAATATTTAAAAAAAAAAACTATAAGGCATAATTGATATTTTAATTTAAAATTCTCCCTATGTAATACTCCCAATAACTTTCTTCTTTTTTGTATTTATAAAAATCAGTGTTTTAAAAAACATTCATAAGAAATGTGTTACAGAGAATGTATTGTTTTTCTAGTCATTTGCAAGAACATAAAAGAGGAGGGAAATAATTAGGATTGGCAGTGTAAGAAAATATAAGTATTACAAAGACTTTGGGACATTTTCATTTTTATATTAATTATGAAAAAGTATTTACTAAATAATAATGATTCTCAAATAATGGTAAGTATACCTTTGCACCAGGACTTTTTTACAAAATGTCTGAGTTTGTTAACCTTTGAAACAAAATTATTCTCATAACAAAATTTTTTTTATAATACAGACATACTTTTCTTTATTATTTGTATCCATTCTGACAATATGTTGTGAAAACATCTGGTCAACATCTTCTCAAAGATAGCATGGCAAGTTTAAATTACATTAAAGTATCTTTTAGTATACTATAATTCTCTACAAATAGAGAATTTCACACAAAAAAAACAAAACTTTTTTTCTTAAATTTATTCATTATGACATAAAAATATCTATATGTATGTATATTAATTTTCTTTCATTAGTGCCTAGCAGAAATAGTATTAATCAAATTCCAGGACCATTAAACTTTGATTATAAAAGTTCTAATAAAATATTTACATAACACATTTCCATATAACACATTTACATATTTACATAACACATTTCCAATCACTTATTTTGCTAAAACTCAACATGATTTTTAAAAGTTTGGTTCTCAACTTGCTTTGAAAAAAAAGTCTGAATATCCTATATAATAAAGAGGTAATATGCAAATTGACCATCACTCCAACACACAAGATGGCCACCTCCATGTGGACACAAGATGGCTGCCACAAGATGGCCAGCAGGGCAGGGCAGTTGTGGGCAATCAGGCCAGTGGGGGAGGGCAGTTAAGAGGGATCAGGCCTGCAAGGGAGGGTAGTTGGGGGTGAACACGCCTGCAGGGGAGCGCAGTTAGGGGTGACCGGGCTGACAGAGGAGGACAATTGGGAGCGACAAGGACTGCAGGGGAGGACAGTTGGGGGGGACCCAGGCCTGCAGGGGAGAGAAGTTGGGAGGGACCAGGCCTGCAGGGGAGGGCAGTTGGGGGTGACCAGGCCAACAGGAGAGAGCAGTTAGAGGCAACCAGGCCTGCAGGGGAGGGCAGTTAGGGGCAATTGGGCCGGCAGAGGAGCAGTTAGGCATTGATCAGGCTGGCAGGGGAGTGGTTAGGGGGTGATCAGGCTGTCAGGCAGAAGCAGTTAGGGGCAATCAGGCAGGCAGACAGGTGAGCAGTTGGGAGCCAGCAGTCCTGGATTGTGAGAGGTATGTCTAACTGCCCATTTAGGCCCGATCCAGTGGGATTGGGTCTAAATGGGTAGTTGGACATCCCTTGAGGGGTCCCAGATTGGAGAAGGTGCAGTCTGGGTTAAGGGACACCTCCCCCTCCGTGAATGAATTTCATGCACTGGGCCTCTAGTGTAATAATAAAATCAATCACATCCAAAGTGTAAATGACTTTTTAGACAATCCTTAATGATAGTCCTATTACGTTCTAATTGTTTGAGTTAAAAATGTTAAAGTAGGTCAACCTATTTAATACAAATAAAACCATTTTTAGTATGATGATACTCTAGCACAGTGAAGGCTGTGGAAATAATCATCTTTCTTTTCCCCTCCCAGGATAAAATCAAGATATTATTTATTTCAAATAATTCAATCACTTACATAACTCTTCCTGTGCTTCTTCGTCGAATCTGGATGCCAAAAGGATTTTCTTTGATTTCAACATCATAAAGTCTATTTTCATAAGTACTTGTTGGCGTGGTTGGAATGTATAATGGTACTGGAACTTCATATCTCTTATTTTTTGGGTCATAAATCTATTGCAGATAATAATAAAAATAGAAATGTTTTGCTCTAGTTTGGTGAGATGTTATGTAAATATTTTAAAAATTAAATGATGGTTCCAACAAGAATATATATAATGCTTGTTTATATAATCTTAATTCTGTATCTATGGCATATATATATATATATATATATATATATATATATATATAATCCAAAAATGTATAATGTATACACACTCTAAAGGCAATGTTTATTAAAATACATTTCATTTTCAAAATATAATAGAATCTGAAGCTATCAGCTATTACAATTTGTATACTTTTTTGGGGGACACCATATATATACACACATATGCATATACATATCCAATCCCATATACATACATGAACAGATAATGAGATCAAATTACCTACTGTGTTTTAAGCTTTTTTAAATTTTGTAATTCTTTTTTCTACATAATGATAAATTATCAAAATCAGCTTTTAGAGATAAATAGTCTCATATATGGAGATACAAAATTATTTATCACTTTTGTTTAGACACAGTAGTTGTTTCAATATTTTTGTCATATGTATGAACCTACATATTAATGTAAATGTATATTTATTCATGCCTTCATTTCCTCAGCACATTTCTTAAAAGTAAAGGATTAGGTAAGAGTATACTAATAATTGTAAGGTTCTTGATACCTATTTGTAAACTGTTTGTCAGAATTAGTGTACTAATTAATATTCTCACCAAAATATGTGCTCTGTTTTATGGTACATTAAAAGTGTTTATTTTTTAAACTGTCCTTTATTTCCTTGATAATGTTGACCAAAGTTTTTCTACATGATTATTCAACATTGAGATTTCCCATTCTTTGAATTTGTCTTTTATTCTTCTGATTGTTAATGAGTGTATTATAATATTTTTATTTCCAATTATTATTACTTCTTCTATTATATGTATGTTTTTAGATCTTAATATTTTTCTTGTTTGTATAAGTTGAAATTGCTTGCTTTTTATGACCAAGGTGTCAGATATTTAGCTATTTTTTGTTTGTCTTCTGATTTTTATAGTGTTTATTAATGTTGAAATGTAATTGTTTACACAGGAAATACATAGATTTTTATCTCTGAGTTTTATGTCTTTATTATATCTACTAGTGGCCTGGTGCACAAAATTTGTGCACATTAAAAGGGGATTAATTAGAGGAAATAATTTAATATTGCTGTTTGCCCTTTCTCTATAATAGAAGTGTCAGAGATGAAAGAAAATTAGTAAAATGTATATGAAAACCTTTCTCCTATTAGAGTCTGGGGCACACCACAGGACCCAGAGTCAAGTCCCCGCCCACCCACATGTGCCTCAAAATCACGTGAGACCCAGACCCAGCCGACCCCCGCCCCCACTGGGCTAGATCCAGACCTGGCCAGTCCCACCCTTGTCAAACCTCGCTGGGCAGGGAAAATAGCCTCAGGTCCCCTGGCCCAGTGCCAAGACAGGGGGCGTGGCCTGAGGTCCCCCATCCCAGACCAAGGCAGGGGGCATGCCTTGAGGTCCCCCGTCAAGCCCCGCCAGGTGGGGGACATGGCCTGAGATCCTTTGTCAAGCCCAGCCAGGCAAGGGGAGGGGGGCTGTGCAGCCTCAGGTCCCCTGGCCTGGCACCAGGAGGGGGGAACAGCCTCAGGTCCCCTGTCAAGCCCCATCGGCAGAGGGGTGCAGCCTCAGGTCCCCCCTGGGTGGGGGACAGGGCCTGAGTTCCCCCGACACAGCACTGGGCATGCACCTTGAGGTCCCCTGTCAAGCCCCACCAGGCAGGGGGGCGCAGCCTCAGGTCCCCTGGCTCGGTGCTGGGGCAGGGAGTGCAGCCTGACGTCCCCCAGCCTGGTGCTGGGGTGGGGGGCATGGCCTGAAGTCCCCTGTCAAGCTCCACCTGGTGGGGGGCGTGGCCTGAGGTCCCCTGGCCTGGCACTGGGGTCGGGGGAGCAGCCTGAGGTCCCCTAGCCCAGCACCAGGATGGGAAGCGCACCTTGAGGTCCCCCATCAAGTCCTGCTGGGTGGGGGGTGTGGTCTGAGGTCCCCTGTCAAGCCCTGCCAGATGGGGGTGTGTGGCCTAAAGTCCCCTGTCAAGCCACACGGGGGCGGGAGAGGGCGTAGCCTTAGGTCCCTGCTGATTGCTTGTTAATGCTCCTTATGGGAACTTGGCCTCAGCTGTGGGTGCAGCCATCTTTGTGATGGAGTGATGGTTAATTAGCATATTCCCTCTTTATTAGATAGGATTATTAATTTATACATATATACACACACACACACACACACACACACACACACACATATATGTGTCTGTGTGTGTGTGTATACATCTATATATATATAAAAAGCTAATATGCAAAGTGTCCCCTTAGGAGTTTGATCGCTCACTATGACATGCGCTGACCACCAGGGGCGGCATGGAACAAAAGAAGGCCCCAGTAGGCAGCTGGAAGGCCCCTATCAGCCCTGATCTCCAGCCAGGCCTAGGGACCCTACCCATGCATGAATTTTGTGCACTGGGCCTCTAGTACATATATATAAAACTACATATATACATGTTATCATTATATGTTATATATACATATATATTTTATGTCATCACTTTGTGATAAACTGTGAGGTTATTCTAATGGCAATTATGCTGTTTTAATTTTGTAAATGTTATTTATTTTTTAGATAAACTTTAAATATTGTCATTGTCATATGTTTATTTTTCCAGGTAAATATAAAGGTTTTGTTATTAAGTCTCCAATAATATTCCATTGAGATTTCTATGAAAACTATTTTAAAGCATCAATTGATGAAAAATGGGTTAACTTTTTAAAATTTAGTGTCAGTTAGGATTTCTCAGTACTTATTTAATATCTATCAGCACTTTTTAATACTTATTTTTTCTTATAGTCAGTCAACTCACTTCTATGACTTTAAATATTTTTAGTATTTATATGATTGTTCTTCTCATTTGATTTTGCTAATTGGATTCGCCACCATTTCAAGTTCTATATGGTGAATGATGGTGTACAGTAAAACATTATTTGGAAACACATTTTATATACATTTTGCTGATATTATCATCTGTAATAGTGTTGTTTTTAATGGATTCTTTTGGAGGTCTTAAGTAAAAAATAGATACATATAAGTGTAACTTTTGAAAGAAATAGGTATGTTTTTTTGTATGTCTTAAGGCATTAAACAGAAAATTTAGATAACTATGTAAGAATAATGGAAATAGTAAGCATCCTGTTTTGCTTTTTTAAAAATTTTATTTTAATGATATTAGCAACATAGTGCATTCTAAGTGATTTATCTATTTAGCAATAATTTATATATATATATATATATATATATATATATATATATATATATATATGGCTAAGCAACTGTCTGACAGTCCGACAAGATGGGAGGTATGACACGCACTGACCACCAGGGGCAAACACTCAACGCAGGAGCTGGGGAGCTGCAGTGACTTGGCAGCAGCAGTTCTTGGGTGACACACCCCGGAACCAGAGGGAGGGAGCCTGATTCCTTGCAGGGCCATGCGATTCCACCTTCGGCCGTGGGTTATGTTGTTGCTGGGGCACTGGTGGCCCTGCATCTGGTTTACTGCACATATGCATTTGCGTCCCACACTCTGTACAACAGCAACTTTGCAGAGTGCCCACTCACACTCCGGGACCCCTTGGGGGATGTTAGAGAGCCAGTTTTGGCCCAATTGTCACAGGCCAGGCTGAGGGACCCCACCTGCCGGAGGGACCCCAGTCATTCCACAGATGCCCTTTGAGCCCTGGCACTGCCCAAGGTGTGGCCGGCTGAGGAGGGACCATGGGAGGTTGGCTCCAGGGCGTGTCTGGCCCATCTTGCCCAGCTCTGCCCTGCCAGCAACCTTCTAATTAATTTCCTTTCAATATGCATGAATTTGTGCACCCAGGCCACTAGTTTAAATATATTTTTAAAATTTATCTTTAGTGTTGAAAGTATTACAGGTATCCCTTTCTCCCCATTGACCTTTTCTAGCCCACCCCAATCAAACCAAAAATTACTATTATATGCTTATTCACAAAGTTAGCATAAATGAGAAGCTTTATTTAATGTGCACCTAGCTATAAGCTTTATAGAAAAATAAGTCATCAATCCAATTAATAATACTTAATTATTTACACTAAACATACCTTGAATTGCAGCATGTCATTTTTGTGATATTTCACCTCCACACGAAGAGTTGAGATGGGTTCTGAAGGTTGCTTTATTCGAGCATTTGCAGTATTCAGTTGGAGGTCAGCAGTTATACCCATTGATGAATACTTAGTTGAAGTGACTAAATAAGAGTTGTCATTTCTAGGAAAGTAACAATCAGGTGCTCTGGACAGAGTCTGAAAACACAATATATGTTTATTGACAAACACTGTAAGCAATGTGATATTTGGCTCTTAAAAATGTAAGGTAAACATGTTTAATCACATGTTGTTTGCTTTACAGATTTTATTGTTTAATATAAAGTGAAATTGCAGTCACAACATAAAATATCTATTATGTAACCCAAGATACCATGTACTAAAATGTTATAGACAATATTTGTATTTTAACTCTAAAGGTAGACCAGTAGAGCAGTAGGATCAAATTTCTATTTTCAACTCAGAAAATAGAATAATTGTGTAGTCTTTGCAAAAATTAAGTATATTACTCATAAATTTTGATCCATGCAAATTTTGATCTTCATACTGACTATTGCCTTTTGTGTGTTAAACAACCCTCAAAAGGGCAAGTACTTAAAATTATTTTCTTCTACTTATGCAAAACTATAATATTCCTTATTTCATGACTGGTCCTTATATTGGTCAATTACAACTTGACCAGTACTTGAAATAAAAATACTGACCAAAGATCAGAGCTAATTGGTTTACATAGGGGTGGAAAATAGGGGATCTAAGAAAAACAATAGTAATTGTGGCACTAACGACTAGTTGCCTTACCACAATCCATTATCCAATCTTTCTTATTTATTAAATTACTAGAGGCCCAGTGCATGAAAATTCATGCACTGGAGGGGGCATCCTTCAGCCCGGCCTGCCCCCTCTCACAGTCTGAGAACCCTCAGGGGTTGGAGGCAACCCGGCGATCAGGGGAAGGCAACACCCCCATCACACCTCTGCTGCTGCCACTGCCGGCAGTGCAAGCCTTGGCCGGCCCTGGTTACCTGAGCCTCAGGCAGCCCTGGGCGGCTGCCATCCAAGGCTTGCCTGCACCTCGGGCCCACCCTGGGCATCTGGGAAGCCACCATCTGAGGCTTACTTGTGCCTTGGACTGGCCCTGGTCGTCTGGGCAGCTGCCATCTGAGTCTTGCCTGCACCTCAGGCCGGCCCTGGGTGGCTGGGGGACAGAGGGGACTGGGGGACTACAGAAGCAGTCTCATGGAGCGGGGGCTGAGGAGACTGGGTGCTGCCATCTTATGGCTGTGGGTGCCACCATCTTTGAGGGCATTGCAGCAATTAGCATATTCCCTCCTTACTGGCTGTGGGCACTGCCATCTTTGTGAGGGTGTGATGGTCAATTAGCATATTCTCTCTTTATTAGATAGGATTATACTGTTGGGAGAAGAAATGTGTCCATCCACATTTTCAATTCTCTTTTAAGCAAGTTGTATATGACCCTTCAAACCTCCTTAAAAGAAAATGGTATAAGGTGATTAATTAGGATGCCCTTTGCACTTATACTTTCTGGACTTGGAATGCATATATAATGGTGGAAGCTATAACACAAGACTGATGATGAAAAATGAATGAGAAATATAGGACACTGATGACATTGGGAGTTCAACATATTAGGCTTTGGATTCTTATTTGTAAAAAAAATCCTATTTTGTTTAACAAAATCTCTAATACTCTCAGCTTCAAGCAATCCTTAACTGATAGGAATACTACAATACTTATTTCAACTGCATTAAACTGAATGTCAATAGAATCAGAACTATGACTGACTTCAGAAAATTGCAGAATCTATGTATGTCTCTCTCATAGATAGCTTTATTTCTTTCCAACACAAATTCCTCTTTATCATTGTGTAAGTGTTCTTATTTATCTTTCTTACTGTTAGTTCATCGGCATTGCTAAGTTTTTAATCAGGATGAAAACAATCTTGCTGCATAATTTACAGAAATAGTATAAACCTATAAACTTAGTATTCAACAAATCATTTTTTAAAACTTGGTTTATCTATGTAATATCTAATTAATTAAAATTAATGAATTAAATATGTCTTTGAGTAGGTTTTATTTTATTTTTAAGACTCAGCCCTGTCCCTCTTCACACATGAACATCATTTCTGAGATTTTTAAATCTAAGGTTTCAGTGATATCAGAGCAATAGGACCCTTGAGAGTTTGTGTGATCTGATGCCAGCATTAAGTACAAATGTGAAATTGGGTGAAGACAAGGATAATTTTGAGGTACAGCCAGCAGATACACCACAATTTTATTAAATGTAGTTATGTTATCCAAAGTGCCTAAAAAGTAACTTACACTTTCATTCAGTCTGGCATTTACTAAGTGATGTCTGGAAAATTAATTCAGATAAAGAAAAATTTTCTATCAGAATTCCTAATTTCAAATCCCAAATGTTTATCCAGATGAATTTAGTCTCTATGCTGCAGAATTAAAATTATAATATGTAAAGAATACAGTGAAATGTTTATGTGAAAACCATACCATGGATCAAAATTAAAATTCTTATTACCGGTTGCCATAAACAGCCACGCTCTTCGCAGCTTTCCTTGGTTGCAGGTTCTGCATCTGGATAACAATTAAACCTTTCATTTTCTGAGAAATTTTGATTCCACTGAACGGTAAAGTTTTTTCCAAGGTTAAACTTGAGATTGTAAATTAGGAGACTCTTTGGAGACAAATAAAACATTAAAGATTATTTCTGACCATTGGACAATTTAAATGTATTTAACATTTATAAAATGCAGCAACCACAGCAATTCTTCAA
Organism: Plecotus auritus; assembly: GCF_963455305.1. Classification (NCBI taxonomy): domain Eukaryota; kingdom Metazoa; phylum Chordata; class Mammalia; order Chiroptera; family Vespertilionidae; genus Plecotus; species Plecotus auritus. The sequence goes on along the minus strand of NC_137771.1, from coordinate 201,330,121 downwards.
ATCAAGTCATAAGTGTTTTAATACAATACTTAAAGAATGGAATAGAATGACACTGAAATGGCTGGTGCCTCAAAACAGGAAAACTATGAGAATTATAGATACGCATGTAAAGTATTATCTTTAAATCAGACATAAGTTCAATTCTGTTCTTTCATTTAATGCTCATGAGTCTTGGGAAAAATTGTCTACCATCAACTTTTTCATTTTTAAATGTCAATAATGACCCCTACTAAAAGGGGGTGCTATATAGAATGAATATGTAAACTTTAATGCACCTAGAATAATGCCTGGGGCATACTAGGTATGAAATACATGTAAGGTCCCTCAAGGAAGAAAAAGGTAAGAACAAATTGAGCACTTTGATTGATACAGAGGCCCCTAGAGGAGGAATATACTTATTCATACTTATTTCCTTAATTTTGTCCTTAATTTTATTCATTGTTTAAAATATTTGAGAAACAAGTCAGAGGGGTGTTAATATGGCATTATGCATAAAAACAAAAATGAGGATATATATATATATATATATATATATACATATATATATATTAGAGACAGAGAGAGAGAAAGAAAGAGAGAGAGAGAGAGAGATTCTTTATGTGTATTCTATCCACAATTATTTATATTATTGGGAAATTGCAAATTTACATTTGGTTATTGTTTATATAACTTGGGAATAACATGGACATAATTTGTCCCAGAGTTTCATCTACATAGCTTAGTTTTTTATGCCAGTGTATTTTCATAAATCTACATTCAGGAATATTTTTTATGAAAATCAGAATTAGGGAACTATGTCTACTAGTATCTGTTCAAATCATTACATAAACATAAAAATAGACATATGTAAGTTAAAATTGCAAAAACCAAATAAAATATTTTTGTATTATGTGTTCTTATAATCTTTGTTAGAGTCATAAAGTTCTCAAATAAACTTGTACTATTTAATTTCTATTGATTTATTCCTGTTGTCCTAGGAATATATAAATTATACTATATTTACTAAATAAAAATAATTAGCCAATACATATTTTTATAGAAGTCCCTAAGTGAAAAACTCTGGGGCAGGAGGCTTAAGAGTTAGACAAAAATACTCTGAAAATATTGAGTATCTAAAATAATTTATAATTTATTTAGGTGGATATTACTAATAATTCAGTATTATACTGTATAAGTGGTGGAAAAGTAAATACCACTAAAAATCACTTCTGTGTTTTAAATTATTATTTTTAATATTTAACTACATAAATTTATTACCCAAAGCAACATTATGATTTAAATATTGCATGTTATAAATGAGAAGGCTGAGATAATGAAAGATTAATTTGATATGTTTAAATGCACATATTTTCCTCTTTAGTACACCTGTTCAAAAAAGTAAAAAGGACCATACGGATCTTGTACTAGAAGGGCTGTAAACAAAAATTTGAAGAAACATGTACAAAGTATATTGAGGACAATGAAAGTTCATGAAAGAAGAAGCAGGGAGAATAATTAAAGATGTGGCTTAAATCAACACCTGAGAGTCTTAAAGGAGAAGCTAAAATATTTAGACTGTTGTATGCAATAGATGTACCTTAGAGTTCAGAGTAGGAGAATGGTATAAGAAAATACTAGGAAGGTACAGATAAGTGCTATTAAAGATAAAATTAAACAGGGAGAAGTAGCAAGGAGGTGTCTTAATATTGATATCTAAATATAAACTGGAATGACCTAAAATGGAATATTGGCAGCACAAGGAGAAGAAAATAAAAGAAAGATATGTCATGAAGAAAAATAAACACAAAAGCCTGAGTGGTTATGCAATGTTAAATATGAGTATATGACAAGGAAAATATTTTAAAAGATGATATTTACCTTGATGGAAGCATTATAAGTGTAATTGTAGTGAGTCTGCATTGGTTGATTATTTTCTTTCACTGTAACTTCTGTAACATCCTCTGTGAGCCCCAGGATTTTAATAGTCTCAAATGCTAAAGCAGTTCCTTCTTGATATGATGAGTGTGTGCAGTTGATATCTAACGTGTTCTGCAAAAAATATATAATATTCTATATAATATTCTATACTAAACAGAAGGTCTTTGGATACATAATGAAGTAACAATGCAATTGTGAAATAGGAAGAGAACCAATCATCTATCCTTCCATTTCCACCAGCTCTCCATGTCCAAGTAGCATATGTAAATATACCCATTAGTAACTCTTCAATTTTTTGTAAACATGCCATAACATTTATTATCAAAGATTAAAACTAATATTTATCCTTTCTACGCCAGCCCTAATGTTGAAGAATAACTTAGTTTGGGGTAAAAAATAATATAAGGAAACCCAATACCTACAAGAAACATTGCTATTAATTATTCAAAATGTAACCTTGTCCACAGATTTTTTTTCTTCATTCTCACCTTAAATCCATGACAACTATTGCTATGACTGAGATTCAGGTAAGTTGAGATTATTTTTCTATAACATGTTTCTTAAACCAGACATAATACTTTAAAAAGTCTGAAAATGTGCATCAATTCATCATCATTAAATTACCTATTACATTTAAATATTTTAAAATGTAAGCTAACAGTTTATTTATAATTTAACAATTTAATTTCATAATTTATTTCATTTCTTTCTATTGCAATCTGGATGTAAATGTAAATGCATTTCAAAAAATCCATAATAAAGGCATAACCCAGACTTTAACAAGGTATATATTTAATTGTGTCCAAGGAGAATGCTTACATTAGAAACAGAAAATATGTACAAAATGTAGGTGCCGTTTTCTATGGTATCTGAAATGGAAAAAAAAATAAGTTATTAGATAACATTGTAAGGTTAAAATTTCTGCTCTATTTTTACACTTATACAACATGAATTTTGGCCCTGGATGGTGTGTTCAGTGGTTAGAGCACCAGCTCATGACTCAAAAGGTCACAGATTTGATTTCCAGACAAGGTCATCTATCTCGGTTGCAGGTTCAATCCCAATCAGGCTGTGTACAGGAGGCAACCAATTGATGTCTCTCTCTCTTTCCCTCCCTTTGTCCTACTCTCTAAAAATAAGTGGATGAGGATTAACAAAACAAACAAAAAAGAACTTTGAAAAATATTATTTATTAATAAAGCAAGTTAAACAAATTTTTCATTTAAATTAAGGTTTTTATTTACCTCTAAATAAAGTAATCTCAGTAGTATAGTTTCCAGTAAATAAAGATAATGAGTGCATATTTGTTTAGTTCAGTTTTTTAAAGACTGCTAAAATGTTTATGGAAATTCAGAGAAAACAAAACTTATAATAAAAATTAATTTTTATCAACATTTTTCTTTAACAGAGAAACTTAAAATTATGACCAAAATTTTTCAAAGAAACAGAGTGAAAATATAAAGGGGATCCTAGGATTTATACAATTCTCTCAATAACATTAACTTACTTATAATTTTAATCCCAGGAAATAAAATTAGAATCAGAACCTGAATTTAAGGTCATTTTGTTGTTTGTATGTTTACTTACAAATTAATTATTCATAAAACTGTGATTTTATCTTTTGAAAGAACATAATTATATAGATATCATCTTTAGTTGACTGATTCAGTCATACCTTCATATTTTTATTCATCTTCTTATGTAAAGGTAGATTACCAATATCAAGTTTTACAAGTAGAAAAAAGAAATATATTTGGAATATTTATATCATTAAAGAAACAAAAAATAATCTTAAAATCAAGTTCCACATGCTAATAGCAGAGGTATTATCTCAACAAAATTTTTTAATTGATGTTTACAAATAATTTAGTTTTCTGGAGTCCACTTTTATGCCATTTTTATGTAGTAAATGCTTGGTACCTATTCTCATGGGCCAGCTCACTCTAGTGTTCTTAGGCTCTAAGGCAGGGGTCCTCAAACTACGGCCTGTGGGCCACATGCGGCCCGCAGAGGACATTTATCCGGCCCGCCTGGTGCCGCTGCCTGTCCTGCTTAGCAGCCGACTCGTCCCGGGCCCGCAGTGTGCATAGGAATTTGTTCACAGTTTTTTTTTAAACTATAGTCGGGCCCTCCAACGGTCTGAGGGACAGTGAACTGGCCCCCTGTTTAAAAAGTTTGAGGACCCCTGCTCTAAGGTATTTGAGAAAAATTAAGAAGGCTAGTGTGCTGGAGTAGAATGATACATGCAGGGCCGCAGGGATAACTCTGAGAGAGAGAGAGAATGTGTGCACACAAAAGTACAGGTAATAGCGAGTGCTTTAAGTCGTGGTAAATACTGTAGCTCCTAACTGAGTGAAACAGAAAAGTATTATATGGTCTTGAGCGGAGATGGGATGATTTGAATCATCTTTTAAAAGAATGCCTCTACCTGCTGGATTGTAAATAGAATGTAAAAGGGTTTATTTAATAAAATCTATCTATATATAAAAAAGCCTAAGTGATAATTACAACCAACAACCGAATAACCAGTCGTTCAGTCGCTATGATGCACACTGACCACCAGGGGGAAGACGCTCAATGCAGGAGCTGCCCTCTGGTGGTCAGTGCACTCCCACAGCCAACCTCCCACAACGGGCCAACCTTCCGTGGTCCACCCCCCCATCAGCCAGCTGGCCAACCTCCTGTAGTCCCTTCCCCTAGCTGGCCAGCCTTGGTCGGCCCCTCCCCCCTGGCCAGCCAACCTCCCATGGTCCCTACCCCCCTGAGCCAGCCTGCCTCAATTGACCCTCCCCCCTCGGCCAGCCTCCATTGGCCCAATCTGGGCCAACCAGCCAACCTCCTGCTATCCCTCCCTCCACCCCCAGATTGGGCAAGATGGCCCTGATCACCGGCCAGGATGAGGGACCCCACCTGTGCACAAATTTGTGCACCAGGCCTCTAGTAGACCTATAAAACACTTAAATAGCCAATCTGTATTAATATCTATACTAATAAAAGGATAATATGCAAATTGGTCACAAAGCCCTCACAGTAACAACCGAACAGCAGGCTGTGAGGGGCGACAAGGCCAGCAGGGGGGTTAGGGAGGGACAACCAAATGAATGACCAGCAGGCTGTGTGGAGCCACCAGGCTGGCAGAAGGGGGCAGTGAGGGGCAACAAGGCCAGCAGAGCAGGGCAGTTGGGGACAACCAGGCCAACAAGGGGGGCACTATGTGGTGACCAGGCCAGCGGGGGGTGGGCAGTTGAGGGTGACCAGGCTGGCGGGGGGGGGGAGCAGTTAGGGGCAATCAGGCTGGAAGGCAGAGGTGGTTAGGGATAATCAGGCTGGCAGGGGGGGTTGTTAGAGGCGATCAGGCAGGCAGGCAGGTGAGCAGTTAGGAGCCAGCAGTCCTGGATTGTGAGAGGGATGGCGGACATCCCCCAAGGGGTCTTGGATTAGAGAGGGTGCATGAATTTCATGCACTGGGCCTCTAATGTAATAATAAAATAAATGGTAGTGATGACAGAGATGGCCTGATGAGGGCACCCAAGTTAGGTAGAACCAAGAAAAATTCCCAGGTTGAAGAGAGGAATCAATTCTAGGGTTTTCAGCACTTTGTAGAGATGAAATTATCATCAATTGACAAAGGGAAGACTGTATGTAGAGCAGATATATTGTGGTATTAGTTATTATGGTAATCCATGTTTCCATAGATAAAACTTGATAAAATGGGATTTTTCAGAGATTCCATATTCTCAAATTATAAGAGAGCACACCAATAAGACTACTTCTTGGAGTCAATTTAGAAATATTTGGATGTGTAAAGGCACAGGGTAGTCTTTAATACACAGAGAAGCAGTGTCCTATAAAATAGGAACTAAACTATTTTGTATTCACATATATTAAAAACATACCTCAGAGCCCTCTACTAAGAGAAATGGGATAAAATACTTTACAAACTTATGAAGGTAACTGTAATAGACAAATTATAGCCAAACAGATATATTTTCTATTGGCATAATTAGATATTTGAAAGAATTAGTTCTTTATTCTCTTGGTTTATTGAATTCCCATGTTTGGGCTTACAAAATAAAATTAAAGACAAAATAAGTGAAATAAATTATGAACCACTTATATAGTAACATTCTTGTAAAGTAATTTGACACCTTTAAATATATTTCTCTTTGTTTTTACAATAATAAAATTTTATTTTTAATCACTAGAATCATGTAACACAGTTGAAAATTTGCTATGATTTGTAAATATTAAAAACAGGAATGAAAATTAAAACATGTGACAGTTTTGAAGTGAATGCAACTTTAAATGAATAAAGTCAAAATTTTCCATCATCAGAATGAACATTTAAAAGCATACCTCCCTGCCTGGCTGGCGTGGTTCAGTGGTTGAGCATTGACCTATGAACTAGGAGGTGATGGTTCAATTCCTGGTCAGGACACATGCCCGAGTTGTGGGCTGGATCCCCAGTGGGGATCATGCAGGTGGCAACCTATCAAGGATTCTCTCTCATCATTGACTAGAGGCCCAGTGCATGAAATTTGTGCACGGGGCTGAGGGGTGTCCCTCAGCCCAGCCTGCACCCTCTCCAATCTGGGACCACTCGAGGAGTGTCCGACTGCCCGTTTAAGCCCGATCCCAGTGGGATCAGGCCGAAACAGGCAGTCGGACATCCCTCTCACAATCCAGGGCTGCTGGCTCCCAACTGCTCGCCTGCCTGCCTTCCTGATTGCCCCTAACCGCTTCTGCCTGCCAGCCTGATCACCCCCTAACTATTCCCCTGCCAGCCTGATTGATGCCTAACTGCTCCCCTGCCAGCCTGTTTGCCCCTAACTGCCCTCCCTTGCCAGCATGGTCACCCCTAACTGCCCTCCCCTGCAGGCCTGGTCACCCCTAACTGCCCTTCCCTGCAGGCCTGGTTCCCCCCCCCCCAACTGCTCTCCCCTGCAGGCCTGGGTCCCCCCCAAGTGCCCTCCCCTGCAGGCCTGGTCACCCCTAACTGCCCTCCTCTGCTGGCTGGGTCACCCCTAACTGCCCTCCCCTGCAGGCTTGATCGCCCACAACTATATATATATTTGATAACATATATCAAATTGAACTGCCCTCCCCTGCTGGCCATCTTGTGGTGGCCATCTTGTGTCCACAGGGGGGCAGGGTCTTTAACCACATGGGGCAGCCATCTTGTGTGTTGGAGTGATGGTCAATCTGCATATTACTCTTTTATTAGATAGGATAGAGGCCTGGTGCATGGGTGGGGGCCAGCTGGTTTGCCCTGAAGTGTGTCCCGGATCAGGGTGGGGGTTCCCTTGGGGCATGGGGCAGCCTGGGTGAGGGGCCTGTAATGGTTTGCAGGCTGGCCACACCCCCCGGCAACCCAAGTGGAGGCCCTGGTACCTGGGGTTTATTTATCTTCTACAATTGAAACTTTGTAGCCTGGAGCGGAGCCAAGCCTTCTGCTTGCTCCGTGGCGGCAGCCATTTCTATTGGGATTTATGTATCTTCTTTAATTGAAACTTTGTAGCCTTAAGCGGAGGCCTGGGCTGGCCAGGGCTGCAGAAGCTTGGCTTCCTCCACCGCCGGGGGCAACCCTAGCCTCCTGCTCTCTCCAGCTCCATGGCTGCCGCCATTTCTGTTTGGATTTATGTATCTTCTATCATTGAAACTTTGTAGCCTTGAGTGGAGGCCTAGGCCGGCAAGGGCAGGCGGAAAGCTTGGCTTCCTCCATTGCCGGGGAAACCCAAGCCTCCCTCCTGTTCTCTGTGGCGGTAGCCATCTTGGTTGGGTTTATTTGCATATTCACTCCTGATTGGCTGGTGGGAGTGGCTTGTGGGTTTAGTGGGGTGATGGTTAATTTGCATATTACTCTTTTATTAGATAGGATGTTTCTATTTCTCTTTCTCATTCCCTTCCTCTCTGAAATCAGTAATAAAAAAAGAAGCATATCCCCTTTGAGACTTACCTTTAGTTTCTCCATCATCCCAGAAAAAGTCTCCTTTTGCTGTGTTATCTTCATCTAATGCAACTATCAGTCCTAAAGGGTTCTTTCGGCTGTTAAGTAAGTTTGTAAGCATATATGATTAAAAATAAATGTATAATATTAAAAGTTCCTCTAAATAAGTCCATTTCAAACTAATGGATTTTTTATGAATTCCACATTCATATGAGAAGATATTAATAAAATTCATGTCTATGCTCATTAATAATTGTTTAATGATGAAATAATTTGTAAGATTATAAAATAAATTAAAGGAATGAATATAATAAATACAGAATTTCTTGGAAGCTAAGACACCAGCAATTCAGAAATAGTATATTTCAATTAAAATGAGAAAAATTTAAATATATCTTATGAATGCTCAATGCATCATATATTTGTCACATTTCAATTAATCCCAAATTGCAATGTATCAAGGCTACATCTTATATACAAATTAATGAAAAGCCTAACATTTTAAGCACTTAATGAGATCTCTAATAATCTTAGGAAGGAAGCTAATTCTAGTATAAGAAATGGGGCATGGGATCACTAAAATTTTTCTTTTATATATCATTTTAGGTTTTTAACCTAAAATAATACCCCTGAAGCTATATGTTATAGGCAACTGCTCTATACAGACTATATTCCTTCCAGCATACACTCACCAAAGTGTATGTTTTTCTTGTTTAATACAGCTTTAGAATAAAATCCATTGTCCTGAGAACAGTCACAAAACAGTCACAGTATTAAAGTAAACAATTCTAGAATGCCAAAACAATGAAATTACTAGCACATCCCTTCACTCATTAATTTGTTCCTTTAACAAATGTTTAGAGAAAATAGAAAGCCGGCTTTTTAGGGGCCGGATACTATGATTTGTCTGTGTACTAAAGTAGTCAAAAGTCAAGTCCTTGCCTTCATGGAATTGTAGTCTAGAAGCGTAAATACACTACATACATAAAGACATAAGTAATATAATTCCAGATATTCTTAATGTTATGAAAAGAATACCTCGGGGTAAGGAATAGTGAGTGACTATGTGTTGGGGGTTGCAGAATGTGAAGAAATATGTGAATTCAATATGATGCCTTCTGTGCCCTCATACCCAGAATGAATGCTGCAAGATGAAGCACCTGAATTTTCAAGTTTCTTCTTTTTTTTTCTAAATATTTCTGGGTTTGATTCTTACTGAACAATTTAGTTTCTATCTTGTTCTTTATCTAAACAGAACTATCCAAATCATTTATCTTCTTAAAAGTAAAACACTATAGCAGAATAAAAAGTATTGTGACATTTAGGTATTGAAAATCCAAATATTTAAAAACTGATACTTTTGTCAAGTATAGAATTTACTTTAACATTTCATATTTTATATGAATCAGTAATTAACTTTACTTTATAGAGTTAATTATACATATTCTATAAATAATGTCATTACATTTTAGCACAGAAAATAAATTTCCAATATTTTTAGGTCTATTTCTAAAATTAATAAATTTGTATTAATATACATAATTTAATTCTTTTTATAACCATGATGGTTATAAGAATTTCCTCCATATGTCGAACTTCTTCTGGTGAATAACTAAACATTAATCTTAGATTCTTAAAAATTATGAAATATTAAAAGAAATTATATTTTAGATTTTAGTTTATACTTCATGTTACCTTGCAGCTGTAGTCACAGCAGGTTGCTGAATGGGGATAATATAACCTCCTCTAAGATGTAATCCTATTCTGTCTCCTGGAAGATACATATTAATACGCTGTTTCCTCCATGGTCTTTTTGCACCCTAATATTTGGAAGTTAAGAAGATTTTTTGTTAGTAGTATAGACTTTACACCCCATTTTACAAGCATCAAAATTTATATGTGGAGACAATTTTTAGTATGATGATTAATGTCATCCAAGTAAATATTGTTTTCTAACTTTTAAAGAAAACACATTTTTTTTTTAATTTACTAAGCCAAGTAGGGGAAATATTAGTTCATTTTTCTCCAAAAAACAAAAAACAACAACAAAAAAAACAACCACCCAAAAACATAGAAAAATCTATTTCTCTGCTACAATAATTAACAATAATCTTAAGCAGCCCTATTTTATTCTTTGTTTTATAGTCAACTATGTTTCTAAAAATGATTTTTTAAAATCTGTGTTTCTATAAAAATAAAAAATTTACTTAACAAATATAAATGATATGCAAAAAATGCCTTAAAAAAACACTTTTCAAAATGTCTTATTTAATTAAATAAATAGAACGTGTGTATAAATGCTGCTGTTACCTTTTTGGGGTTGAAATAAATATCTTTCCCAAATATTTAAATGTAGTATATAAAAACAAATGTTTAAGATTAGGTCAATACTCATTCTTCTGGCAATGAGATAAATATACAAAATAGAAACAGTATTAAAATGTCAACACTCCTTTCTAAAATTACTCCAGACCTTTTATTTTCACAATTTGAAAATAATATAACTCTTTATATAAAAAAATATAACTTCATATTAACCATGTGCAACAAAACGTATACTTGTTCACTTACAACAAAATGCACAAATCAAACACATTATTTAAATTTGAAATTATTCATTTTCTATAATAATAACAGAAATACTGCAAATGGATATGGTACATGTTTGGACTTAAGTTTCCATGTAAAGATGTTTCACAATATAATACTTGTGAGTCTATTATGATATTGAGTTTACTTACAGTTTCATAATCATACCAAGTAGCATCAGGGATGTATGCACTCACTGTCTCTGCTCCCTGTAATAAAGCAAGATAATTTTTATATATGTGTATATCATATCTGATATGTATGTAGTTTGCAAGTTTATTTACAAATTGGTAAAATTTAAATATCTATGTCTACTTAAATGAGAGTTCATTATTATTAGTACTAGAAGCCTGATGCACGAAATTCATGCAAGGGGCCCAGCCCTCATAGCCATGTCTGCTGCCTCGGCCCTTGCAGCCCCGGCTTTGTCCGGAAGGACATCTGGAAGGTCGTTCGGCTGTCTGGTCTAATTAGCATACTACACTTTTATTATTATAGATAAGATCGATTTTGAGTCTATAAATAAAGCTTTCTTTTTCTGAAGTAAAGTATGCAATTTTCTTCTTTCCAGGTACACATTATGTATTTTAAAAGCATAAATGTAGTTAATATTTTTATAATTTTTCAAAATGTCTTCCACATTTTAGAATTTAATTTGACATTTATTAAGTTGAAACACTCTTTTGAGTATTACTTGTTATAAAGCTGTTTTGTAATTTAGTGTAGATTTGGTTATAAAACAGCCCTATAAGCAATAAATTTATTAATTTCAAAACTTACCTGCTTCAAGACTGGGGTAATAAGTAATGAGGGGCCCCATAGGAACTGAGTGTCCTCAATCCAGCTATTTGTATCCTGATAAAACCTAAGAACAATGACAATGTTTATAATATAATGATAAAACATGAGTTTATCCAAATTCCTTATTTGGTTTACTTTTACAGTTTTTCCATGGGAATGATTATTAGCTTAATTTTCCTTTTTCATATGTCATTTTGAATCTATATTTCTTACATGTTTATGGTTCAACTGATGCTGGAGAGATAAAGGAAGGGAGAGGGGAAAGAAAGGTGGTGGAAGAAAATAGTGTATCTGGAATTCAAAAAAAAGTCTATCATATATTATAAGATTTTTTATCTGTAATAACTATTCTGTTTAATTTATTTTCTCCTATAAGGTGGGTTCATAAAGTAGCAGAAATGTTTTCTATTCTACATTATTCCCTTTAATTTTTTTTCATTATTAACTTCCATATTGACTTGGATTTGAAAGGATCTTTAGTCATTTCCTGAGGAAATGTCTTGCCTTAGTGAAGATATACAAAGATAAGTACCATTCATTGTTGTTGCTGTTTCCCCCCTCCCCACACTATATTACATTTGTTCTATATTTAGGTGATTTTCACAATATATCAATGATATCTTTTCTTTTTTTTTTTTTTTATATATTTTATTGATATTTTACAGAGAGGAAGGGAGAGGGACAGAGAGCCAGAAACATCGATGAGATAGAAACATCGATCAGCTGCCTCCTGCACACCCCCCACTGGGGATGTGCCCGCAACCAAGGTACATGCCCTTGACCGGAATCGAACCCGGGACCCTTCAGTCCGCAGGCCGATGCTCTATCCACTGAGCCAAACCGGTTTCGGCTCAATGATATCTTTTCAATAATCCTATATTTAATCTTGCTTACTGAAATAATTTCCCTAATACATTCTCTATACTTTCTCTACACTTTCTAATTATATTCAAGACTCACATTTCTCCATTAATCTTGTCCAAAACAATGTTCTACTATCATTCTATAGTTCATCAAATCATTTATATAAATGTAAAAATAAGGAGTAGAAATCTACTTGACATCCCAATCTATCTCCATTAATTTCTTAATATATGTGCAAGTATAATTTGAAAGATAAAAGTTCTTGAACATTGTACTCACTCATGAAGAAATGGCCTTGCTACTGTTTCTCCAAATGTATGGGCTTTATAAAAAAGAGTATAGAGGAAAGGTAATAAAGTGTAACGAATATTCAAATAGTGCCTTGATGAATTAACCAAAAGGGAATTTGGTCCAAAAAATGCTGGATCTTGATGCTATGGGATAAAAAGAGAAACTGAAATAAGAAAGCTAAAATATGAATAAAAATTAATTTAGAAATATTTAATCTATTTTTAAAAAGAAAATTGTATACATTTTAGCTTGTTCATAAAAAGATGAAATTACTCCTATTTCATCATCAAAGTAAATGAACATTTCTAGCTTTTATTTGGATATTTTTTAATTAAACTTTATTTTAAAGTAGATTTTCTCATTTAAATACACAAAAATAAGATAAAAATACATTTTAAGAAGGAATTTTTCCACTGATATTATTTGTGATAGATTGACTTATTGGATCACATTTTCATGCTTTGTTGTATCCACACCTTTGCTATGTACCATTGTAGTCCATCCCCTTAAAGGTAGAGTACACACTTCCCCACTGCTTGGCTTCATTCTCAGCTATGTGACATACTCTGGCCCATGTGACACATTCAAATGAGAGTTTAAAATGTGCTTCCCTGAGGACTTGCTGTCTTGAGCCTGACCGTCACCTTCGAATCCTAAGCCTAGGTAGTCTGATGTCCCAGGGATTCAAGAAACAGAGCTACCTGGCCATTTGCAGACTTGCAACTTGGAGGAGAGCCTCTCTACAGAGCCTAAGCTAGGTCAGCTGATGCTCAGCCAAGGTACAATGATGTGATCAAACCTGCTTCTATCTCCTGCTTTATGGGTAACAGAGTTAACTAAGGGTACCAGCTACTGCTTCCCTGGATTCGGCATCATGTTTCTTACCCTGAAACCATATTTTCCTTTGGCTGCTCCCAGCTAATCAATTAGGATGGTGAGAATACTATTCAGGCCCATTTCTGGGAGATACATGATTCTTCTAATGCTCAACTCTCCCTTGAGGATGTGACCTGGGACCGACTGAAACGCTTTCAAATTAGGAACCCTATAACCCAACATAACTCTCCCTATCAAACCCCCTGTCTTGGCTTCAGCTCACCAGGTTCAGGTCTAATTGTGATCTGAAGGCTCTCTCCACTGTCCCCTGTTCCCTTCCCTTTATCCTACACTAGTATTTCACCTAATAAATCTCTATGGTGTCTAATTCTGCTATGGCATCTGCTTTGTGGAGGGCTTAGAAAAACACAGTGTGTAATGTAATTCCTATCAGGATCTCCCATGAACACACATTTCTTGATAGCACAATTTCTATAGACTAGAAAGTGACTTCTCCCCAATGTGTACCTTTTACTTCTGTTCTATTATGCCTCCTTCCAGGTTAAATTCTGAATTGTTGTACACCTTCACAAACAGAATTAAGGCCTTATATATAATCAGTGTGTGACTGTAAATATGTTTTTAACCACCACACACTTAACTGACTCAGTAATTTACCCTAATTTCCCCATTCCCTCTGAAAAATATGTCAATGGGAGCCCACAGCATGAAATCTCAGAATTGATAGAATAGCTCAGTATGGCCTGTACTTATGCTCCCACCAGCTCAGATACATGTTTTTAAAAGCATTAGTTTTATTTATCCCAATATGTCATTCCAGTTTTGCTTATTATAGAAAGACTCTGGACTCAAACTGCTTTGTAAGTGGCTTTAATTATTTTTGTGTTTCTTAAATGAAACAAAAACAGGAAATCCTTAATAGTATACTAGAGGCCTGATGCAAGAAATTTGTGCAAGAGTAGGCCTTCCTTCCCCCAGCTACCAGCACTGGCTTCCCTCTGGAACCCGGGACCCAGGCTTCCCTTGCAGCCCTGGCTTCGTCCAGAAAGAAGTCCAGTCTAATTAGCATATTATGCATTTATTCCTATAGACTAGAGGCCCGGTGCATAAAAATTCATGCACTGGAGGGGGCATCCCTCAGCCCGGTCCACCCCTTCTCACAGTCCAGGAGCCCTCAGAGGCAGGAGGCGACCCGGAGATCAGGGGAAGGTGACGCCCCATCACAGCTCTGCTGCTGCCACTGCTGGCAGCGCAAGCCTCGGCCAGCCCTGGCTACCTGAGCCTCGGGCGGCCCTGGACGGCTGGGCAGCTACCATCCAAGGCTTGCCTGCGCCTCAGGATGACCCTGGGTGGCTGGGGTGCTGAAGGGACTGGGGGACTCCGGAGGCAGGTGCCCCAGCGGGGCTGAGGGGACTGGGCACCGCCATCTTGTGGCTGCCGCCATCTTTGAGGGCGGGGCAGTCAATTAGCATATTCCCTCCTTGTTGGCTGTGGGTGCTGCCATCTTTTCGATTGTGTGAATGTTAATTAGCATATTCCCTCTTTATTAGATAGGATTATACATTTTATGAAAGAAAAATTACATGGAACTTGTTAGAATCCAAGAACCCAGACTGAAAAATCTTTGGCTTTAATTTAAACATTTGTGATTTAACACACTTATATATGCTTTAGGTTTAAATAGAATATTTATGTAGTGACTACATTATGTTTCATAATTTCCTTATTTGACTATTTTTATATAAAAATATTTATAGGCCTTGAGAAGAGGACTTCTAACTCTTGGTCATGAATTATGCTACAAGCTTTCAGACCATATTTTATATAGCTATAAATTTAAGTACTTTGCTAACAATAGGATTATGTTTTATTTCAAAACAAGAAAAGCAAGAGGAATTTACCTCATATCCCTCAGCATTATGGTTTCTGGAAAATGGATAGAAGGCCCCAAGTTGCATCCATCTTCTACAGAGCTCTTCTGTGGTATTCACCACAAATCCACAGATATCTGCTCCGACCTAGACAACAAATATATCTATTATTTGTCATGTAAAAATTCTCAAATTTGTCATGTAAAAATTCTCAAATATGCCCAGAATAACAGACGTTTGGCCTCAATGGATTAATTTGCATGACTTATAATCGTGTTGTCCTACTGTCTTCATATATTCTCCTTTAACCAAGCTTCTGTATTTTGCATTTTTGCTACACACTTGCCTCTAATTGCATTATTCTTTTTCTTCATTGTATCTTTTTACTTCTATTTTTAATTTAAATTTTATTTACTTCATTGTCTCTTTATACATTCACTTTTAACATTTACTCCTGGTTAATATTTATTAATTGGTTAATAAAATAAATAACTAATCTCAAAATACATTCTACCATTCATTATGTTTTCTTTTCTTCTGAGCAAAACTTGCCATAGATGGGTCTTTTTTATTCAAAATTTCAGTTATTTTTGTATTTGGCTTGTTATTCTTTTTTTTTTTTCTCTAGAGACTTTGCTTTTATGACACTAACAATTTTTCTTACTTTTATTACCTATATCTTTCTTTAGGTTTATTCTGTTTTTATTCTTTCATTTCCTTAATTTATGCACTTTAGTCAGTATTTAGCCTTTTCCAAAAATTTATCTTTATTGTTGAAAGTATTACAGATGCCCCCCTTTTTTCCCATTGACCCCCTTCACCCCACACTCCCCGTCCCAGGCCTTCACCACACTATTGTCTGTGTCCATGGGCTATGCATATATACATACAAGTTCCCTGGTTAATCTCTCCCTTCCCAACCCTCACCCCAGCCTTGCCTCTGCGATTCATCAGTCTGTTCCATGCATCTATGTCTCTGGATCTATTTTGTCCATCAGTTTATTTTGTTCATTAGATTCCACATAAGAGTGAGATCGTGTGATACTTATCTAACTGGCTTATTTCGCTTAGCATAATACTATCCAGGTCCATCCATGCTGTCTCAAAGGGTAAGAGATCTTCCCTTTTTATAGTTGCATAGTATTTCATGGTGTACATGTACCAAAGCTTTTTTATCCACTTATCTACTGATGGGCACTTGGGCTATTTCCAGATCTTAACTATTGTAAATTGTGCTGCTATGAACATAGGGGTGAGTATATTATTTCTGTTTGGTGTTTTTGATTTCTTAGGATATATTCCTAGAAGTGGGATCACTGGGTCAAATGATAGTTCCATTTTTAGTTTTTTGAGGAAACTCCATACTGTTTTCCAAAGTGGCTGCACCAGTCTGTGTCCCACCAGCAGTGTATTAGGGTTCTCTTTTCTCCACATCTACACCAGCACTTGTTGTTTGTTGACGTGTTTTTGATAGCCATTCTGACAGGTGTGAGATGATACCGCTTCGTTGTTTTGATTTGCATCTCTCAGATGATTAGTGACTTTGAGCATATTTTCATGTTTCTTGGACTTCTGTATGTCCACTTTGGAGAAGTATTTATTATTCAGCTTTTTGTTTTGTTTTGAGTCTAGGCATTTACTACTATATGTTTTTACTTTAAATGTTAACTTACCTAATGTTTCACCATTATGATATAACTACAATTATTAGCATTCAATTTTTGTGTTGCTCTCCATTTTTCTTCATTTTATTTTTGACTCATAAATAATTTGATAATGTGTTTTTTTAATTTCCAAAATCAGGATTCTGTGTGTGTTTGTTTTTTTTTTATTATTATTATTTGATAGGTTCTTTGCTTTTATTTTGTTCAGTGCATATAAAAGAAAAAGTAAATGAATCCTATAGTATCTTAATGTATTTTTTAATTTATTTTGTTGTGTAGTGGATCTCTTTAGTGTTTAAATGAACATTATATACTTTTTTGTTTAATATAAAGAGACTTGCAAAATGTCTTATGTTTAGAATGTCTTAGTATCATTTTCTCTGCTTTAATTTTTTTTAAAAAAATCTCTGTCTTTATCTTTTTTAAATAGAGAGAAAAGCTTTACTTTTTAACCTGAACTAACAATCAAGTATTTTAATATATTTAGCCTTCTGACACTTACTTTTATTTGGATTTTTCTGTTACTATCTTATCTGGTGCTTTACATTTATTATATAAACTTTGATATGCTTTATATTGATATTTGTTTCATGAATTTATGTTGATTTGATTGACTTTTGTTTATTCCATGTTCCTGAATGTTATAGACATTACTTATATTTCTATTTTTTTATGAATTCCCTAAGACTAGAGGTTTTAATTTTCTGTAACATACTTTTAAGCATTGTAGTGAAAATCACTAAGATAATAATATTACAAATTAACTGTAATTCACAGCTTTGATGAATAGCATTGTATGAAACTGCTTACCAGCGGCATTCCAAACAGACCGAACTCCAGCATGCCCGTGATGGACCATTCCATTTGTTCCCATGAGGCGGTGTTGTCTCCTAACCAATGTGCAGCATGGACTCCAGTTCCAGCAAAAGTTGATCGGGTCAGAATAAAGCTTCTCTTATTAGGAAAAACTTTTTGTACCGCTCTAAAAATAAAATCCAATTATTAAATAAGATTTTGCCCTAGCTAGTTTGGCTCAGTGGATAGAGAGTTGCACTGAGGACTGGAGGTCCCAGGTTCTATTTCTGTCAAAGGCACCTGCCCTGGGTTGTAGGCTCGATCCCCAGTACTCGGGGT